>NC_000073.6:87417156-87756323 GCF_000001635.26 Mus musculus | reverse complement strand
ACAGTACGAAAATTCAAATCAGTGAATCAGGTCAAGCTCTTAGTAATAATACCTTGAAGTGAATGACAAAACAAAGAACACAAAGAATGAAGAAATAATAAGAAAGAATATGAATTATGAAGCTAAAATATAACAGTATCAAGCTGAATGACAAAGGAGATGCCCTGTTGATATCATGGTACCCAAGGTTATTTCATTGATACAGTTATTCACAGCATTGTTGCAGCTGATTTTCATCGTTAATTTGTCTGGATTTAGAATCACCTCTGAAACACATTTCTGTCTTCCATATAAGAGTACTTCCAGAAAGTTTTAACTGAGGAAAACACCCACCCAGATTGTTGGTGGTACCATTCCCGGGCTGGAGTTCTGAACTGAATTAAAAAGAGACAAAGAAAAAAGCATGTACAGCATTATTTCATATCTTCTTGTCTGGGAACACAGTGGGACCATTGACATTGTATGCCAGCTGTCTCACTGGATCCACTCTTGCCAGCATACCTTCCTTACTGTGAAGAAATGTGACTGCAAACTGTGAGACAATAAACCCTTACCTCCTCACATTTCTTCATGAATGACTTTTTGTTTTTCTAAATGAAGTTGAGAATTGTGCTTTAAAAGTTGTAAATAACTGTATTTTATGGGGATTGCTTTGGATCTGTAAATTGTTTTGGTTAGTATGGTCATTTTACTATGTTGATTCTGCTGATCCATGAGCAGGAGAGGTCTTTCACTCTCTTATATTTTCTTCAATTTCTTTCTTCAAAAACTTGAAAATTTTATAATGTAAGTATTTCACTTCCTTCATTAAAATTACCCCAAGATATTTTATATTATTTAAAAAAAATAATGAGTAAAGTATCTCATACAAACATTATCAATTACATTAAATTAATAGCTATCTGCAGTTTTCTGGACTTTAAACTTAAATTGTAACTCAAGATTTAATCTTTTAATTGACTAAGAACTATGAGCATTCATGCATGAATCATCATGAATGCTCTTATGTTTTAATTTTATTTTAAAAATGTGGCAGCACTAAGAGTGCAGGCAAATTTCTTGCCTTTAAAACTTGTTGAAATTAAGACAGAAAGCTTTGTGTCAAAATACCCCATATTAATTAATACTAAGATTATTGTTAGGAAATATTAATACCATCTAAAATACTTTACTGCTTTAGAAAAATATGGTATTCTTTGCAGAAGCGGTTATTAAAATTATATGGAACAAACTTTATATGCCCCAGTACAGGGGAATGGCAGGGCCAAGAAATGGGAGTGGGTGGATAGGGGAGCAGGGCGGGAGGAGAGTATAGGGAACTTTTGGGATAGCATTTGAAATGTATATAAAGAAAACATCTAACAAAAAATTATATGGAACAATACAAGACACCAAATACTTGAAGTAATTCTGGAAAAAAAATTGTCTAAGTGGTGATATTATAAACCTTGGCTTTGAAATGTACTAGAAACCTATAGAATCCAGAATAGCATGGCTCTGGTGTAAAAATAAACATATGGGCCAATGAAGGAATAAATGTCAAAAATATATCTACACAGATATAGTTAACAGGTCTTTGAAAACATACAAAACACACATTCAAAAGGGAAATTCAGTTTGTTAAACAATGATAGAGAACTGAAAGGTGAAAAGAGATACCCCACTTATTAGGATCCACAGAGATCAACTCAGCATGGATTTAAAATATAAATATAAAACTTGAAACCAATTACCTAATAAAATTATTTAGGACTTTGGATGGTTGGGCCATTTTGGGATATGAAATCAAAAGCATGGGTTGTAAAAAGAAAACTGGTAAATTAAATTGTGTCAAACTAAAATACTTAACAAAAATAATAACCAAAAATGTAAAGAGAACCTTGCTATGTGTGATTTTTCTCTCTGTGTGTGTGCATGCACGTGTTTGTGTGTCTGTGTGTGTGTGTGTGTCTGTGTGCCTGCATGAGTCACACTATTTGTGTGGAAGTCAGAGAACAAAGGGAATCTATTCTCTTCTTATTTGATTGAGTTCTAAGAATTGAATTCAGGTCAGGTCATTACGTTTGGCAGCAAGAACTGTTACCCCCTAAGCCATCTCACAGGCCCATGGAACAGTATAGAAAATATTTATCAAGAGAGAAAAGCAGCAATATCTGGAAGATGCTCAACATCACCAATCACCAGAGAAATGAAGCTGGTATCACAATGAGATAAATTATTACCTCTTTGTGGTAAGAGTTGATACTACCCAGAAATAAGTAAAGCTATTAGGGTGCATAAAAGGGAAACTCTGAAAGTTTTGATGGGGACTTGAGTTACAATACCTACTGTGAAAAATATTTACAGGAGTCTCTCAACAAATCAAAAGAAAACCAACCATATGTTACTCACTTTTAAAGAAATGGTATGAAGATTAAGAAGATACAACTACATATCGTCACTGAATACCTAATCACCAAAGACAAAAAGTTAATTCAACTTGAGCACACAACAAAAGATGAGCAAATGAAGAAAATATATGCACTGGAATAGCATCTGGACATTAGTAATACTAAAGGTTTTATTTTTGACAACACAATAAACCTAGGCCACTAAATTTAGTTAAATAAGGAGCTCCCAGATAATAAGCATGACTTTGCATTTCCAAGTGTGAAATATAAGATATATCAATGGATGTTAGAGAGGAGGGCTAGTAGAAGATAAGGGGATAAGTTGATCTCCTTGAAAAAAAAAATCCCGTGATAGGTAAACCAATCCTGGACAATAAAAAAATGTTACAGGTATAACCATCCCTCATCTCAAGTTGTACTATAAAGTTGTAGTTATGAAAAATCCCTATGTACCTGTACTTATCAATCTGCTCAAACTCAAGTCCAAGAGATCAAAGACCTCAACAGAAATCCAGACACACTGAACCTAACATAAAAAATAAAGTGGGAAACAGCTTTGAATACAAAGGAGACAACTTTCTAGACAGAACAGTCACTGTATTAGTTAGGGTTTTACTGCTGTGAACAGACACCATGACCAAGGCAAGTCTTATAAAAAAACAACATTTAATTGGGGCTGGCTTTCAGATTCAAAGGTTCAGTCCATTACCATCAAGGTGGGAGCATGGCAGTATCCAGGCAGGCATGGCGTAGGCAGAGCTGAGAGTTCTAAGTCTTCATCCAAAGACTGCTAGTGGAAGACTCATCCTAGGCAACTAGGGTGAAGATCTTAAGCCTACACCCACAGAGGCACACCTACTTCAACCAGGTCACACCTCCAAATGGTGCCACTCCCTGGCCTGAGAATATACAAACCATCACAGTCACTAAGAGCAACAATTAATTAATCAGACATATCTAACATCCAAAATATATAAAGAACTCAAGAAACTAGATATTAAAAAATAAATAATGTTTTTAAATGGAATACAGATAAAAACTGATAATTCTCAATAAAGAAATCTCAAATGGCTGAGAAACACTTTAAGAAATGTTTAATATCATTAGCCATCAATGCAAATGATAACTACTTTGATATTAGAACCTTACAGTTTTCAGAAAAGCTAAGATCAATAACAGAACTGAAAAGCCATTCCAGGAGGATGTGAAGAAAAGGGAATGCCCCTCAATCACTTGTGGGAAAGCAAACATGCATAGCCACTGTTGAAGTCACAATGGTGGCTCCTTAGAAAATTGCGGATTTTTCTGCTTCAAGATTAAGCTTTACACTATTTGGCATATGGCCAAAGGATGTTCCATACTACCACAAAGACACTTCCTCAACTATATTTATATACGTGCTATTCATAATAGCCAGAAACTGGAAACAACCTAGGTGCCCATCAACTGAGGAAAGTATAAAGAAATTGTGATATATTCACACAATAGAATATTGCTCCAGTGTTTTAAAAAAATTGCAAATTGATATTTGTGAGGAAATAGATGCAACTAGAAAAAAATCAACCTCCGTGACGTAATCCAGACCCAGAAAGGCAAATATGGTATGTATTTACTTATAAGTGGCTATTAGCTGTTAGGTAAATAATAATCAAGCTACTATCCAGAGATCCAGAGAGGTTAGGCAAAGAGGGTGGCTTTAGGGGGAAATGGATCTCTCTGAGAAAGGAAATAGAATAGATTCTATGGGTAGACTGGGCATGGGTGGGGAAGGGAATGGAAGGGATCAGGCTGGTGATGGGAAGGAATGGAGGAAGAAATTGTGGTGAGGGACAGCTGAAACTGGGGGCATTTGTTGGTTGGTGTGGAAACCAAGTGCTGTAGAAACTTCCTGAAATCTATGAAGGTTACCCTAGTAATGACTCCTACTAAAGGAGAATAGTGTCTCAGAGGCTGACTCTCTTTTGTGGCTACAGAAGGCTTCTAGTGGTCAGACTTAGTTACATTTGGTTGAGTTACTGACTCAACCTGTGGAGATCTCTAAACAACCCTAGTTGATTCTTTGACAGAGAGCTGCTATCTGAAAATTGACACCATTGCTGAGGACAATTTTCACTCAGCTCATTGAACATAGAGAGGTCAAGCTTGGAGCCTTCACCCCTACCTACTTGTCTCTTTTGCCTGAGAAGGTATTCTGGAGGTTACAAAAAGAGAAAAATGGATACCAAGCCAGTCACAAATCCCTTTACCTACAATCTGCCCTGCCTGCAAGATGTGCTGGGGCCATGGTGGCTTGGTTCTAACTTGAGGTACACTCACTAGTGGAAGTCCATGCCCTATACTTCGTGGATGACCAGAAACAAGAGATTGGATTAACCCAGAGACCTAGAATAAAACCAAACACTACTGGCAAAAATCAATGAAATATTTACTAATAGTATTATGCTATACTCATAGATCTATTCCATATCAGCCTTATCATAAAGGCTTCATCTGGCAGCAAATGGGAACAGATACAGAGACCACAGTCAGGTATCATGATAAAAGAGTCTAAATTGGAGAACTCTATCAGGTTCTTCCCATAGTTGATCAGAAAACCCCAGGGGAAAAGGATGGGGAAGACTGTATGAGTCGGAGGGGATGGAAAACATGGTTCACTTAACCAATGAAACAGAGCTCTCATTAATTCACAGACACAGAAGTGGCAAACAGGGGACCTGCAATGGTCTGCACTAGGACCTCTGTGTGTATTTTATAGCTGTTAGACTGTGAGACTAACAGTGGGAGCAGGTCATCTCTGACTTTTTGCCTCCTCTTGAAACTCTTGCCCTTCTATTGGATTGCCTTATCTAACCTTCTTAAAGGGATTTTACCTTGCCTTACTGGATCTTGTCCTACCCTGTCATATCTGGGAGATCTCCTCTTATTTGAAGATGAAATGGAGGGGGAGTGGACCTGGAGCAGATGAGGTTGCTAGAAGGGGTGAAGAAAGAGTAACCTGTGGTTGAGATGTACTGTATGAGAGAAGAATCTATTTTTTTAATTAAAAAGGAAAATGACATTAACTGTCAAATATAAAAAGAAAAGAAAAATGTAAAAGTAAGCCATCAATAGTCAAGGTAGTTCATCAAATTCTATGATTCAGAATGCTGGTAAATAAATGAAAGGGTCATTATACCACCCGATCTTTGACTCAAAGGTAGTACATGCTAATACAGTACTGTGATGGGCACTGCTGTGCTTAGTAATATTCCATTCACACTTTAACAGTGACGTATACATAACTGTTAATTGACTTCAGAGAAGTCTCACAGAGGACAGAGGCAGGGTTTTCAGCCTCGGGGTGGCTTTTAATTGCTAACAAACTCACATTCTCATTCATAGAAACTGTCTTGAATGTTATACTGTGAGTTTATTAACTCTAAGTAAGAAACATTGTACATTTTCACACTGGGCAGAGGAAGTGTCCTCACTGAGATAAAAGGGCAGCCTGGCACCAGAAGAAATTCTCATTCCAGCTTCATGTTTTCACTGGGCTCATGAAAAAGTGCTCCTACCAAAGACACACTAAGAATCGAGGTTTTTTTTTTTGTTTTTTGTTTTAGGTATTTTCCTCATTTACATTTTCAATGCTATCCAAAAGGTCCCCCATACCCACCCCCTCAATCCCCTACCCACCCACTCCCCCTTTTTGGCCCTGGCGTTCCCCTGTACTGGGGCATATAAAGTTTGCAAGTCCAATGGGCCTCTCTTTGCAGTGATGGCCGACTAGGCCATCTTTTGATACATATGCAGCTAAAGACAAGAGCTCCCGGGTACTGGTTAGTTCATATTGTTGTTCCACCTATAGGGTTGCAGTTCCCTATAGCTCCTTCGGTAATTTCTCTAGCTCCTCCATTAGGGGCCGTGTGACACATCCAATAGCTGACTGTGATCATCCACTTCTGTGTTTGCTAGACCCCGGCATAGTCTCACAAGAGAGAGCTTTAACTGGGTCCTTTCAGTGAAATCTTGCTAGTGTATGCAATGGTGTCAGCATTTGGAAGCTGATTATGGGATGGATCCCTGCATATGGCAGTCACTAGATGGTCCATCCTTTCGTCACAGCTCCAAATTTTGTCTCTGTAACTCCTTCTATGGGTGTTTTGTTCCCATTTCTAAGAAAGGGTAAAGTGTCCACACTTTGGTCTTCGTTCTTCTTGAATTTCATGCGTTTGGCAAGTTGTATCTTATATCTTGGGTATCCTAAGTTTCTGGGCTATTATCCACTTATCAGTGAGTACATATTGTGCGAGTTCATTTGTGATTGGGTTACTTCACTCAGGATGATACCCTCCAGGTCCATCCATTTGCCTAGGAATTTCATAAATTCATTTTTTTTAATAGCTGAGTAGTATTTCATTGTGTAAATGTACCACATTTTCTGTATCCATTCCTCTGTTGAGGGGCATCTGGGTTCTTTCCAGCTTCTGGCTATTATAAACAAGGCTGCTATGAACATAGTGGAGCATGTGTTCTTCTTACCGGTTGGGACATCTTCTGGATATATGCCCAGGAGAGGTATTTCGGGATCCTCCGGTAGTACTATGTCCAATTTTCTGAGGAACCGCCAGACTGATTTCCAGAGTGGTTGTACAAGCTTGCAATCCCACCAACAATGGAGGAGTGTTCCCCTTTCTCCACATCCTCGCCAACATCTGCTGTCACCTGAGTTTTTGATCTTAGCCATTCTGACTGGAGTGAAGTGGAATCTCAGTGTTGTTTTGATTTGCATTTCCCTGATGATTAAGGATGTTGAACATTTTTTTCAGGTGTTTCTCTGCCATTCGGTATTCCTCAGGTGAGAATTCTTTGTTCAGCTCTGAGCCCCATTTTTTAATGGGTTTATTTGATTTTCTGGAGTCCACCTTCTTGAGTTCTTTATATATATTGGATATTAGTCCCCTATCCGATTTGGGATAGTTAAAGATCCTTTCCCAATCTGTTTGTGGCCTTTTTGTCTTATTGACGGTGTCTTTTGCTTTGCAGAAGCTTTGCAATTTTATAAGGTCCCATTTATCGATTCTTGATCTTACAGCACAAGCCATTGCTGTTCTATTCAGGAATTTTTCCCCTGTACCTATATCTTCGAGGCTTTTCCCTACTTTCTCCTCTATAAGTTTCAGTGTCTCTGGTTTTATGTGGAGTTCCTTAATCCACTTAGATTTGACCTTAGTACAAGGAGATAGAAATGGATCAATTCGCATTCTTCTACATGATAACCGCCAGTTGTGCCAGCACCATTTGTTGAAAATGCTGTCTTTTTTCCACTGGATGGTTTTAGCTCCCTTGTCAAAGATTAAGTGACCATAGGTGTGTGGGTTCATCTCTGGGTCTTCAATTCTATTCCATTGGTCTACTTGTCTGTCACTATACCAGTACCATGCAGTTTTGATCACAATTGCTCTGTAGTACAGTTTTAGGTCCAGCATGGTGATTCCACCAGAGGTTCTTTTATCCTTGAGAAGATTTTTTGCTATCCTCGGTTTTTTGTTATTCCAGATGAAACTGCCGATTGCCCTTTCTAATTCGTTGAAGAACTGAGTTGGAATTTTGATGGGGATTGCATTGAATCTGTAGATTGCTTTTGGCAAGATAGCCATTTTTACAATGTTGATCCTGCCAATCCATGAGCATGGGAGATCTTTCCATCTTCTGAGATCTTCTTGATCATCATGTAATTAAACCATTTTCCTCATCCTTTATACCCTCTTTATGCTTTCTTGCTCTCTTTCAAATTTATGGTCTTTTTCTCCCCCCTCCCCCACACACATCTGTTCATAAATACACCCTGTCCAGTCTTTACATGTATATATGGATTTTTTGTATGTATGTTTTCAGGAATGACCATTTGGTATTAGATAATCAACTGTTTTTTTTGTTTTTTGTTTTTGTTTGTTTGTTTGTTTGTTTGTTTTTTCTGGAGAAGACTATCTCTCCCTCTCTCATCATTTCTTAGTTGCCAGTAGTACTTTGTGTAGTGTTGAGGACTTGAGGCCTTCCTCCATCTATTTTAGCATGTCTGTTGTCCTTGTTCATTATGTGTCTAGGAGGTCATGTTGGTGAGACTTTACAGATGTAGCTTTTAATTTTACTAGGAGACAGTCTCTCACATCAAACTTCCTGCTCCTCTCTTAATTTTATCAGAAAATCCTAAAGTACTACATGCTTCTCTCAAAGGATGATGGAGCCATTGACACAATGTATGGTTTTTATTTTATAGACAAAGACAGTGGCATTAACAATTATATTATGGTCAATCTTAGTAGAGAAAAACACATGAAATGAGAGAAAATGTAAGGTTGCAAAGACAGGGAAGAGCACACAGTCAAAAAAGGGAAGTAGCAAATGCTATTGTACACCATGTACATGGTGTGATTTATTAAGTGGGCAAACCATTTAAAGATCCAGTGTCTAAAATAATCATGAAATTAAAAAAACAAATATTTATAATATTCATGATTAGTAATATAAAACAGGCATATTTAGAATCTCAGGGATTTTTTAAACAAATTGGGGAATATTTAATGTGACAAATATATAACTAATTTAGCATAATTTTATGATGTATGGAGATATTATTCACATATTACACACCATGCTAAGCATTATAAACATATAAACCTTTTCATAATAAACTAAGGCTGAATATAGTTCTAGCAAGAAGATTCTGGCAAGCTGTTATCTACTGTATATTTTCTCATGGTTCTGTGTGTAGTATACAAATGTGCCTTTGTGAGTGGGCACATCTATGTGCAAGTATGTATGTACGAATAGATGCTCATGTGAAAGTCAGAGATTGACAGTGGATACCTTCCCTGATGACTCTCCAGTTTATATATTGAACTACACTCTCTCACTGAGCAGTATGTTTTCTCATTAATGATTATTTATAATAAAGAAAATGTTCTTAAGGTTTTCTTTTTAGCAACTGAACTTGGATTATTTAGAACTTTCATTTAGGAAACAAAGCTTCATTGTAAACAAAGTTTGACTAAAAATTATTAGGAAAGTATTATGGTCAAACATATTAAAATACTTTTCCACACACAGGTGTATAATCATGTATACAGTTGAATATTTGTGCACGTGCATATGCATGTGTGTATGCTTATGTATTAAGGCCAGAGGTCAAGTTTGCATGTATTTATTTTAAAACCACCTAGTTCAATTTTTTTGAGATTGGTCTCTTCTTGTCTTGAATTTTGCTAAGTACTTTAGACTAGCTAGGAAGCCTCCGGGATATGCCTGTCTTTGCCTTGCCAGTACTGGGATTATAAGTATTTGTCATCAAGTTTTTAATTTCAAGTGAGTGCTGGGATCTGAACTCAGGACTTTGAGAATGGAAGGAAAACACTTATCACTTGAACTATTTCCCCACCCCCTGATATCCTTTCAAACTTAATGCATACAAATGTCTTACAAAGTAATTAGTATTCTATTATTTTTCCAGAAAAAAAATTATGCCTCAGAAGTCAAATGATTTTTCTAAAGTGTCAGAAACAAAATCCTGTACAGGATTCTTATTTTCAAGATTTTTATGCTAAATGCTCTATGCCTTTTCCTCCTCCTCTTCTTCCTCCTCCTCATTTTCTTCCTCCCCTTCTTCCTGCTCTTCCTCCTGCCATTCTTCTTCCTCCTCTTCTCCTCCTCCTCTTCCTCTTTGACTCCCTTATTCCAGCACTATCAGTAAAACAGTAAGTAGAGTCAGTACAATCATTTGAATGAACTTTATTAATAATGTGAAATTCCAGTTTTATTTTAAAGTATTGATATCCATATGAATTCTATTCTCTTTCTTATGTTATATTAGATTAGTATCCTAAAAACCATCCACTTCAAGTTATATGTTCAGAATGGATGCCATTCTACCGTTCTTTTTCATCTTTCAAAACTGAATTTCTACTGTATTTGCTGACTTACTGATATTTGACTTAAAAGTCCTTGACTGCTGCATGTTTAACTTCACAATTGCTCCATTTTTCATGTGTTAGAATAATTTCCATTTATCATCTTCTGTGGTGATTTCCTTCTTTCTTTTCATAATTCTTTATTTTTAGTTTATGACTAATTCAACTCTGGATGACTCAAAAATCCCTCTCTTTTTTGGCAAATCTGAAATAATTTTGCTTCCCTTGAGCTCACCACAGTCTGTATTAAAATTTCATTTCCCAAATGTCACTGCTGAAAGCCTGAAATATTTTACTCAATTTTCTTTTATTTTTACCCATAAGAATTTTAGTGCCAGGTATATTTACCTAAAAGGAGCATGTCAATTCTGTTAAGAATTTTAAACAAAATAGCCAAGGGAATCTACAATATATAAGTTGATGAAAACACAGAAACATCAATATAATCCTATTATGAATAAAATGCATAGCTATACAGAAAAGTAGACCAAATGTAAAAAGTTATATGCACTTTTGAAAGCTGTGTCTTAAGTTTATTTTTATTTCTTCATACAAGCAAAGAAAGAATAAATAATGTCCTTTGTTGTAATAGTTCCATGATGCTGATTTAACAGATACTTGTTTTAGTACAGCTATGCTGAGTTCTTGGGCTTACCCCTTACATTGCTCACAGTTACATGTAATCCCAAAGCTACATTAGGATAATTGTATGTGTGTTTATATTGAACTGATGTTATAATTTAGTAAACAATGGATAACCAAATGATAAGAAAGAAGATAGGAATGAATGTAAAGCAAATATCTAAATATTTAAATTGCATTAAAATGTAGTAACAATTAACCAGTTTAAAAATATACCAGGGGACATTTCAAACAAGGAGTAGAAGACAGAGATAAATGGCAGAGTGTATGCAAACAACTGTTCTTATGTTTGGTGACTCTGGAAAATATTAGACAAGGAAACTTGGAATGAAGGATTCAATGATAAGGGGGGCAAAACAGGAGAATTTCTTAGGTGTATAGCCTTGGTCAGAACCATTTCCACTGTGGGGTTTCTTTTATTACATTTTCTTATTTATGTACTGTATATGAATGAGTGTTCGGCTATATGTATGTTTGTGTACCTCATATGTGCCTAGAATGAGTGGCAGACAGAATCTGGCATAGAATGCCCAAGGGCTGTAGTTACAGGTCATTGTGAGTCAGCATCTAGGTTCAGGTAATTGAGTCTGGGTCTCCTGGGAATACAGTCAAGTGCTCTTAAAGACCAAGACATTTTTTCAGCACCACTATGAGGGTTCTTAACCCAAAGTCAAGTAAGCCTGACAGAATATATTCAATCTGTTATTAGTGGCCCAGCCCTCAGCAAAGAGAGACTTTGAACCTCTCAAAAAAAAAAAAAAAAAAAAAAAAGAAATCCATAATTATATGTGTGCCTATTTGTTCCTGATCTGGAATCATCCTGCATTCAATGATCTCATCCTATGTTTATTGTATTAAAAAACAAAACAAAACAAACACCTTTAACACCATTGCAGCTCTTAGAAACAGGTAATCTCTTTTATATAAAAAAGGGAAAAAGATGGAACTTTTGATGGGAATAAAGATGGGCTAAATGGTTGCTGTAGTTAACATTTTTAATTTTAGATTGCATTTTATTTTCATTTGTATGTGTGCATACTTGTAAATGTGTGAATGTACACACACACACACACACACACACACACACACACACACACACACACACACCTTGATACAATGTCCTCAGAGGACAGAAGAGAATGTTGACTTTCTAGGAAATGGGGTTAAAGGAACTTGTTAACTGTCTGATAAAATACTAGGAACCAAACTCCAGTCCTTATCAATATCAGCAAGTGCTAGTAACCACTGAATCATTTTCTCTTCCCCAGGTAACATTTTGTATAGCATCATCATTCAACAAAGGGAAAACATTAATCATTCAAAACTATATCAAATAAAATTGAATGAAAATAATAAGTAAAAATGAATTATCATAGAAGCAGCTAATCCTTAATTCAGGTAAAGTTGATAAAATAGTCACACAAGGAAGAATTAATTCAAAGAATATATACAAACTATATTTTGGACAGGGCTCAATAAAGCATAAGAAATATAAGACTAAAAATAATTGGAAAAAATCTTAAAATTTTGTTACTTTACTTCTTTAAAAAATTTTTTCTCTCATATATTATATCCTGACTATAGTTTTCCTTTCCTCTTTTCCTCCCAGGTTCTGTCACCCTCTGATGTTCCCTCTTCTCCAGATCTACCCCCAGTTACCATCTCCCCTCTGAAAAGAAGCAGACTTCGGAGGGACATCAACCAACCACAGCATTAAAAGCTAAAATAAAGCCAGGCACATATTATCATTTCAAGACTGATTGAGGCAACCAAATAGGAGAGAAAGTGTTTCTAAAGTAGGCAAAAGAGTTAGTCTCCACTCTTATTTTTAGGATTCCCAAAAGATCACCCAGCTAACACAGCATAATACTTCATGATAAGACAAGGCACATATTACCATATCATACCCAACTATTAAGATTCCTATAAGAACACCAAGCTACTCATTTAGAACATGTATGCAGAGGACCAAGGACAGACCCTTAAATGGCTGTTGATCTCTGTTAGTCCCCATGAGTCCATTTAGTGGATTTTGTGAGCTTTGTTCTTGTAGTGTGTCCAAGACCCTCTGGTTCATCTGATCCTTCCTCCCCCTACTCTGCAGGAGTCCTCCTGAGTTCCATCTAATATTTGGCTGCACTTGGTTCCATTGGTTGCTAGATGTAGTCTCTCTAGTCCCTTTGATGATGCTTCTGTCAAACTCTGGTCTCAGAACACTCTGCAGATGGGACCAACTCTAGGTCAAAAGTTTTGTGACTGAGTTATTGTCCCAATCCTTCCACCTGAAGCCTTGCCTGGTTATAGATGATGACCACAGGATATAACTTCCTGAACAGAATATCAATAGCTTAGATATTATGATTAACAATTTATAAATGAGACCTCGGGAAAACAAAAAATTTCTGCAAAACAAATGATACTGTAATGCAATAAGACAAAGTGGCAGCCCACAGACTGGAAAAAGATCTTCACCAACTTGACATCTAACAAAGGACTAATATCAAAAACATAAAAAAATCCCTCAAGAAACTAGACATCACCAAACTAAATAATCTAAATAAATAGTGAAGTACAGATAAAAACCAGAGAATTCTCAAATGAGGAAGTTCTAATGGCCAAGAAACAAAGAAATGTTTAGCATCCTTTACCATCAGAGACATGTGAACCAAAATGACTCTGAAATTCTATCTTACACTTATCAGAATTCACACTGGCAAGAATATGGAGCAAGGGGAGAACTCTTCCACTAACAGGAGTGCAAACGTGTACAGCCACTTTGGAAGTCAATGTGACAGTTCATCAGAAAATTGGAAATCCATCTACTGACTGAGTTATATAATTTTTGGGCATATACTTAAAGGACACTCCATCCTATCACAAGAACACTTGCTCAATTATTTTCTTAGAAGCTTTATTTATAATACACAATCTGGAAACAACATAGATGTCCCTCAACTAAAGAATGGATAAAAAAATTGGGACATTTACACAATAAGAAATCATCCTAAGTGAGGTAACACAGTCCCAGAAATATAAACATAGTATCTACTTGCTTAAAAAAGGATTTTAGTGATAGAGTAAAAGATAAACATGCTGCAATCTATAGACCCAAAGGGGCTAAGTAAGAAGGAGGGCTTAAAAGGAAGGGGGAAAGGATATACACTGGCATGGGAAAATAGAATGGATTTTGAGGGTGTACTGTGAGGCAGGTGGGATTGAAAACAAAAGGGATCAGGTGAAGGGAGGGAGGGATTAAATATGGAGAGAAACAACTGGACTTGGTGGTGTTTCTGGGTGAAGTGCAAACCTTGTACAATGGAAGCTCCCTGGAATCTACAAAGACACAGGCACGAGGAGACACAGGCACCCCATTCTACAAAGACACACGCACGAGGAGACACAGGCACCCCATTCTACAAAGACACACGCATGAGGAGACACAGGCACCCCATTCTACAAAGACACACGCATGAGGAGACACATGCACTCCATTCTACAAAGACACACGCACGAGGAGACACAGGCACCCCATTCTACAAAGACACACGCACGAGGAGACACAGGCACCCCATTCTACAAAGACACACGCACGAGGAGACACAGGCACCCCATTGTTCTTAGCGTTTTCTCCTGAGTAGTTCAATGAACAGTGACTCTTATAAAGTAATAATCTCACCGCTTAGACTTTTCTTTCTAAATAACACTTTCTACTGACAGAAATCAAAACTTCTTGGAGAAATGGCTACTGTGCACCTGGTGCAGAAAAGTACAAGGTAAATGCATATCAAGTCTTTGTTCCAGAAAACAAAGATATGTTTAAAGGCCAATAGATAGAAAGAGAAGGATCTGGAAACTATTATCATTTAAAGGACCATATTTTATAAAGCTAGAACAGTCAAAACACTGAAAGGAAAAATCAAGAATATATAATAAAGCAAAGAAACTATATCTACACAAATAAAGGTAGAGGAAGGGGAGAGCCAGAGAGGAGTAGATAGCAGAGGGATTGAGAAAGGGAGAAGAAAGTTAGAAAGACTAGGAACATAATCTACATTCAGATGATTTGGCAAATTGGAAATGTGAGATAAAATGTTAGCAGATAATAACACTGGTAAAGAATACTTTCATCTCTGCTTAATCACCTAATTATGTTCTAACGTGAGTCTTCTAAGGGTCTGAAGACAAGAATCAGTTTGTAAAGTGCTTGCCAACTGAGCATGAATACCTTAGTTCAACTCCAGAGCTTCCAATAAAAACAAAGAAAAAATAAACCAAACCAGCCAAACAAACAAACCTGGTATGGCAATCTGTGCCAGTTGACCTAAGACTAATAACGCAAAGATGGGTGGATTCTTGACAACTCCCTAGCCATGCAGTCTGGTCTAATCAGCAAGCTTCAAGTCCCACTGAGAGATCTAAGACCTTAGAGCTCACATAAATATAATCCCTGAGAGAAAGTATAAGTGAATGAACTCTAGCCTACACACACACACACACACACACACACAGACACACACACACACGCACACGCACACGCACACGCACACGCACATGCTCACACCTCACATATAACTTCTGCATACATAAATAGTAAATAAAGAAAGACAGACAGCAAAAAAAAAGTCTTAGTGTTTGCTAGACCTTAGATAAATACATCCAGTATATATTTCTTCTTGAGAGGAATGTGAACAATCTAATGAGTTTTTTTTTTTTTGTTCTCCTCTATGCCCAGTTAATTGGCTTATACTCAGAGCTTCCTCTAGAGTTGTACTTAAATGAGTTAAATTTGAGCATATCAATAAAGAACTCTTTCAGTACTTTACAAACTTTGTGCAACATAAAATACAGTTGAAGAGATGACTCAATAAGCTGAGTTTTCTTTTTCTACTTGACAGCACTGAGTTCAGTATCAGTATACTGTTCTTTGATCTTTAAAATCATTTTAAAATTTTGAGTTTAGTTGATTCTAGTAATATTTTATTTAGCATTATAGTTGATCAAGATACAGGATACAAAGGAACAAGTCAGAATTTTTAAAGAAATACAACACAGAAGAAGCAACTCCAGTTTCTCTCTTGTATGGTACCATTTCTTAGATTATTAGAGATTTTCAAAAAGAAAGGGGAAATGGCCTGGTGTGAGCACATCCCTAGTGCTGTAATTAATAATTATTACTAATTTAAGTTTGGAGATTAACTGTCACAATCTATATAGCAGGCTTCCTCCTAAATGTCATTCATAAGGAACTTCTAATTGATAAGAGCAATCTCCTATCTGTTTTCATTTACCAGATAATACTTTTTTAAAAGTGATTCTTTTCTCCTTCTCCTTCTCCTCCTCCTCCTTCTTATATATTTTCTTTATTTACATTTCATGTGTTATCCCCTTTCCTCATTTACCCTCCAAAAATACCCTTATCCTATTCCCCATCCCCCTGCTCACTAATGGACCCAGTTCTGCTTCCCTGTCCTGGCATTCTCCTACACTGAGCCATCCAGCCTTCCCAAGACTAAGGGCCTCTCATTGAAGTCCCACATGGCCGTTCTCCCACATATGTGTCTGGAGCCTTAAGTCTCCCTATGTGTACTCTTTGGTTGATGGTTTAGTACCTGGGAACTCTGGGGGTACTGGTTAGTTCATATTGTTGTTCCTCCTATGGGGCTGCAAACCACTTCAGTTCCTTGCGTTCTTTCTCTAGCTCCTCCACTGGGGACCCTGTGCTCAGGACAATGGATAGCTGTGCGCACCCACTTCTGTATTTGTCAGGCACTGGCAGAGCCTCCCAGGAGACAGCTATATCAGGTTCCTGTCAGCAAGCACTTGTTAGCATCCAAAATAGTGTCTGGGTTTGGTAACTGTATATGGGCTGGATCCCCAGGTGAGACAGTCACTGGATGTCCTTTCCTTCAGTTTCTGTTCTAAACTTTGTTTCTGTAGCTCCTACAATGGCTATTTTGATCCCCCTTCTAAGAAAGACCAAAGTATCCACACTGTGGTCTTCCTTCTTCTTGAGCTTGTGGTCTGTGAAATGTATCTTGGGTATTCTGAATTTCTGGGCTAATATCTACTTATTAGTGAGTGCATACCATGTGTGTTCTTTTGTGATTGGGTTACCTCACTCAAGATGATACTTTCTAGTTCCATCCATATGCCTACGAACTTCATGACTTCATTGTTTTTAATAGCTGAGTAGTACTCCATTGTGTAAATGTACCACACTTTCTGTATTCAATCCTTTGTTGAAAGACAAATGAGTTCTTTCCACCTTCTGGATATTATAAATAAGGCTGCTATGAACATAGTGGAGCATGTGTCCTTATTACATATTGGAGCATCTTCTGGGTATATGCCCAGGAGTGATATCCCTGGATCCTCAAGTAATAATATGTCCAATTTTCTGAGGAATCTTCAGACTGATTTCCAGAGTGGTTGTACCAGCTTGCAATCCCACCAGCAATGGAGGAGTGTTCCTCTTTCTCCACATCCTTGCCAGCATCTGCTGTCGCCTGAATTATTGATCTTAGCCATTCTGACTGGTGTGAGGTGGAATCTCAAGGTTATTTTGATTTGCATTTCCCTGATGGCTAAGGATGTTGAACATTTCTTTAGGTGCTTCTCAGCCATTCAGTATTCCCCAGTTGAGAATTCTTTGTTTAGCTCTGTATCCCATTTTTAATAGGGTTATTTGGTTCTCTAGAGTCTAACTTTTTGAGTTCTTTATATATATTGAATATTAGCCCTCTGTCAGATTTAGGATTTGTACAGATCTTTTTCCAATCTGTTGGGTGCCATTTTGTCCTATTGACAGTGTCCTTTGTCCTAAAGAAGTTTTGCAATTTTGTGAGGTCACTTTTGTCATTTCTTGTACTTAGAGCATAAGCTGTTGGTGTTCTGTTCAAGAAAATTTCCCATGTGCCCATGTGCTTGAGGATCTTCCCCACTTTCTTTTCTATTACTTCAGTGTATCTGGTTTTGTGTGGAGGTCATTGATCTACTTGGACTTGAGCTTTGTACAGGAGATAAGAATGGATAGATTTGCATTCTTCTACATGCTAACCTCCAATTGAACCAGGACCATTTGTTGAAAATACTGTCTTTTTTCCACTGGATGGTTTTAGCTCCTTAATCAAAGATCAAGTGACCATGGGTCTGTGGACTCATTTCTGGGTCTTCAATTCTATTCCATTGATCTACCTGCCTGTTACTTTATCAATATCATACAGTTTTTTATCATGATTGCTCTGCAGTACAGCTTGAGATCAGGGATGTTGATTCGACCAGAAGTTCACTTATTGTTGAGTATAGTTTTTGCTATCCTTGGCTTTTTGTTGGTCCAGATGAACTTGGAAATTGCTCTTTCTAACTCTATGAATAATTGATTTGGAATTTTGATGGGAATTGCATTAAGTCTGTATATTACTTTCAGCAAGATGGCCAGAAATACTTTTTTATGTCTGTGGAACTTTAAATGCACATGATTTCTTTGATCCAACCAAACTTTCTCTTATAAAAATTATTATGTGCTCTTATGAAAATATATGAAATATATATATTTATATATAAGAAACTAATCTAGAATGCATTGAATCTCTTTTCCTACTCATTATATTTCTACTTAGTCGTTACCAGATAATCTCATTTATCTCCTAGATTTCTCCCACCACAAGAATAGAAGAGTAGAAAATTTGAAATCTAAGTTCTGACCGTGTATAGGTAGTTTTTGACTGTATATATTTATCGTAGAGTTTTACAATGATTCACTGGCTTCTCTCTGAGTACAAAATTTATTTTGTTCCTATCAAAATTTGCTGTTTTTTAAAAAATATTTCCTTAAGTGTAAATAACAGGCTCTCAGCCTTCCAGACTACTTCCCCTTGTCTCATTCATTTACTGTTCCCTATTCCCCTCACCACAAAAATAATGTAGTAAAAATAATAATAATATTGATTTAGGTGATAAAAATGCATTTTATTTTACAACCCCAGAAAATAGCTTTCAATGCTATTGCTCTCACAAATCTAACATTGCTTTGCTTTATTTAGTACATGTTTTTTTTTGTTGTTGTTGTTGTTTATACACAATATATTTTGATCTTGTTCCTCTTCTCTCCCTGCTCCTACAGATTTTCCATCTGCCTACCAAAGTTTATATACTTTTTCTCCCTCTCAAATAAAAATCCCTTGCCCCCCAAATAAACAAACAAAAACTAGCAAGACTAAAGAGTATCAAAATGAAACAAATAAAACAAAAAAATGCATAAGAAGTATGAAATCAGGTCTGTGTTGGTCAGGTACTTCTGGGCCTGGTAGAAGCACTGGATTGCTATACAAAGTGTCTCCCAATTAGAGAAGACAGACTTTCTTTTTCCCATCAGATATAGAGTGCAAATATCTTCTTGGTAAGAAGGGGTTCTTTGTATCCACTACTCCTCCATCCTAGATTTTGTCCGATTTGAACTTGTGAAGGTCCATACTGTGCTTTGAATGTAGCCATGGTCTCTTAGTGTTTGTATGTGTATCACAACTGTTGTAGATGGAAGATATTGTTTCCTTAGAGTCATCCACCACCTGTTGGTGTCTATATATGGGATGGATCCCCAGGTCTGGCAGTCCCTAGATGGCCTTTCCTTCAGTCTTTGCTCCACACTTTGTCCCAGTATTTTCTTTAGACAGGAGCTCTTCTGGGTTAAGAATTTGGAGATGAGTGAGTGACCCTATCCCCCAGCTGGGGGCCTTGCCTAACCTCTGGATATGGTCTCTACAGCTTCTCCCTCCCCTTTGTTGAGCATTTCAGCTAATCTCATCCCTGTTGGGTCCTAGGAGCCTCTTGTTTTCCTGGCATCTGGGACTTTTTGGTGGCTATCCACAGTTCCCCACCCTCCCATTGTTACACACCTCTGTTCAAGTACCTGACCTTCTGTATATCATCCCTGTCTACTCTCATACATGACCCTGCCCCTCTCTTTTTCCCTCTCCTCCTCCTCTCTTCCTCCCAAGTCGCTCTCCACCTCTACCTCCCATGAATATTTTGCACCCCTTCTAAGAAGGACTGAAGCATCCACATTTCTGTTTAATAGTATGAAAGGTATCTTCCAACACCATTAATACTAGTGAGTGAGTAGGGTTTAAGCTTCTAGTTAGGCATAAGCTTGATTTCTTCATGTTTGATACCATAAGTAGTGTCTTTAGAAATAGAACCTTGCTGTCAGATTATGTAGGGTAACCTTGGCAATAATCTGTGATAGTTGGGAAAGGTTATGGGATCACCATTGGTGAATGATTCAAAAAAGATGTAATTCATATTTCAGTTCTATTTGGTGTCATAAGATCCCAAAATGGGGCATTTTATCTCCTGTCGTATAATGCCTCCATTCCTATAGATTTCATAAATGTAAATGTATTAGGAAGTTTCTATAGTAGTGTGCTTTCTTTTTGCTTTACAAAAGGTATTTAGTTGTCTCTCCCAAGATCCCTCCTTTACCCTACATTCTTATGCACATCCCCTTTCCCACTTAAACTTCCTGTTCCTTGGAGCATATCATAATTGGTCTCCTATTATCTATGTAATTTCTATGGCTATTTTAACTAAAATACCCTCATCTTAAGTTTAAAAACTAACATCTACATATAAAAAACATGTAATATTTGTCTTTAAAGGCCTGGGTTATGTCATTCAGGATGATGGTTTCTAGCTCCATCAACTTACCAATAAATTTCATCTATCTTAAGAGACTAAAAGTCTACAGCAGGGAAAGTAGGGGACGCAATACCCATAAGTCTTGTTCTTAAAACAAATCAACTCAATTCCTGACTGTATCTTGAGCAAGTGAGCTCAGTTGGTTGAAGACTCAGCTTTGGTTTTGTTGTCTAAAATAGATCTGACTAACATTACTTCAATATATGCAAATAATACATATCAGCAATTTTAAATGTCAGTGCTTTTTGTGTCCTGAAACAAGATAAATTTGAGAGTATATGTTTTGAATGATTGCATCTGTTGTTACCTCATGCATGTTTTTCCCTCATCCTTAAAAGAGGGCCTTGAGATGATGCTTAAAAGTTGACTAAATAACAGCAAAAAATCTCTCAGCTGATGTGGGACCCACTTTTCCTACCTCCACCACCCTGATCTCCAACTTTTTCTGGCCATACCTGCCCACACCTGCAGCCTTTGTGTCTCCCAGGAGAAGACACATGTAAGAATCTTATCCAAATACCCCCTCCAGTTGGAATAATCATGGGACACAGCTGACTCAGGACTGACCTTCCCCACACAACCCCGAGCTCTACCCTTTTTTCCCATCTGCTTCCTACCCAGATCAGATCAGTAGCCAGATACCTACCTACATTCAACAGCCTGCTTGCCTCCTAGGAGGTCCACAATAACCAAAGACACAGAGCCCAGCAGACACAGGGCCCACATGCCCTGCCGAGCTCCACCTTCCTAAAGTATGTTTCTCCACCCTGGCCAGATCACCCTAGATGGATATCCTACCACATCCCACAGCCTGTCTATATCCAAGGAGGCCCACATTAACCAGGGACACAGCCTGCCTGCCTCCCAGGAGGTATGCAGTAACCAAGGACAAATGAGGAGTGCTGTAACTGGAGATACAAGAGGCCCACTCTAACCAGAGACAGCACTGCCTGCCTCCAAGGACATCTGCTCTAGTCAGACACACCCAGGCTACTTAACACCAGAGATAACCAGATGGCCAGAGGCAAGCAAAAAGATCATAAGCAATAGAACACAATACAATCTGGCACCTTGAGAACCTAGTTCTCACACCACAGCAGGCCCTAGAGAACCCAACAGGCCTGAAAACCAAGATAATGATGTAAAATACCATCTCATGAAGATGATAGAAGTATTTAAGGAGGCTATAAAGATCCCCCTTAAAGAAATACAGGTAAAAATGTAGAAGCCCTTAAAAGGGAAACAAATCCCTTAAAGAAATGAAGGAAAAATATAATCAAGCAGGTGAAGGAATTTAACAAAATGGTCCAAAACTTGGCTGAAACAAACTTTTATTGTTTAAACTTCTCAGAGTTTGTAAATGATAATGCAATTCAATGTAAAGACAACATGACAGTTTCTGGTTTTTCTACATCACTTGTTCTAGGTCTGTCCACAAAGACACTGATATCAACAATATTTTCTGATTTTCAGGTTTGATGTTTTTATTATAAAATATACCATTGGGATTTTAAAAAAAAGTTCCTACTTTTGTAATCTAAATTTTGTTTTTGTTTTTGTTTTTCCTTTTATGGCTATTACTTGTTTGCTAATATACAAATACATACGTTTTTCTTTCTTTTTTTCTTTACTTTTCATTTAAATATTTATTTATTTACACAGGAATGCACACACACACACATCAAATGCATATATCACATCACAAATTACTTTCTCCTTTGGTTAGTTACTTTATTGGACTCAATTATATCATTTCAGCAGAATACAAATGACCTTAAGGTGGCCTTGATGTCTCTGAATACTAGCCCAACAATGCAGTATCATCATCAGAGAATTCTCAATGAAGCTGCTCTATGACATGTTGAGCTTGAATATGGGCAAGGATGTTTGCAGGAAAATTCTTTGCAAAGGTATTCACAGAAGAACCTAACTGCTATCTAGAGTAAGAAAGAAAATGCATTTACTCTTCAGTAATAAATTGATCACATTGAGTAGTTTAAATAAAGGAGAAACTATAAACAGCAAACTTTACAGAGGATGACTAAATGAATTGTTGGAATTTACAAAAGATAATTCTCTTTTATTTACTGTATCACTGGGGAACAGTCACATTTTAATCTTTCTTCATTTTATTCTTTATCTTATATGAATACTTTGCTTTCATTGCATTCTTCTTTATATAGATAAAAAATGAGCAAACATTGGTGACTTCAACTTTTCCAGAATGTTTTAGCTGTATACAATATGCTGTCTTTACCTGTGTGTCTCTGAAGTTATTATAACTTCTATATGCTACCAGGATAATCCTCAAATACCATCTTTGATTTTAAGTATGTGCTAATACCCACTCAATTGGTGAATCTCAGGTGTTTAATAAATTGGGGCATCCCCTTAGTGTAGGGGAATGCCTGGGCGGTGAGGTGGGAGTGCATGGGTGGGTGGGTAGTAGAGCACCTTCATAGAAGCAAGGAGAGGTGGGTGTGATGTGGGCCTTGAGGGGAAACTGGGAAAAGAATAACATTTGAAATGTAAATACATAAAATATCCAATAAAAAAAAATGGGACATCTGTCTCCCTTTCCCTCTCTCTTTCTGTCTCTACTCGTCTGTGTTTATGTTTAAAATAAATAAGTAGAACATCTTATCTATGTTATTTCTTACTGAAGGAAAACCTGTGCTGAATCAAAATAAGAAAGAGAATGTGGGAAATATTCAGAAGGCAAAGGAGCTTCAACTTTTACAAGATTTTACTGATGAACAATGAATTAAGTGCTATAATATAGCCTTGAAATTATTAATTTTAAGCTTCCAGGGACGTTGTGCTTTTGTGAGGCAGGAGAAGTGAGTGGTAAAAGAATGCTTTTTGGGAAGCAGCAGACCTTCCTACCAGTGAAGGTCTTGGACAGCTTGTTTCTGCTACTTATTTGTCGATACTTCTATTATGCAGGTTGAAGAGTTGACTCTTTGTAAAAGGTGACTCGAATTGCAGGAACTTTTATAATTTTTCAGATGTAAATAGTCATTCATGTTGGGTGGCCTTGGCAATGTTTAACTGAAGAAGGCATAAAGTCTGTGCTGTTAGTAGAAAGAATTCTGTATTGTTTAGTAGAGGTTACAGCACGTTCCTCATTCCCTCTGAGTTCACATATTGTCCACGAGAAATTACAAATTTCTAAAAAATAAAAAAATCGATTTCCTAAGATGTAGTGAAGTGAAACATTTTATAGGCATTTTTGGCTCATATTAAGTCAAATAAATGTGATTATAATTACTGATTATCAATTCAGTCTCTATATGTGTACATGTGCATTTATGTATGGAGGATTTTTGTTTATTAAGTTTTATGGTTTTCTTGTTTTGAAGTCAATTTCATTATATTACTCAGGCTGGTTTTAGACTAATGACCTTTATCAATACAAGCCTTAGCCTCCCATGAGGCAGGGACCTTGGGCTTATGTCTCCAGGTCAGTTGTTCCAGTTCACCTGATGGTGGAATTCAACGGCTCTCAACACTGTACTACTGGATATCACTATCTCTCTTAAGCAAGCTATAAAGATCCTCATTTCTCTGTAAGTGTGTTTGTCTGTGACCATTCTGTGATGGCTTTGCCCACAATTGCCTTCTAAGTCATATCATTTTGAGAATTCCTTTGGATGACTCCTTGGCAAGGTTGTATAGGTTACCAACTTCTGAAATTTTCTCTCTCAGCAAAACTATACTAGTCCTCACCACACAGACTCCCTTTATAAACCTATTGCATATACAGCACACATACACACACGCACGGACACACACACACGGACACACACACACGGACACACAGGGACACACACAAGTTAAATGTACATGCTTTTTGATTTTATTTTTTTGAGTAACCTTCTCCTGTCCCTGAAATACCCTGCATATCCTGTAGGTTTCTACATTTAACCTTTTCTGATCTCCCTGACATTATCAGGATATCCATGCAGCTTTCTGACTTCCTTGCTGTCACCCAAAGGAGACCATTTGCACAAGGGATTGTACAGTGGCGTCTCCCTTGCTGCTGCTGCTGCTGCTGCTGCTGCTGAATAGTATAGTAGATGATACCTGGAATGAACTCAGTGAATATTGGCTGGATTGCCAATGAAATAAATTAATATTCTAATGTGAAAAACATACTCAAACTGTGTGGTAAAATTCCAAGCAACTTATTATCACCTGATAGCTTCCTCAGAATTGCACAAAAGGATGAAGGGAAATATTTGACTTCTAGTAATTGTAATAGGAAAGCCATAGGGGTTCCAAAGTTGTGAGAATGTCTACTTACCTGCCAACATTGGTATCTAGAAGTCAGAAAATGGAAATACATCAGAAAGCACTTGTAAATCATAGTAAATTATCTCCAGCAATCGTTTCTATTTCTTGTGTGATAGGGAGAAGCAACAAATATGTATTTTCATCTTTTATCTCTATACTTTTCATATCCAAAATATCTTCTAACATCAGTACAAATAAATTCAAAATTTAAAAAGTCATTGCATTTCTGGGTGAATAAAATGGATGAATTATCCTTGAGCTTCCCAAACTTTTGGGGATATCAATTCATCGTTTCAGTAACAAAGGAATAGAGCAGAAAGAATAGAATCAGCCCTTTGAATGGTCTTCACTTGTCTTGCTGCTGAAATAACAAAAGCAATTCCTGGTTGTTATTGATAAGATGCATTTCTACACATTGTAATGCTTAGTGTCTGGAAGACTGTCTGGATTTCTGTTTACTAGTTGATGGCTATGAAAAGAAGGGAAAAATCACAAGGGTAAATAGCCACATGCACACCCACACATACAGGTGAAGGCATCTCTATCAGTATACCAGAGGTTTACAGAATAGAACTGGGCAGAGACTAGGTTTGCCAGGTGAAATCCTAAAACAAGTAATGTGCACCTTTAAATCCAATGGGTGCTTCCTCACCCACCTACCCACTCCTACATAAGCAGGCTACCATCCTCCTACCCTGGGTCATCAAGCTTCCAAAGGACCAAGGGGCCCCCTTCCCAGCGATTCAAGATAAGGCAGTCCTCTACTACATATCCAGCTGGAGCCAAGGGTACCCTCTGTCTACTCTTTGGTTGGTGGTTTAGTTCCTGGGAGCTTTGGGGGTGTCTGGTTGGTTGATATTGTTGTTCTTCCTATGAGGTTGCAAAACCCTTCAGCTCATACAGTCCTTGCCCTAACTTCCCCATTGGGGTCTCTGTGCTCATTCCAATGTTGGGCTGGGTATATCCACATCTGTATTGGTTCAGCTCTGGCAGAGACTCTCAGAAGTACAGCTATCCTGAGCTCCTGTCAGTAAGTACTTCTTGGCATCTGCAATAGTGTCTGGGTCTGGGGTCTGCAGATGGGATGGATAGCTAGGTGGAAGAGTCTCTGGATGGCCTTTCCTTCAGTTTCTGTTCCACTCTTTGTCCATGCATTTTCATTCAACAGGAAGAATTCTGGATTAATATTTTGAAGTGGGTGGGTGTCCACATCCCTCAAATTGGGGCCATGCCTATATGCTAGATTTGGTCTCTACAGGTTCTATCTCCCCTTTTTTGGGTATTATGGCTAAAGTCCCTACCAGACTGATTTCCAGAGTGGTTGTACCAGCTTGCAATCCCACCAGCAATGGAGGAGTGTTCCTCTTTCTCCATATCCTTGCCACCATCTGCTGTCACCTGAGTTTTTGATCTTAGCCATTC
Source organism: Mus musculus (assembly GCF_000001635.26). NCBI lineage: Eukaryota > Metazoa > Chordata > Mammalia > Rodentia > Muridae > Mus > Mus musculus. Next base: position 87,729,931 of record NC_000073.6, on the reverse strand, counting down.
TAACTGGTATGAGGTAGAATCTGGGATCGTTTTGATTTGCATTTTTTTTTTTTTGATGATTAAGGATGTTGAACATTTCTTTAGGTGTTTCTGAGCAACCACTCCGGAAATTAGTCTGGCGGTTCCTCAAAAAATTGGGCATAGTATTACCTGAGGACCCAGCCATACCACTCCTGGCCATATACCCAGAAAATGCTCCAACATGTAATAAGGCACATGCTCCACTATGTTCATAGCAGCCTTATTTGTAATAGCTGGAAGCTGGAAAGAACCCAGATGTCTCTCAACATTGTGTAATTGTATCCACAGAAAATGTGGTACATTTACATAATGGAGTACTACTCAGCTATTAAGAATGATGAATTCATGAAATTTGCAGGCAAATGGATCTAACTTGAGACTATCATACTGAGTGAGGTGACTCAGTCACAAAGGAACAAACATGGTATGTACTCACTGATAAGTAGATATTATCCCCAATATCTTGGGAATACCCAAGATTTACTTGACAGACCATATGAAGCCTAAGAAGAAGGAAGACCACAATTTGGATGCTTCAGAGCTTTTTAGAAGTGTTCAACAAAATAGTCACAGGATGAAATATGGAGACAAAGTGTGGAGCAGAGACTGAAGAAAAGGCCATCCAAAGACTGCCCCACCTGGGGATCTGCCCCATATAGAGCCACCAAACCTGAACACTATTGTGGATGCCAGAAAGTGCTTGCTGATAAAAGCATGCCTGATACAGCTGTCTCCTGAGAGGCACTGCTAGAGCCTGACAAAAACAGAGGAGGAAGCTCGTAGCCAAACATTGGTCTGAGCTCGGGGATCCCCGATGGAGGAGATGGAGAAGGGACTGAAGGAGCTGAGGGGGGTTGCAGCCCCATGGAGGGACCAGCAGTGTCAATAGGGGTTTCTGAAGGGTGGACCTGGAGAGGGTAAACCATTTGAAATGTAAATAAAGAAAATATTCAAAAAAAATCTGATCTCAATGTTAATGCCACTGCATCAGAGTTTACAGGGTCAAAAATAAATGAATAAATCCAAATCCATTAGATTTAAAAAGGTAAAGGAATGACTCCATGTCTGAAAGAAAAAAAATATATAATTGAATGTTCTTTTTGCCATATGTATTTCAGCAAACATTTACCTGGCCTGCTGTGCCATCTCTGTAGTCCTATTTTTTTCCGCCAAATAATTATTTGAGAACTTTATGGATGAGTGCACAGAATTTACATCCTTCTCATCCCCACACTACTAATATCCTTTACTTCCTTTCAGATTCATAATGTATTGTTTAATTATTCTCTCTACCTTTATCCCTTCCTATAGCCCTCTCTTTCTTCCTGCCCTCTATGTACAAACACACACACACACACACACACACACACACACACACTCACACAAACACACACATACTCTTGGGTCTCCTTAATGTTGTTCTTACATACATGTCATTAAGGCTGACTACTTGAGATTGGATAACCTGCCAGGGGTCTGATTCCTGCAGAAAACTGATTTTCCTCCCCCTGGCCCCTAGAAATCAGTTATTGCCTCTAGAACATCAAGGGGTAGAGGCTTGTAAAATTTCTCAATCTATATTGACATACCCACTGGAATGGTCACCAGTCCACTTTATTTTTGAGACATGATTTCTCACTGAACCTAGAGCTCAGGAACAAGTCAAATCTATCTGACCAATCAGTGCACAAAAGGAATCCTCCTGCCTCCACCTCTCCAGCACTATAGTTATAAGCACATACTTATTCAGTACATTAAAAATGACTTTATATTTTTAAATTTAATTTTATGAGTGTTTGTGTGTGTGTCTGTGGTACCTGTGGGAACCAGAAAAAGGCATTGGATACCCTGGAACTGGAGTTACAGGTGTCTGTGAGCCACCATGTGGGTGCTAGAAATCGAATATTGGTCCTCTGTCTCTTAACTGCTGAGCCATCTCTCCATTCACTCAGGAAATTTTTATTGAGAACTTATACTGTAATATACATTGTCTTAGGCAAGAGATGGACACAAATATTATTGTCTACTTTCTCAAGAAGTCATAATACAGTAGAAAAGGCAGAATCACATAGCAGGTCAAAAATAGAACCCATAAGTGAGTGCATAGAAAAAGATTTCCATTTTCCCTTGGTGAATCAATTCTCCCAGGGTATGTTCTTGGGTATGTTCTTTCTCATTTCTTGAACATATTTATCTACTGAATTTGGACAGCAGAGAAAACACCTCAATGGGATAGAGTAAGAGTTCAATAAATAAATGTATTAAAATATATCAAATAGTACTGGTAACAGATGAAATTCAAGGTGAAAACCAGATTAATCAAAGACTAGAGAAAACATTATGCAAATGTGAAAGCAGAGACCTGATTCTGTCACACGGAGCTGAGGAAGGTTGTGCAGAGGAAGAATGTTCAGAAGTTTGGAAGTAATGTAGGAATTTTCCAAGTGACATTAGTAAGAGATATTTTTATTATGGCAACATTCTCAAAATATATTCAAAAGAAGTATCACATGATGGCTAGAGCAGACGGTGTAAGTAGGAAAGATGGTTGAGCTGGGAAAAGTAAGCATTTAAAGGAGAGGAGCAGATTTCTGTTGTACACAGGTGAGTGATCTATGACTTACAAAATCCACTTTAGAAAACTGAAAGAGTAGTTAAACATTACAGGGCAGATGAGGTGAAGGAATAGGATGGACAAAACAATGTGACAGTCATTATAATTCTGAACCCTGTCCATAATATCAGCGAGGAAGAGAGAGTTAGCCAGGGCCTTTTGTCCTCCACTGGAACTCACATTCTGTTTTAAAAATAAAATGTGTGTTTTCTCATCAGCTTCTACTTCTTCCAATTAAGAGTGACTATTTCTCTCTCCTGGTCTTCTTTCTCCTTTCATAGAGGTCTAAACACACACACACACACACACACACACACACACACACACACACACACACACACAAACTCACGCACATGCACAGACATGTACACATACAGATGAAATAAAATACACAGTATTTGTCTTTCTGAGTCAGGCTTCTTCCACATAACAATATTTGAATCCAGTTATTTTCCTATTGTCTTCCTACTGTGTTTTATTGCTGTGAAAGGACACCATGGACAAGGCAACCATAATAAGAAAAAAACATTTAATTGAGAGATTGCTTATACTTTCATAGGTTTGGTTCATTATCATCATGGCAGGAAGCCTAGTAGCATGTGGACAGATAATAAACCTACAGCTGATCAGTAGGCAGAGAGAAAGTCTCTAGCTTTACATGGACATTTGAACCCTCAAAGTTCACCTTCAGTTACACACTTCCTCTAACATGGTTCACATTTACACCAACAAAGCCACACCTTCCAATCCTGCTAACCTTTTGTAATAGTGACACTCGCTGGTGGCTATATATGTTCAAATATATTCAAATATATAAGTCTATGAGAGTCATTCTTGTTCAAACCACCACACCTGCACATATCATGATTTTATTTTTATTTACAGCTGAAGAAAGTTCTATGTATATGTGTACCACTATGCCCATTCATCTGACTATGACATCTAGGCTGGTTCCATTTCATAGTTTTTGTTAATAGAGCAACAATGAGCAAGGATATGCAAATACGACTGTGAGTCCTTAGGTTACAACCAGGAACAATATACCTGGGTCATATGTTAGTAATGCCTTTAGGTCTTTGGGTTTCTTTTTTCTTTTCTTTTCTTTTCTTTTCTTTTCTTTTCTTTTCTTTTCTTTTCTTTTCTTTTCTTTCCTTTCCTTTCCTTTCCTTTCCTTTCCTTTCCTTTCCTTTCCTTTTCTTTTCTTTTTCTTTGCATTCTCCATCTCCTTGACACTATGCATTATCCTTGATTTTCTTTATGGTGCCATTCTTATTTGTAGAAAACAAAGTCTTAAAAGAGTTTTAAATTCCATTTTCCTAGAAGCTAAAACTGTTGGTTGCTTTAAAAAATATATTTGGCTGTTTATGTTTCTTTTAAGTATTGCTTATTTAATTCTTAGCACATTTATTGAATAAAAAAATCTTTTTGGTGTTTAGTGGAATTCTCATTTTTTCCTAAACATCAACTCCAGCCCTAAGTAAATGACACTCTCTTCTTCTGTAGCCTACCTCTTTATATTTGATCATTGCCTTTACTATGAAAAGTTAATCTTTTTCCTCAAGCAGTTTCAAAGGTACAGGTCTTGCAGGAGTGGTTTTTATTTAAATTGAATTGTTTTTTGTGTATCATAAAAAAAATGTGGATCTATTTTGATTCTTTTATACAGGGAAACTCAGTGTTAGAGTTCCATTTGCTAAAGAGCCTGTCTTTTCCAATATGTGCTGTTTCAGAACTCTGTCAAAATTTAGATAGGGGTGTGTGTGTGTTTGTGTGTATGTATGTGTGTGTGTGTGTTTCTGTGTCCACTATTCTATTTTGCTGGTCTACATGCCTATTTTTTGAACCTGTGCCATGTTCTTTCACTATTATGTTTCCAACTTTCCTAATTAGAACAAAATTTATTTTAAAATAATTGTAAGAAACACCCTTTATTACACCAAAGCATCTGCTTCTATTCCTAGTGTCTTCAAGGCCTTTAACCATAAAGGCTTCCGAATTTTGTCAAAGGCTTTCTATTTAAATGATCATAGTTTGATATCAGGTATTGTACACATTCAACTAATGCTCTTTTACTTGCTTTAGCTATTATACAGTACTATGAGAGACTCTACCAGCAGTTGACTGGGTCATGTTCCCTTGTGGAAGACTTTGGGAGAAGGACTGAAGGATCAGAAGGGGACGGAACACCAGAAGAAGACCAACAGTGTCAACAAACCTGGACCCTAGAAAGTTCACAGAGACCGAGTCACCAACCAAAGAGCATGTAGCAGATGACTGACTGTATTGCCTAACAGCAATGGGAGAGGATGCACCTAACTTTGAAGAGAAAGTATGCACCAGAGAAAAGGAATGGGGGGGGGCACCCTCCCAGAGGCAAAAGGGATGGGGGATGGGGTGAACAACTCCGGAAATGGGAACCAGAATAGAGGCCAATGCTCAGGCTGTAAATAAATAAAATAATTAATTAGGAAAAAAAAAAACCTATGTCTGAGTGATTAGCCTAGAAACAGCATTGTTCAGTGAGAGCCATACATAAACTTTCTTGATGCTTGAATAGGTCAAACACCGCCTTGTGTTTTGTAATATGGTTTCAGCTAATGAATCAAAAGAAGAAATTAAATGACTGATTTTTAAAAAAATAATTATTTTCTTTAGTTTTGTGTAGACTTGGAATTTTGGTGGGTGATAGTCTGAATCTTTGTATCAGTGCTGTTAGTATTATCATTCTTAAAATATTAATTTGGCCAGTCAATGAAAATGAAAGGTTTTCATCTCTTCTAGTGTTTTCTTATTTCTATCTTTAGTATTGTAATATTTTAATCTCACTGTTTAGACGTATTCCTAGGTATTTTGTCTATTTGAGTATTTAATTTGTGAATTTATTGTGAGATTTTTTCTAATTCCTTTCTTAGAAAGTTTGTAATTGGAATATAGAAAAGCTAATGATTTTTGAATGATGATGTTTGCTTGAAACTATATTGCTCAGAGATTTTATCAGAGAACTAAGAACCATTAGACTCTTGATGTTCCTTTGAAGTACAGAATTATGCCATGAACAAATAGGGTTTATTAGACTTCATTTTCAGTTAATTCTCTTTCTTGTCTTGCCATATGGCTCTAGGAATGATGTTGAACACTATATTGAATAAGAGTGGAATGCCATTGCCTCATTCTTAATTTTTTGGGAGAAATGCTTCCAATTTTCCCAGTTATTATGTAATTTGCTTTAAAAATTGTCAGAAATACCTTTTATTACACCAAAGCATCTACTTCTATTTCTAGTGTCTTTAAGGCCTTTAACCATAAGCATTTACAAACTTTGTCAAAGGATTTCTACTCAAATGATGCTGTGACTTTCATTCTAGGTTTACATATGTACTATATTACATTTATTAAATTTACTTAACTTTTCTTTCTAGAATAAAGTCATCTTGGTCTAGGATGTGATCTTGATGCTTGCTTTTGTTCAGTTTGCAAGAGTAATTTAGGAAAATTTTGTAACTATGTTCATCAGGAAAAATACTCTAATATATATTTCTTTTTTATCTGTTAATATCTACTGTGTAGTATACAGAGAAAATTTTTGGTAATTTTAGTTTGAAAAACTTACCTAAAGATGATAGAGGAGTTATTGAAGTATCCCTCTATATTTGTATCATAACCTTTCTGACCTCTTTTACTTTTAATGTTTGTTTATGAAATTGAGAAACCTAGCATTTGTCGCATAAATATTTTTCTATATTCTTAAGGAATTGATCTCTTTTTTATAGTATGTCTTTTTAATTTATTTTTATTTAAATTCTGCATTATCATATAACAGAAGAGTTCTGTAAATGTATATTTCTTACTACCTACATAGCTGACTTCTACCTTTTGAAGTCAGTTTGCTGGTGTCATTGACCATTAAGTATGTATTGAATATATGTTTCGTACAAACAGAGCTTATTTTTGAAATATAATCTGTCAAATCTGAGTCTTTTAAATAACAATTGAAGCCATTTCAGCTTAAGGCCTTTATGGTGAGAGTTTTGAACATTCTTATGCTTTTGTTGTTGATTTTGTCTTATTTGTTGTTGGTGTTGGCTGTTTACATTGTTTTAGTGATAAGGTTACTGGATCTCTTTGTCACTGGATTTTGTTTATCTCTTTCTCTCATGAAATTTAATGTTTCTAATACTATTGTGAATAATACTATCCTGTCAATCTATCCCGCTTCCTGTCAATGTAGTATTCCTTTAAGTATTTTCTGCAATGCTGGTTTGGTTGTCATGCATTGCCTTAGATTGTGCTTGCCCTCAGGTGATTTTTTTTCTCCATCAATTTTTAAATATCTTTTTTAAAATTAGATATTTTCTTTATTTACGTTTCAAATGCTATCCCAAAAGTTCCCTATACCCTCCGCACACCCTGCTCCCCTACCCACCCAGTTAACAACCTTGTTTGACAGTTATTTACTTCCAGAGAGTAGAATAAGTCAACTCATGCTTTGCTGGCTTTAATGATTGCTTATGGGATGTGATTTACTCTTATGTGGTTGCTCAGTAAGTAAGTTGGCCTTTTTCCCTTACAGCTTTTTATGTTGATTATTACTTTTCTATTTTTGAAATCTTTTTTTTAATATTTTTTATTACGTATTTTCCTCAATTACATTTCCAATGCTCTCCCAAAAGTCCCCCATACCCTCCCCCCCACCACTTCCCTACCCACCCATTCCCATTTTTTGGCCCTGGCGTTCCCCTGTACTGGGGCATATAAAGTTTGTGTGTCCAATGGGCCTCTCTTTCCAGTGATGGCCGACTATTTTTGAAATCTTGACTACAACATATCTTAGAGAGTTCTCTTCTGGTCATTTATATTTGGTGCAGTTTGTAATTATATGTCAATTTTTATCTAACTTGGGAAATGTTATAATTTGATCAAATGTCTTGTCTATGACTTTAGAATTTATCTCTACTCTTTATTAAACATTGTGGATTGTTGTGTTTGATCTCTCAAGGTATCTCAGTTTTAAAACTTTTGGTAATGCTCTCTTTCCTTCTCTTTCTCTGTCTATCTCTGTCTGACTCTGTCTCTCTGTCTTTTGTATTGCCCCTCTTTCTTTTTGTTTGTATGTGTCAGTGAGTGTCCCAATATGTTATATTATTTCTTTCCTTAGCTCTATATTTTGATAGCACCTCACATTATGATTTTTCCTTTGAGAGACTGACTCATTAGTATCATTTATACTTGGTCTTAATGTCCTTGGTAAATTTTCCTTCATACATATTCATTTGTCATGAATTATCATCTCATTCATTCTGTTTAAGTAGTTCCTAATTGATTTTCATTCTTCATTCAAATAAGAATCCTATGTGGTCATTGGTCTTTTATTCAAAAGAAAATTCTGAAGTATTTTTCTGGCATTTCTTAGTTTCCAGTGGTGATGAGTTATCAATATTCTACAATATTGTGCAAGTGTCATAGTGGCTCTTTTTCTCATTTTGTGTTTCTTTGTTATGGTTTGTACTTCTACATCTGTTGATATGCTATATGCTCAAATTTTGTTTTTCTCTTTTTTGTACATTTTTTAAGGAGGGCTACTGGTTAGTCATCTTCATGTGGATTTATGATCTTCATCACTACCCAGTAGGGAAACTAACTGTAGGAACAGGAACAAGGATCTGAGAGTAGAGATTTCATCAACCTGTAAGTGTTTTTTTGTATCTTTGGTAGTTTCAACTCAGAATCATATACATCCTGAATGGTAAAAAGGTAGGCAATAATGTTTTAGAGCTAAAGTATCAATAACTAAGAAGTAAAAGAGGATAAGTAGAAAAGTAGGGTGAAAGTATAAATGATAAAATGTAGATGGGATAGGAATGAGAAATAATATAGAAAATATATAATAAGTGCAACAAAATATAATGATGGCCTGAGACTAATTTCTGCTTATTGCAGTTCCCATGTCGAACTCCACTTTCTGTAAACATCCCATTCTAAGATCTTCCACCTTCAATTCCATCCTATCTGCCAGCTACAATTTTATTTTTTGAAAGCTGGGAATATAATTTACCATAGTGTTTCTGTAATGGATGCTCTGGGAGGCTATAACAAACTTTCTAGTAATTTTTTCTGTATCTGCCAGTGGGCTTTTCTCCTGAGCTGGTTTTTTAGAATTTTATTTTCATTTGTCTGTTTTGTTTTGTTCCATGAGATGTGGGATTGGTAGTATAGAAAATGATTGTGGTGGAGTTTTCTCAGGCTAGTGACTAAGGACTGTCTTGGCAGAATCTCTTCTTCAGGCACCCATGCAGTCTCTATAGTTCACACTATGCTTCTATCTCTCCATTAATACTGTATTCAGTCTATGTCAAGCATCTGCATCCTGATCTGTCTCTCTTTACTTACAGCATCTTCTCTGAGAAGGAAGAGCACATACCAGGCAGCCACATAGACATATTCAGGCATGTACCCAGAACAAGTCTCACCCCTCTTGCTTCTCCATGGAGTCATCAATTAAAGCTCATTTCTTTAATTTATTATTCTCTATTTCCTTATTTATTGTAGGATGTTCTTTAGTCTAACACCTGTCTTTATTTCTGTAGAGATTTTGCTGACCTTTGTGTACTTTTCATGGTTTTCATATTTTTATCTTCTAACAATAGAATTTATTCCTTTTTAAAATTTTATTTTAGTTTTAATTCATTTTTTAAACTCCATATTACATTCCCTGCCCTCCATCCACCCTCCAACTGCTCCATGTCCCACACCTCCTCCCCACCTCACCCCATCTCCACATGAATGCCCCTACCCCCTACCCAACCTGACTTCTAAACTCCCTAGGGCCTCCAGTCTCTTGAGGGTTAGGTGCATCATCTCTGAATGAACACAGACCCAGAAGTCCTCTACTGTATGTGTGTTGGGGAGCTGCATATCAGCTGGTGTAGGTTGTCTTTTTGGTGGTCCAGTGTTTGAAATATCTCAGGGGTCCAGATTATTTATGACTGCTGATCCTCGTTTTGGCTATTTTTGTTTACTGGATTTTACAAAGGTAGATGGCATCTTTGCATTAACCAGAACCTTCCTATTTCCCATTTTGTCAACTACTTTTAAAAATCCAAGTGTCCTTAATTTTAAATTTATGAGGTAAAATTTTGTTTATATTGCAAAAATGAAAAGGACACATACAAAGTGAGCTTAATCTGTGTCTATCATTCTAATTTTTAAACTGCATAAAGGTATTTTACTTACCAGCAATTATGAAGAGATTTTTTTAAACTGTTGCATTTAATTTTGGAAAACTATATCTTATACTACTAAGAATAGAAATTAAGGATAAAATTTCATCTGAAACAGCTACCAAAATATTAAATGCTTCAAGTAACAAATACTAAAATGAGTTTGTTTTATAAAATAATTTGTCAGAGTACATATCATGAAGGCAATGAATAAAGACATGTGAGTTTAAGTATTCATACATTTCAAAATAAAATACCAATGAGTTCAACCATCATTAAGCAACATCCTTTTCTCATGATAATAAAGTTTGTCTATATTTTCAGTGAAAGCACTATCAGCCAAAGATTTACAATCCATAAATGTTATCTTCACAGAAGACTTTTGTACTCTGGAATTAAAGAATTCTTCCAAGAAATTTAGCTTAATTTAGAAGGGTAGCAGAAATCTATATTGCAATACTAAAATTAAAACTTAGAAAAATGGTAAAATTTTAACTTATTTAAATAATAACAATAAATATAAATGCAAATATTTACCATTAACTTTCTTTTTAGTAGAAAGGTACATCTTTACATTCTAAATGTTTTTTTCTTGCAAAGTAGGGATTACATATTTAAGTGATTTTGAGATGTAGGATCTACAGCTATTAGCCAAGGGCTGTAGATTCCAAGCCTGCTGCTCTTCAGTGCCTACCACACCACTTTAGCCTCCTCCTGAGTCAGTGACAGTGTTTCCTAACCTGCAGTTAGTCAGTCCTAAAATCTCTAAACATATTTTTGAGAGCAAAGTACTAAAATACCCTTTTAATGCACCTCTGCACTTTCTTATCTGAAAGGCATTATTGATCCAAGCCTGTGGAAAGGGTGGGAGCTGTTCAAACAGCTGTTCCCTTTCTTCCCATAGCAGAAAACATTCAGAGTCTTCTGAACTATCATTATCAGCAAAGGAGTCTCCAGAAGGCAAAGGAGGAACAAGAAGAGGGTCATCAGGCGAAACTTCCATTAGATCAATGGATCATTTAACTGGAAAGCTCTACCAGGAAGATCAGGCTATAAATTTGGTGTTCTTGTTAAGGTTGTTATTCAAACAAAAATAGCATACCAACAAGGACATACACACATCTTCTGTCTCTAAGGAGATTTCAGAGGAATTGCTGCACTTGGGTGCTGAGCTCAGAAAGCAACAGTGGTTAAAATGGAAACATTACTCAATGATTCCTCAAATGAGGTGGGTGGTTGAACATGTCTCAAGGCAAGTGAAACTGAATAATGACAAGGCCAGCCTTAGACTTAGACTGGCATGGCAGGGAGAATAAGAGCAGCTCGTTAAGATATTCAGGAGAACACCCACATGCCCTAAAAGCTGCCAAGGCTGGAAGGGGCCAGGTACACTAGGCTCTTAGCCTTTGCAAACAAGGAATGCTTTTGCCTTCCAACAGAGTTAAAGACCTACAAGAGACATACAATCAAGGTCTTTGTTATCTATCCTTTCACTTGATTCTGATGAATGAGAAGAACAGTTCAGTTCATAGCACAATTGTGAATTAGTAAACCCAGAGTGTATTTCAATCCAACAGGTTAATAAGACATGGCAATCTCTGCTTATCTTTTGCTACTTCTTAGGAGAAATCATTTATCATGGCTTAGAAGTAGCTTGCTGTTTACCTGGATTTCCAAATGATAGCCGCCTTCATTTTTTTTTCATTTTTTTTAATTGTTAATCTTGCAAAGCAAGTGTCCAGACAGTCTTGAATGCAGGATATATTAATTTTCAAAGAAAATATTCACAACAAAATAATTATAAAGGAGTTTTAAGAAAGTAGTGAACGAATCCGGAAGCAGATCAGCAAGATGGCTTCATGGTAAAAGTGCCTGAAGTCAAGCCTGAGTATCTGAGTACCATAGCACAAACTCAAATGATAAAAGGACAGCAATCATTCCAGCAAGTTGCCTTCTGACATCCAGACATACTCTGTGTCATATGGGCAGACCTCATCCTTATGACCACCAACTAAACAAATAAATGAAATTTGAAATGTTTAGTGTCAGACAGCATCCTTAGCCCCTAATCTTCCAGAGACAGTGTTTGTGATGAAAAAAAAAATCATCTCTATCAAATTAAACATACAGATCAATGGAGGGCAGGGAGGTGGGAGTGGGTGGGTTGGTGGGTGGCAGGAGGAACACCCTCATGGAAGCAGGTGGAGGGAGGATGTGAAAGGGTGTTTCCAGAAGGGAAACCAGGAAAGGGGATAATATTTGAAATGTAAATAAAAAAATATACACACACACACACACACACACACACACACACACACACACACACATATATATATATATATATATATATATAAGCACACACACATACACACACACACACACACACACACACACACACACACACAGATCTACTGATTAGAACACATGGCATGCCTCTGGGTAATAAATTCAGCAGTAAAGTTATCTTAAATTCAAAGACAAAATTCTTTCTGAGGATGATCAGACTTAATAGAAGATAGTTATAATCTCAAGTCTGCTTCTATAACAGTCTGTTGGAGTTCAGCATGTCAGGATGTCTGGAGGGTTACCATTCACTCATCAGAGAAAGAGGAAGGGAAGTGTCTTGCAGCATGTGATACTGAGCTTATGCTCATTGCAGAAGAGTTTTGGGTTCCTTCCACCTTGGTCTTCACATTACGTTTTGAAAATTGTTCTCTTCATAGAAAAACCCAAAATACAAATTCAAACCTGTCTGCATCCACTTAAAGTGGTGATAACTACTGAAGTAAATGGATTCAGAAAAACTCCAGGGACTCTCCTCTAGACAGATGTCTGAGAAATTAAAAAATTAGGTAAACTTCAATAATAATAATTGTTTAGATAATTCAATTTTCAATGTTCAGATACTCAATAGAAAATAAAGCATGTAATGAATAGCTTGTGTATGCTGTATGTAATTTAAAAATATTCTGTGGGCTATATTAAATATAGTATAAACTCACAAAATTAACATTTACAGAACCATGAACTGATAAGCATATACTGTTTAACAGCTCTAATTGATTTAAAGTAGCTTGATAGGGAGACCTAATTTTGAAAACAAGTCGCAATATTTTACATTCCATACATGCTTCACTGGCTTCCTTAGGTTCTGTCTCTTACGTGAGAGATTATTAAGCCATTGACCTTGGATGATTCAGCCAGAGACACAAGCTCTGTGCTAGAACTAGCATCTAGCCAAGAAGACAGAAGAGTGACAAGAGGCCATTGCTTTCTGCTAATGACTCCCCTGTCTGCTACATTTAATTGAGATCAGATGGAATAAATTAGCAGGCAAACCAAGTCTTCTTGACAGGAAAAAAAAAGTGATACAGCTAGAATTTGGAAAGAATCTTTTTCTTGTTTTCCATAATATTTTCAACTCAATTTAAAATATGGCATTTAGCAAAGACTTCAGTTACACGATGACATTTGAGTGGGCATCTGGATAAGAGGTGGCAGAAAGCCAGAAAGACTCCTCCTAAATCATGCTCTTTGTGGAGGAAACTGAGCTGGTGACAGATCTCAGGAAGCTTTTGCATGGAGTGATGGAAGTGAGAGCAAGAAGGCCACTGTCCCATGGTATAATGGGAGGAGGAAGAGGAGAGGCATTCAGCCAGTGGACAGGAGGGTTCAGACTATGTAGGTCAATCATACTTGAATGAATTTGAGAACGGCTGACAGATTGTAAATGAAGCAGAGATCATGTCCTATAACTGATCCAGGCCCTGCTCTCAGTACTTTCTATAACATACACAATGCTCCTAAAACTGAAAGTCACAGACACATTACAAAATAACTAGTTATCAAAAAGTCTTTATGGAGCTATTAAGATTAATTCTCCAAACCACTTTCAGACGAAGACAAACATTTTTCCAGAGAGGAACTTCACCAGCTGATTAAGATAGATTGTGAACCAGTGCTGTGTATCATAGACATAATTCTAATATGCACCTTTGTCATGACACAGGGAGAGTATAGAAGCAACATGTTCTGACAGGGTTCCAAATCATGAGAGTATTCCATACATGCTCACAATGGCACACTGTGCTCTTCCTTTGACTTGAGAGGCTATTGAGCCATTGACCTTGTATGATTTTTTCAGAGACAGTCTCCTCTCATAATGGGTGACCTAAAGGCTTTCCTTTGATAAATGTTAGCAGAGATAGTAATGAGTCCAGTGAATAGCAACAAACACAAACATGTCAAACAACCTTCTGGATTTGCAGTGAGTGCAAACAATGATCAAGTGAATGCAGGTAAAGTTGACCCCTAACTACATCATACTCGCAAAAAGTATCTCAGATAATACCTTCCATGAGACTCAGAGAAAAATACTTACAAGCTAAAGAATACATCACAAATATTTGTAGCTAGAGATTAAACCTTATTGTGTCAGAGTTTGAACATTAAATTAGTAAGTAGCTAAGTTAAACCATGAGATTTTTGATTTACAGATATTAGGGGGCCTTTGGATATTCATTTGAGAACTTCTTCAAGAACAGGCCACACAAATAAGCCAGATAAAGCCAAGTTAATGGTGCATAAAAAGAGAACTAACTGCTGGAATTCTCTCTATAGCTAGCATTGTGAGCAGAGATGTGAGGGTAAACGCCTCACTTCTGGAAGACACAACAAGCTAGACTTGATTAATCTCAAATCCTATGGGATTATGAAGAGACAAGTAATGACAAAAGGCCAAGGAAAGAGTTTTGTCAATGTACGCACATTCATAAGAGGGGCAGACAAATGAATCCAGGGATCAACATTTATCTCTTAGACCTGACATGCGCTTTAGTCCTATGGAGAACTGCAGTAAGGAAAAGGCCAGTGTGTGGCTTCATCATTGTCTATCTGTTGTTTCTGTGGTGCTGCAAGCACTTTTGAGAGACTTCCTGAAGTCTAATATACCCTGTCTAAGTGCTGCATCTATGATGCTAAAAGAAAACTCTCATCACAGTCGTCCTGAAGATCAGGACTTGTCAGAAGATGATTCCATCTGCTTCAGGGTGCTGCCTCACTATCATGGATGACTGCCTTCATCTGGAGATAGGGTTAGGGACCTCTTCTGGGCAATTTAGTTCTCTTATTCCAAGATGCCTATAGATTTAGCAATGAATGATCTCTGTAATTTCACCCAGAATGAACGAGACAGACACAAAAGTATGTAGAAATGTCAGAATTTTTCCCTGGTTTGCACTTCCTTGTGAGAAAGAGAAGTCCACTCTTTTTACCCAAGCAACATCTGATTGCTGCTTCAGTAGCTAGATAGTAAGCAACCGAATATATGAGGACCCCAAGTGTCTGCTCTACTTGTTTACTCAGAGGGCAAAAATCTCAGTCAAGCTGTACTTAGAGAAATTCAAGATTTTTTTTTCTCCTTTGATTTGTTTTAAAACACTGGCAAATCAAGAGACACAACAGCCAAGAACCAGGTCTGCCATTTGCACCAGTGCCAGATGAAAGTCACTGTCTGACCTTGGGCCATTCATTCAACTATTTTGAGATTTTACTTTTCTCACAGACAAGCCCAACTCATTCATTTCTCCTTTGAAATAATTTGTGATTTAATAGACAGTATGGGTAAGATGCTGATACTTCCTTTCTGCGGATTTAAGTTTTTTCCTTTACTTGCTCAAATGATATGTAGCATTTCAAGGCTTACTTGACTATGTATGATTTTTCACATTTTTTCAGTTCTTCATAAATTTGTCATCTGGTGCTGAGTGTCCCCTTCAGTTTATGGTGATAATCCTCTCATGCATATGTCCTATCTCCTTAGGCTAACCAGTAACCTTAGAATACAGACCAAGGATTAAATACGTATTTCTATGTATATTCAGAGATTGCTCAAATACTGAATAGGAATAAAAGGTTGACTGAGTGGTGAGGTTAACAATTAAGAGCAAGTACTGCAGATAGTTTACTATCTCCATGCCAGACATGTTATATAATGCCTTATCTAACTCCTAGAAAATATCTTCAACCTTTATTATAATATAAATTTATAAATAAGAAATCCGATGTACAAGTATTTTAGAAACTAAAAAAAAAAAAATCATAGTCTTTGTTAAGGGTTTAATAAAACAATCTTTTAAATCTCTCAAATCAACAAATAGCCAAAGAGCCTAGGGTGCAACCAATTACTGTTTCCCCAAAAATAAATAAATAAATAAATAAATAAGCAATACAATGACTCCTAATATTCTGCTGCACCCACAGATGAATGGCTTGCTCAGCCATAATAAGAAAAATATCTTCCTATACCAGATGGAGCCAAATACACAGAACTACAGCCAGACATGGGGTAGACATTGAGAGAACTCAAAACAGCCATAAGCAGGATGTCTCCATCTAATTCACTCCCTAAAAGCTCAAGGGACCCTTCAGAAGAGGTGGCTAAAAGATTGTAAGAGCTGCAGGGGATACTAAATATCAAGAAAAAAAAAAAAAAGAAGAACCTCTAAATCAACCGAACTCACATGGACTGAGGCGGAATGCAGTAGGTCTGCATGAGTTTGCCCAAGAAGGGTCCTAGAACTAACAGAAGAAGTGGACACATTACCCCATCCATAAGCCAGAAACAATTTCCAATCACTAACACAATGCAAAAGAAAACTTATTTTTCTCCAAGGGAGTTTCATTGGGAACACACTACTCTTAAGGGTAAGCTGCATGTCTAGGAGTAGATTTTCAACAGTGAACAAACTCAATAGCTTCTTTGGAAATTTCTTGTCTCATAATGTCATGTCAGGGCCTTTTCTTTTTAAAATTTTATATTATTATATTTTAATTATAATATCATTTCTTCTCTTTTTACTCAACAGGTTCTTTGTTATGCCTGCCAGTTTAGTGCTTTTATGAAATTCTTGAGTATGTGGATGAGTAGGTCTCTGTTTCTGTATCTGAGGTTCTTTTCTTTATATCTGATTGTTCTGTTATATTCAGACATTACTTTTTGTTTTATACTATTCTATTTTTATTTATTTTATTATTACTACTATGAAGCCTGTTTGTTTTGTAGTATGACACAGAAAGGGGGTGGATTTGGATAGAAGGCAAAGTAATAAGGAACTGGGAAATGTAGAGAGAACGGAAACCGTATTCAGAATATATTATGTGGGAAAAACTATAATATACAAAAACTATATAACTTTTTTCTCCAGATGTAATTGTCATGGAGGCTTACTGCATATGTTTACCTTTTCTAGTCTTCTCTGAACTCTGAATGGCTGGTTCAGCTCAGTTGCTCTGGCTCAAATTCTTCTTCAAGGTAACTGTCAAGATTCAAGATTCAAACTGTCTTCTCCTGGTTTCTCACTGAATTGTTCTTGGTCTCAAACTGAACTCTGGCAATCTGTTCTAATCTTTTGCTTCTTTCTTATTCTCTGGGTTCAACTGTCTCTGCTAACTTGCACTGCAAAAACTTCACAAATTCAACTCACTGTTCTTTCTCTCTGCAACGCTTTGAGGTAGCCACTCTTCCCTGTCTGTTCCCAACAGAGTTGGGCATATCCTATTTCTAACTCATTCTGTCAAATCTTTTTGATTTATCACTTTGTCTGCTCTTCAATTAGATGTCACTTTCAAACATAGATGATTCCAACCACAAACTAACTTTACCTTCTTTGGAATTAAAGGCCTGTAGTAAAGATTTGTCAGTATTCCATTCAGAGGGATTAAAAATGTGTAGGTTTCAGCCAGATCACAAAAACTTAGAAAGTCTTTGGATATGACCTTTTGCCAGAGCAGCCACTTCACTGGATTAAGATTTCTCTACAAAAAAAAAAATTATTTTTCATCAGAAGGAAAAACAGAATGCACTTTTTGCTTTTAAAAGAATCGAGGCTTGATTTTTTTCTTCCTCCCTTTTTTTTAAATAGGTTATTTTGTTTATTTGCATTTGAAACATTATCCTCCTTCCTGGTTTCCCCTCTACAAACCCCCATCCCATCTCCTTCCCCTGCTTCTGTGATGGTGCTTCCCCATCCACCCACTCCTGCCTCACCTCCCTAGCACTCCCCTACACTGGGGCATCAAGCCTTCAAAGGACCAAGGGCCTCCCCTCCCATTCATGCCATGTAAGGCCATCCTCTGCTACTTATGCAACTGGAGCCATGGGTTCCTCCATGTGTGTTCTTTGGTTGGTGGTTTAGTTCCTGGGAACTCTGGAGGATCAGGTTGATTGATATTGTTGTTCTTCCTATATATATAGTTGCAAACCCCTTCAGCTCCTTCAGTCCTACCCCTAACTCCTCCATTGGGATTTCTGTGCTCAGTCTGGTGATTGGTTGCAAGCATCTGTATTGGTCAGGTGCTGGCAGAGCCTCACAGGGGACAGCTCTATCAGGTTACTGTCAGCAAGCACTGCTTGGCACAGCAAAAGTTTCTGTGTTTGGTGCCTGTATATGGGATGGATCTCTAGGTAGGGCAGTCTCTGTATCGCTTTTTCTTTTAGTCTCTGCTCCACTCTTTGTCCCTGTATTTCCTTGAGACAGGAGCAATTCTTGGTTAAAATTTTTGAGATGAGTGGGAAGCCACTCAACTGGGGGGTGGGGGGGGGACGCCTAATCTTTGGATATGGTCTGTACATGTTCTTTCTCCCTTTGGTGGGTATTTCAGCTAATGTAATCCCTGTTGGGCCCTGGGAGCCTCCTGTTTTCCTGGCATCTCTGATTTGCTGGTGACTACCCACAGACCCCCATCCCCCATTGCTACACACCTCTGTTCAAATTCCTGACCCTATCTCTTCTCATACCTGATCCTGCCCCCCTTTTCTCCTTTACCCTCCTCTTATTCTCTCAAGTCTCTCCTACCCTCTACCTTCTGTGATTATTTTGTTCCCCCTTATAAGTAGGACTGAAACACGGTACTACCTGAAGACCCAGCTATACCACTCCAGTGCATATACCCAAAAGATGCTCCAACATATAACAAGGATACATGTTCCACTATGCAGCTTTATTTATAATACCCGGAAGCTGGAGAAAACCCAGATGTCCCTCAACAGAGGAATGGATATAGAAGATATGATACATTAAAACATTGGAGTACTACTCATCTATTAAAAACAATGCTTTCATGAAATTTGAAGGCAAATCGATGAAACTTGAAAATATCACCTTGAGTAAATGACCCAGTCACAAAAGAACACACATGGTATGTACTGACTGTAAGTGGATACTAGCCAAAATCTTGGAATACCCACAATACAACTCACAGACTCTATGAAACACCACCCAAAAAAGACCAAATTTTGGATGCTTCAGGCTTGATTTTTAATGCTCATATGATGGCTTATAACTCCAATTTAAGAATACTTAATGATTATTTTTTGCTGGCCTCCATGGACAAAGAGAACATATATGGTATACAAACATACAAGAAGTTAACACACTCAGATACATAAGATAAAAATAAATACTTTTGAAAGATATATCTTCATAAAGAAATTTTAGGAATTTATAAATGTTGTGTATTTGGCCTTATTGAACCTATGCAACAGAAACATTGTTAGTATTTAATACATTTATACAAGTAAAACCACAGAAACCAATTATCTGTGTATTATATTAAAATCAATATTCAGTTTATAAATTATAATTTTGCAAAATATCACCATTGAGAGAAGTAGTGTATATGGTAATTGAAATATTTTCCCATTATTTAGTACTACTATAAATGTTCCCACAAAATTACTATTGGAAAACACTAAATAGTAGTAGCACAGTAGTAGGATACTTGCATATCATGCACTTCACTGAGTAAACCACAAAGAAGATGAATAGTAACTTAGCAAAGAGTTCAAAAGAGATACATCCAAAAATGCTTCTTTTCACTCAGTCTCTAGAGATTGCCACAAGCCTAGGTAATGATGGTGAAGGGGGGTTGTTGATGTTGTCATTGTTTGTTTTACATTCTTATTGTTTCTCTTACATTTTAGTTTGCTTGGTTTTATACTGTTAACTCACCATGGGAGTTTGAATGAAAAATGTCCACACAAGCTTATATGTAAACATTAGATCTCTTGTTGGTGATGCTGTTTGTGTAGGATATAGAGTGTTGCCAGGAAGTATGGTGCTTTTGGGTATGTTTTGAGAGTTAATAATTTCACTCCATTCCCAGTTTGTTCTCTCTGTTTCTCTAGGATGAAATGCAATCAAGAATCTTCCTGTTCCAACTGATTTCTGCCATGTTTTCCTTGCCATTAAAGACTCTCCCTCTGAAACAAAATAAGCATCTGGTTCTATTAAATAAATGAATAAATAAATAAATAAGAATCAAATTGATACAGTATGACAGATGAAGTGTCAGTTCAGATTTCTGTATGAAGCACCTTTTATTATGTTTTTATGTATGAACTCATCAATCTAATGTGTTGTTCATATTTGTATTTTTCTTTCAACCAACTCCATTCTACAAATCCATACATTCATGAATACATTTTTATCTTTCATTTGTACTTAAAATCTCTTACAACCATCCTTTCACTCACTTATCTAACCATTCATTCAGCTAACTTTGCCTGTGTACACTAATCAATCTATTAACATGCTGCTCACTAATCGAGTTCATCTATTTATTTCCTTCTGCACTCACACACTGCAAGACTTACCAATCTCTCTCTTATTCACTTAATCATCTGGCTCTTTATTTATTGGTTTAATCATTTCTAGTATATCTAGTATACGGTTCTAGAATATGATTCACTGAATCATCTGCATCTTCCTTTATTGGTTCAATCATTTCTAGTATATCCATTCATTTTCCCACTTATTTTTCTCTTCTTATAACTATATTCATTCATCAATATTTCACATTAGTTTTTTAGATTTGACCCTTGCCAGACACACTGAATCCCAAGATAAGTAAAATATGCCTGTTGCCCTAGAATATCTTATAGGCCAACTTACAAGTCTCTCAAAAGGACTGTGGTGTGGCAAAAGTTCAAATGACATTCTCAAGGAAGAAAGTTAATGATTTAATAGGCACTTCTTAAAAGATGTTTTTTACAAAAGAAACAAATGAGCTGACTGACAAGTGGGAGAGGAAATCTTTCAGACTAAGAAAGAAAAGAATGTGCATGGACATTATCTTAGATAAAGTTTCCACTGCTGTGAAGAGACACCACAATTAAGGCAACTCTTAAAGAAAATGAACAACATTTAATTGGGGCTGGTTTACAGTTTCAGAGGTCCAGTCATGACAAGAAGCATGGTGTCATGCAGGCAGACATGGTACTCCAGAAGGAACTGAGTGTTCTACATCTTGAACTGTCTGTATCCAGGAGAAGACTGTCTTCTAGGCATCTTGGAAGAGGTCTCCAAACCCACCCCCAAAGTGACAGACTTTCTCCAAAAAGGCTGCACCTACTCCAACAAAGACAAACCTACTAATAGTCCCATTTCTTGAGCTAAGCATATTCAAGCCACTACATTTCATTCCCTGGCCCTCACAGGCTTGTTCAAACACATGAATCTATGGGAACACACTTAAACATAGCATAATGCAAAATAGTTTTATTAAAACTTCAAAAGTTCCAGAAAATATAACAGTCTCAATAATGTTAAAAGCCAAAAGTTCAAAGTCTCCTCTGAGATTCATCCAGTCACTTGATGGTAATTTCCCATAAAATTAAAAATCAAAAAGCAGATCACATACCTCCAACAGCACAGGATATACATTACCATTCCAAAATGTCACAGTGTGTAAATACTGGACTAAAGCAAGACCAAAAACCAGCTGGACAAACTCAATGTCCAACTCCTTTCAGCTTTGTTGACTGCAACACAATTCTTTCTCTTGGGCTGTTTCTAATACCTTGTAGCAGCTTTCCTCATAAGGTATACCACAGCGCTGGCATACTTAACATCTTGTGTTCTCCAAGGCAACTTCAATGCTATACCTCCTTCTTCTAATGTCTAGGATCCAGACATGATCTCCTAGGCTCATCTAAATGCCTTGGGTCACTTCACCAGCTATGCCCTGTGTTGCCCTCGAAGCTTTGGTTGACTTCATTTTACTGCTGCTGTTCTTAGTGATTGTTCAATAGTACTGCCATTTTCAACATGCTGTGTTCTTCCCCTGCAACGAGGCTTCACCAATAGCCTCTCATTGGCTTTCTTTAAAGTTCCAAGTCTCAACTCCTTTGCTTGACCATTTTACTTCTGGGCTGTCAACTACAACTAAGTTTCTACTGTCAACAATGGCTTTCCCTTGCCTCTCACAGTGCCAAGTCTCAGTTGTTCTCTATGACCCCTTCATGATTTTAAAACCAGTACCACCTGGGTGATTCTTACACATTATTAAGTCCAGCTGCAACAGAAGGTACAACCTTGGAAGAGAGCTCTTTGTGCTTCCAGAAAACACTTCCTGGCTTATTTCACCTTAGTGATGCAGGTATCTTCTTAATCACTGCTAATATCTTAGTTACAGCTAACCAGAATCAATTGTCTGGTAGTCTCTATTCTTGACTCTAAGGCCAGAGCCACAGGGCTGTAACTGCCATATTCTGCTGCTTGCTATGCTGGAACATGGCCCCTTGTTCTATTACATTATTATCAATTTTCAGTTTTCCAACTCCTTCACTGCCTAACATTGCTTTTCCTAGAACTTGTTCCATAGATTAAACTTGAACTCAGAGATCTGTATGCCACTTTCTCCTATGTTCTGGGATTAAATGTATGTACCACCAGCCTAACCCTAAGATTTTCATGCCCACTATTCCTCAAGCTCTGGATTAAAAGCTGTCTTTCAGCCTTAAGATCTGCATCACAAGTGTGTCCTACATTTCTGGTTTTTAGTTGATCCCAGATAAGGGTCCAAATAAAAACAATAAACAGGTAACAATAATACCTAGATACAACTATTTCTTGTTCAACTGCAAAAGTATAAACAATAAACTTAGTTCGATAGGATATTTCCCCAAGGTCACCACTTCCTTATCTGTTTATGTCCTTGAACATAGGATTCAGAGTGATTATACTTCCTGGTACCCGTTTATTCTTTGAATCATACAATTTATATATATATATTTATAAAATGTAGCTTTTTGACCAGGTCAAAAAGCATCCACATTCTTCACCAAAATAACACAAGAACGGTCTCTAGACCACATACAACAATCCTCTGAAGCCTCTAGAGCCAGGTTTCCACAGTTCAAACCACCCTCAGCAACAAAGTATTCCATGTTCTTAATTGGATTATCTGTTAAGTACAGTTAAAGGATTCCATTGCTTTCCAAATTCAAAGTCTAAAAATCCACAATCTTCTAAACAAAAGCATGTTTAGGCCTATCACAGCAATATTCCAGTCCCTGGTACCAACTTCTGTTTTAGCTAGGGTTTCTTCTGCTTTGAAGAGACACAATAACTAAGACAAATCTTATAAAGGATAAAATTATAATTGTGACTAATTAACACTTTCAGAGGTTCAGACCGTTATCCTCATGGCAGGAAGCATGGCAGCATGTAGGCCGACATGGTGCTGTAGAAAGAACTGAGTATTCTACCTCTTGATCAGGCTATATCCAGAAGAAGATTGTCTTCTAGACATCTAGGAGGAGGGGCACCAAGGTCACCCAAAGTGGCATGCTTCTTCCAACAAGGCCACACCTACTCCCACAAGACCACAACTCCTAATGATGCCATTCCCTGGACAAAACTTATTCAAACCACCATACACATTTATATTAATGATAGGATGTATGTGAAACAGTTTGGAATTTTTAATACTGATTATTCTATGATGTCATGATGATAAAGTAATTAACTAATATTTAGTTGTATAGTTAATAAAAAAATCAAGGTCATATTTTGAAGTCTCCTTCACTAACTAGTTATATGCTACCTTTTATATAAGCTTTATAATTGAATGCATGGACTAGTCTTTATTTTGTTTTTTAAAAAATAAATCATATTCTCTCTCTTTTTTTTTTATTTCTATTGGCTGGAAGAGCGTTATGTGACTGAGTTGCCTTAGAATACAAAGGTAATTGCAACCTTCTAGAGATGACAGAATATGGGGATTAAAGATCTACATCACGGATAGATTTTTACTGATGAATCCCTTCTAGGTTGAGACTTGATTTTATATCATACTTAAGCCATGTTTAATCTATTAACTGCATTATCACTTAGATTTCAGTATCTAAGATGGAATGGTTCATCAGACAGAAGAAAAGTTATATAGCATTGCTTTGATATACCATGAAAAGCTATGAAGACAGAACACTTTTAAAACTTTGATATCTCAGTCTACTGTGGAAAATATTTGGAAATGAGTGTCTCGTTGTTTGCAAAGCAATACCATTCCTGAGAGTTTACACTCAAAAGAAAATTACTAAAATGTTTGGTTTAACTGTATATTTGATTCTTACTTCATCTTTTAGTAAATACCCAGGAAAGATAGGTTAACATTGTTCTACATAAAACAGTTACTACCACTTACATATAACATATTTGAACCTGTATTCCAAATTCAGAATGTAATCTATCTGCCAGAGAATCAGAAATCTTTTTGACATATTAGGTTGAAAAGGTGGGTTGATTTTTATATCTTAAAGTGAAGAAAATTCTAAACAGCTCATTAAAAATACTTTAGCTGGAGAAAAGAATGTAGACCTCAGTCTTTTAGTCAAGTATAGCCAGATATTTGAGCCACCATAATGACAAAAGTGAAATCAAGGTTGCTAACTACTCATCCAAGCCAGACATTATAATTAATTCCAAGATAGCCAGATTTCTTTTGAGAGAGATGAATCCACAGGAGACATGGGATTTATAAGAAAGTTTGCAAATAATGAATTCTACAAACCTACGATCACTTTAAAGTCTATAATTTTTTTTTTGAAAAGGAAAGATTTAAAATGTACTATTACCAGTTTAATAAGAAGTTAGGCCAACAACATCTAAGACTTTTTTTTAGTCTAGGAGATATATGGTGTCCCAGTGTTGTACTATGCATGCTTCCTCCTTGTATCAGTTGAATGCTTTGCCATTGTAGAGTTAAGGTTGCTAACGGTAACTAATAAGAGTTTGGCTTCACAGTCAAGGCCATCAAATAAATACATCAGTATAGTGATAGATATTAATGCTCCCTGATAGAGGAGGTATTTGTGTCATGAGGTCATCAGTTAAGAACATAAAGGCCTCTCAATTACAAGTGGTCTGTGTAAATACAACAGACAATAGAAAGTTTAAGGTTGACTGAGAATGAGAATCTGTTAATGCAGCTTCTATGAATTCCCAACTATGCTG
This sequence comes from Mus musculus, assembly GCF_000001635.26. Lineage (NCBI taxonomy): Eukaryota > Metazoa > Chordata > Mammalia > Rodentia > Muridae > Mus > Mus musculus. The sequence continues at coordinate 87,704,783 of NC_000073.6, read as the reverse complement.
GGGGTAAGACTTTCAGGAAATTCAGCTGCATTTGAACCATTCATGTTCCTATAAGTAAATACTCAGTTTTGTTCCTTTAAGTGTTTGTCAGCTGATATCGACAGAAAAAGGCCATTTCTATTTCTTTAAGGCTGACTGACTGATTAGAACTTTACTGTGGAGAGTGGACAATTGCAGAGGAATAGTCTAAATACTTTGGGCTATCTTTATCCACCTTGATAATCATTTATTTCTCACCTCTATGGTTGACCTAGCATCTTTGTGACTAACAATTGAGACCTCTGGAATATGTGAAATTAAGATACCACCACCTCTGAAAGTAAGAATGTCATCAGATAGCATATAGATCTGTCACAAAGGTTCAATTGCTTATCTCTGACATACCTTGCAGTTGTTTCCACTGATGTATTAGGAAAAAAGTCTTGTTTGTGAGCTTTATGAAATGTTCTACATTGAAAATTGTTTTTTTTTTTTTTTTTTTTTTTAGAAAACATGAATCTATGTTCCTGGACAATGACAAGACAAGTCATAGTTGGCTCAAGATGAAAGAACAGTATTTTGTGTTAGTACAACTCCATTGAACTCATCAGTTTACCATATTAGATTGGAGTCAAATAATTGTGTTGGTCTTCTATTATTAATGATAAATAGAAACTTAAATATATATTTCTAGGGAAAATAATGCAACACAGAGCAACAAATTGGCTAAAGTTACAATAACAAATATTTTCACAATAAGATGCACAATAATAGTGAAATTATTAGTAGACATTGAATTATACATTCAGGAAACTTGGGGATTGCAGAATAAATTTAAAAACATCATTTAATCAAATTTTATTCCAAACACTGCTATGAAGATAAGGTTTTCAAGGTAGTCAAAGAATAATGTAAAATTAAATAAGTAGAATCAGAGTAGAAATTACAAAAGACTTCTATACAGAAACCCTGGAAGCTAGAAAAGTGGGAGATTTAAAATGTTGGAAGAAAAAACAAAATTCTCAAAGTTCTTTTTGAAAATTCTAAGTTCACAAGAGAAATCACAAGAGGAAGAAAAATGAAACTAATTGCACACACACATCTATGTTGAACAGGTACAAAATTTACTTAATAAAATGTAATCCAAATAAATCTGCAATATTGGATACCCGTGTTCAATATACACCAGTTGAAAATTGACTTCTTGGGAAATCAGTAGTGATGGATGCCTGTGATTCCGTCTTTGGGACTTAATGCATCATCTTTGGCTGAATAGTTCAAAGCTGGACCGGAGCTACATGAGATTCTGTTTCAAATCACCCCTTCTCGCAATTTTCACATTAAATATGAAATGCATGAGGAAAGTGTTTGTCTTATCTTCATTCTGAAGGTTATGACAATATCCCCTAATGTAGTTATTCTACAAACTAAAGAAATTATATTTTCAGATTTGGATTTTGAAGCCTAAGAACAAGTGGAAGCATGGGAAGATTCTGATGATGTCCACCTTCTGATATTTCCTCACATTCCCAAAGGGGGATCAACTATGTATTTGATGTCACCTTATGAGTCCTATTTATGAACACTGCACCCTCCTGACCCATGGGCCTGTCAAAGCCCCACCCTATAAGTCATCACATTAATGTTATTGATTCACTATTTTAAAATGGAGATGCCTATAAACTGTGACAATTTTATTATAGTCACTGGTTTGAGATAAAGGTAAAAGAATGTAAAGAAATACAGCCATCATCGTAGGAGAAGCTAGCACAGCAATGATAATATCAAAGTAGAATTAACTCCAAGAAATTATATTTAGAATTAAACATTATATCATGGTCATTTCTCCAAGTGATACTTTATGAAAACTAGATTTTATATGCAATTAAGATTATAATCTTAGCTGTAAACCCTTGCCATGAGAGTGGTCTGGGTGCCCAGCTTAGAGTTTCGAGGGATCTCAGGATTAACAGGTGCTGGAGGAGGTTCTGTGATCCAGAAAGACAAAAAAGCTGAGGCTTAACTTCCATGGCTCCTTCCTCAAGCCTGTCTTCCTGGAATCATGAAGTATTTCTCCAAACTCCTACTGTTGCAGCCCAGCAAACCACACCTCTCTCTTCCTGGAGACATGCCTCCAATCACCTGCTCTTTCCTCCTGAGATGCTTTAGGTACCCATCCACTCTGCTCTCCCAACTCTGGAATACCAAAAGCACTCTGAGCTCACCTATGTAATGGGGCAGCTACAAAAAACACCCAAGATTCTTCCCTATCTCTAATCCATCCACAATATTCTTGTTTATTTCGTTGTTAGTATAGAATAGGGACAGCAGGATTTATTGGGAATTATTTGCTGCAAACTAGATCCTGAGTCAAACACCACATGTGTTGCACCATTTTCTCCTTACAGCAAGCTATTTTCTGGTGAAGACCATGAAGTAAGCATCCATACTCGGACTTGTTTTCTTTACTAATCTGATGCTTATTATATGTTTCCACTGTGTAACTCTTGTGTCCCAAAGGGTCAAGACAGTAGCTATCTCAGAGTTTGATCAGTGATTGGAAAATGCTGTGTAGGAGGATTTAGGGTTTTGAAAAAGGTGACTGAATCTCAGTGGGAAAACTGACTGGGAATTAAGCCATGGTGTTAGTTAATTGAGAGAGGGGGACTTAAGGGTTGAATAGGTGCTGAGACACACCCGATGTGCTGTTAGTTTCAGCAGATAATGGACTAACCTGGCAGTGAAGACTTTGATCTCTGAGGACCATGGGCATTCCCAGACTCATCCATTATTCTAATCAGAGTGCCTCCATGCCAGACCAGTGTCCCCGTGCTTTGCCGCACCTGCATCTCACACCAGTCAGAATGGCTAAGATCAAAAATTCAGGTGACAGCAGATGCTGGCGAGGATGTGGAGAGAGAGGAACACTCCTCCATTTTTGGTGGGATTGCAAGCTTGTACAACCTCTCTGGAAATCAGTCTGGCCGTTCCTCAGAAAATTGGACATAGTACTACCGGAGGATCTCGCAATACCTCTCCTGGGCATATATCCAGAAGATGTCCCAACCGGTGTGAAGGACACATGCTCCACTATGTTCATAGCAGCCTTATTTATAATAGCCAGAAGCTGGAAAGAACCCAGATGCCCCTCAACAGAGGAATGGATACAAAAAATGTGGTACATTTACACAATGGAGTACTACTCAGCTATTAAAAAGAATGAATTTATGAAATTCCTAGGCAAACGGATGGACCTGGAGGGCATCATCCTGAGTGATGTAACACAATCACAAAAGAACTCAAATGATATGTACTCACTGGTAAGTGGATATTAGCCCAGAAACTTAGTATACCCGAGATATAAGATACAATTTGCAAAATACATGAAACTGAAGAAGAATGAAGACCAAAGTGTGGACACTTTGCCCCTTCTTAGAATTGGAAACAATCATCCATGGAAGGAGTTACAGAGACAAAGTTTGGAGCTGGGACGAAAGGATGGACCATCTAGAGATGGACATATCCGGGGATCCATCACATAATCGACTTCCAAATGCTGACACCTTTGTATACACTAGCAAGATTGTGCTGATAGGACCCTGATATAGCTGTCTCTTGTGAGACTATGCCGGGGCCTAGCAAACACATAAGTAGATGCTCACAGTCAGCTATTGGATGGATCACAGGGGTCCCAATGGAGGAGCTAGAGATGATCCCAATGGAGGAGCTAGATAAAGTATCCAAGGAGCTAAAGAGATCTTCAACCCTGTAGGTGCAACAACATTATGAACTAACCAGTACCCTGGAGCTCTTGACTCTGGCTGCATATGTATCAAAAGATGGCCTAGTCAGCCATCACTGGAAAGAGAGGCCCATTGGACACGCAAACTTTATATGCCCCAATACAGGGGAATTCCAGGGCCAAAAAATGGGAATGGGTGGGTAGGGAAGTGGGGGGGAGGGTATGGGGGCCTTTTGGGATAGTATTTTAAATGTAATTGAGGAAAATATGTAATAATAAAAAATATTTAAAAAAAAAAAGAGTGTGAATCTCTTTATCTGGGACACAGCTCTCTGACCACTCCTAGATAACATTTGCCACTAAGTGCAGAGGCTAGATCTCAGGTACCAGGAAGACACTATACAGGTCCATCTAGATAGAGCCTTCAGAGGTAGCCTTCAGGCCAGCATCCATGGAGAACAATACAACAGCAGTCTAAGGTCAGTGCCTGGAAGAAACAGAAGTCTGCAATTTGCTGTCAAAAACATCCCTAGCATTTACAGTCCTCTCCTGCTTGTTTTTTTGCTCATGAATCATACAGTCTTCTCCCCTACACCACCAATGGGTGTTGGGAGGGAGAACAACTACTTCTCTTCAAATTAAACATTTCCATGTGTGTCAGCCTCTCTCCCTGGAAGTTGTGGATCCAAGAGCTAGGAGAAGCCTGGCAAGGTTGACCAGATGGCTCACTCCTACTGAAGACATCTATTTCCAAACCAGGTGCCCTGCAGTTCCCTGTGAGCTGTGGTTCCTTGCACCCACCTATGCTCCCCAAACTATTAGAAATTGGTAGCTATCACCAGATTGTGAATTTCTGGCCAGTAGCTCAGGGAATTGGAATGAATCCTAAACCCAGGTCTACTGAAGACTTTGGGGACATAATTCTTTATCAAATATACAGCATTAATGAAGCTTCTCTGTACTATTTGATTAACTTGTAGACTTTTGAGAAGCTTGCCAGAGTGTGTCTCTCAGCCAGGTGTAGTGGCACACACCTTTAATCCCAGCATATAGGCGGCAGAGGCAAGTGGTTGTATTTCTGAGTTCCAAGCCAGCCTGATCTACAGAGTGAGTTCTAGGCTAGCCAGGGCTATTCAGAGAAACCTTGTCTCCAAAAAACCAAATAAAAATAAAATCAGAGAGAGAGAGAGAGAGACAGAGAGAGAGAGAGAGAGACAGAGACAGAGACAGAGACAGAGACAGAGACAGAGACAGAGACAGAGACAGAGACACAGAGACACAGAGAGAGAGAAGGAAAGATTCCTACCCTCCTTTGGGTGTAAGAAAATGTCAAATAATAACATTTTAAACTGTTGCCCCTATAATGATAATGTTGATTCCATGATATCAATCACCTGTGTGGTCACAGGTACACTAGAAATTTCAGAGAAAGTCCATGTCATATGCTTTTCCACTAGATACAGACCTTCTGTGATGGCTATTCCTGTTGTCAACCTGATTACATCTGGAATGAACTACAATCCAGAAATGGAGGACACACCCATGATTCAGATCTTGAGGCAGGAAGACAGTTTCTGACCTGAATGAAGATCTTGAGGCATAATGACCATGTAGATCTTAGGTCTAGGCAAGGTAGTACATGCATTTAATTTCAGAAAACTGAGGCACACAGATTTCTGAGTTCAAGATCAGCCTGGGACAAACCAAATTTATAGATCCAGGAGTGGTGGAACACACCTTTATTCTGAGCCACATCTACTGCTGGAGACCTATTTATGGATATTGAAAGAAGAAAGATTCACTCTTCTTCAACTGCTTGCACTCACTTGCCAGCATATCTATTGGAAACTATTTATATAAAAGACTAACTCAAATGACTGACCTCATGGGACTGAGCAACTACTAGATTCTAGAACTTCCCAGTCACATCTGCCCATTGCTGTATTAGTTGGACTGGTTCAGATGATGAAGAAGAAGGAAAGAAAGTGCCTCTATCCCCAGAGACACTCATAACTCCACTTCTACCTCCAACTCCAGTCCAAGTCATTTTGTGAAAGGACTAAGATCCCAAAGCTTACCAACCCCTTCCTCCAGCTCCTGCTCTTGATGAGTATCTTATATCCCCACATCACTGGGGATAAGATTCCTACCAGCAAAATGCAAGAACACATGAACATTGGGATTCTTGACCCTTGCTGGCTGTAGTTTTGGGATCTGTCCATCTTAGAGAAACAGAGTGATTATAAAGTTTATGCACCAGATCTGGATATTGAGAGCAGCTTAAAACAGTTGGCTGAGTGATGTACTGACATCTTTGTGGTAGAAGAAACAGGTTTTGGTAAGAAGATTGGTGAAGAGGAGATCCAGAAGCTGGAGGAAAAGGTGAATTATGATGGCCAGTCAGGCAGCATGGTCAGGACCCATCAGGCTTTCCAGGCCAACAACACTGTCCAGGAGCAGATTAAGGCCACCCATAAGGCCAAGGGCCTGGTACTAGAAGATGGCACTAAGGAAAAGATTTGCCCTAGCTAGCCAAGTGAAATCCCTCAGCAGACACTGCCTCCATCTTCAGCCACCAATATCCTCTGCTCAGCATCTCCTAACACATCTCTGACCTAGCCACTTGATATACCACCTCCAGTCCTTACCACTGTTGTATCTTCAGTACCTGTCATGACTCAGCCACCCATGGCATCTGTGATCCAGCTTCCCACAGGCTCAGTGATCATGCCTATGCCACCTATCATCCACGAACACAGGATCAACTTGGTACCTACTCTCCTGCAGCATCTAACATCACAGAACCCTGCTCACCTACCATTATTGTGACAACAGCCTTTGTTCCTGCCCCACCTCTGGCTCTATTCCCAGTCCCAGCTCCAATGCCTCCTGCAAACCCCCTACCTACTATGGATGATAAGCCACTATCCCATCCAAGAAACTAAAGACCTAGAACAGCCTCATCACTGAGGAAGAGTTCCTGCACAGGAATGCGGGTCCAGTATCCATCAAAGTGTAGGTACCCAATATGCAGGATCAGAATGGAAGCAGAATGAGCAGGGACTGGTCTTCACTCTCCAATTCACAGACCAGGTCTCTGTCATCAAAGGGCCTTCAGGGGAAGCAGAAACTACAGTATGAAGGCATCTTCATCAAGGATTCCAACTCCCTGGATTACTACAACATGGCTAGTGGTGCTGTCATCCACTTGGCACTCAAGGATGGAGGTAGCAGGAAGAAATAGCAAGAGATACCTGTAATTGGACTCCTGCCATTGTTCCTCTTTTCATCACAGATTCTAAGAGTTTTCCTGGGACTTCAGGCACAGCCTATGCATTTGTTTCCCTCTAAGTCAGTCTGTGAAATGAATTTTTTGTTTTGATTCTGGATTGGAGGTCCTTTAAGGAAGCCCATTAGGAATTGAATACTCAAAACTGTCCCACAGAACAGGTTCATAATGTCAAGTGATGCTTGGCTGATAGAATATGGTTACTACCATTCACCATTTTGTATCATGCTTTTATCTCTTATAAGCCTCTTGAGGCTAGACATGATACATGCATGCTTATCATCCTGGGAATTGGGAGGTGCAGGCAAAGAAAATAAATCATGATCTCAAAATAAATAAAAATTTGTTAGTCTTAAGGGAGATAAATACGTACAACCCCATGAGATGATACTAAATTTAGAGACATCAATATTCTTTCTCAATAACTAACTGGCAGAATAAGTGATCAAAGTGTCAGGAAGTGAAGGGAAGACCTTATGAACATGTGTGACTATCTTGACTTAATTTCATTTTATGGAAAATAGTATCAAAAATGGCCAATACATAATGCTCTCAAGTGTAACACAATGGACCATATACTGTCAGATTCAGCAGTGTATCAACTTACAAAACTAAAAGTCATACTAAATGGATCATCAGATCATAATGTAGACTTAGAAATGAAAATAAAAAATTTTGGGAAAGTTTGAAATATTTGAAAATTAAATAATACACATATAAGTAATCCAGAAATAAGAAAGGAAATCTCAAGAAATAAAACTTAATGGTTTGAAAATATTGACATGACATTCCTTCCAGGCTGTTTCCCCATCAAGGCCAGATGAGTGGCCTGTTATATCTGCCCACACCCTACAGGCTTCATGCCTCCTAGGATGGTCCACAGTAACCAAAGACACAGGGGAGAATCTCGCCCATATTTCCATGACAGCTAGAACACCCACAGAGCCCAACTGACCTACCCCTGCTCCAAATCTCCACCTTCCTTCCAATCTGCTTCTCCACCCAGGCCATTTCATCTGGTCCTGTACTGTCCCACACACTACAGTCTGTCTTCCTCCCAGGGGGTCTACAGTAACCAGGAACACAAGAAACCTACTCTAACCAGAGACACAGGTGAGAATCCTAATCAGAGATAGAACTGACTATGTTAAAGCAGACCAATTTTAACCAACATCACAGAGCTCTACATACCTCCAAGGAAGGTATCTAGCTCCAGTCAGAGACACAAAGGCCAATTCACATCAGAGATAAACAGATGGTGAATGACAAGCACAAGATCATAAGCAACAGAACACAATGCACTTTGGCACCATCAGAACCCAGTTCTACTATAGCAAGCTCTGGATACCCTAACACACCTAAAAAGCAAGATATTGGCCTAAAATCCCATCTCATGAAGATGATAGAGCCCTTTAAGAAGAATATAAAGAAATCCCTTAAAGAAACACAGGAAAAAAAAAACCATGCAAACAGGTAGAAGCACATAAAGAAGAAGAAAAAAAAAACCTTAAAAATTACAGGGAAATACAATCAAGCAGGAGAAAGAATTGAACAAAACTGTCCAAGAACTAAAAATGGAAGTGGAAACATTAAAGAAAATGGAAATGGAGGCAAATATAGAGAAGGACAACTTAGGACAAAGATCAAGAGCTACAGATACAAGCATCACCAACAGAATACAAGAGATAGAAGAGAGAATATCAGGCCTAGAACATAACATATTGAGATTCCAGTCAAAGAAAATGTAAAGTGTGGAAAGCTCCTAATCCAAAATATCCAGGAAACTTGGACACAATAAAAAGATCAAACCTAAGAATAATAGGAATAGAAGTTGAAGAACTCCAGCTTAAAGGGCTAGAAAGCATATTCAACAAAATCATATAAGCAAACTTCCTTAATGTAAAGAGATGACCAAAAATGTACAAGAAGCCTACAGAATACCAAATAGATTGGAACAGAAAAGAAAGTCCTCTCATCACATAATAATCAAAATACTAAATGGACAAAACAAAGAAAGAATAATAAAAGTTGTAAAGGAAAAAGCCAAGTAACATATAAAAGCAGACCCATCAAAATACACCAGACTTCTCAACAGATACCAGGAAAAGCAGATCCAAGACATATGTCATCCAGATCCTAACAAAACACAAATGCCAGCCAAGGATATATAACAACTCTCAATCATCATAGATGGAGAAACCAAGCAATTCCATGAAAAAAAAAAAACAACATTTAAACAATAGTTTTCTACTAATCCAGCCCTCCTGAGGATACTGGAAGGAAATCTCCAAGAAAAGGAGTTCAACTACCCACAAGAAAATACAAGAAATTAAACATTTCAAGAAGAAAAAAGAATAGAAGCATACACACATGATACCACCTACAGCCATAATAATAGAAACTAACAACCATCTGTTTTTAATATCTCTCAACATTGATGGACTCATTTCCTCAAAAAAGACACAGGCTAACAGACTGGATATTTAACAGAATTCAGAATTTTGCTGCATACAAGAAACACAATTCAGTGGCAAAGATAGACACTTCTTCAGTGTAAAGGCTGGATATAAAATTCACTCAAACAAATAAGTAGCCTTCCTTTATACAAATGATAAACACAATAAAAAAGAAATTAGAGAAACAACACTCTTTACACAATAGTCACAAATAGTATAAAACATCTTCTGGTAACTCTTACCAATCAAGTGAAAGATTTCAATGAAAAGAATTTCAAAACCCTGAAAAAGAAATCAAAGAAGACCTCAGGAGATGAAAAGATCTCCCATGCTCATGGATTAACACAGTGAAAATGGACATCTTGCTGAAAGCAACCTACAGATTGAATGCAAACCCCATCAACATTCCACCACAATTCTTCACAAACATGGAAAGAGCAATTCTCAACTTCATATGGAAAAACAAAAACCAGGGAGAGCCAAAACAATTCTCAGCAATAAAAGATCTTCTGGGAGAATCACCATCCCAGACATCAAGCTGTATTACAAAGTGACAGTAATAAAAACCACACTCTAGTGGTACAGAGACAGACAGGTCGATCAATGCAATAGAATCTAAGACCCAGAGTTAAACACACACAACTATGGACACTTGATCTATGACAAAGAAGCCAAAAACATACAGTGGAAAAAAGAAAGCATCTTCAATAAATGGTGCTGATCTAACTGGTGGTCTGTATGTAGGAAAATGAAAATAGATCTATATATATCATCCTGCACAAAGCTCAAGTCCAAACGGAACAAGGACCTCAACATTAAACCAGATATACTGACTCTAATGAAGAGAAAGTGCAAAATAGCCTTAAACTCATTGGCATAGTGAGAAATTTCCTGAACAAAGCACACTTGGCTCAGGCTCTAAGATCAAAAATTGATAAAAAAAAAAAAAGGGACCTCATGAAACTGAAAAGCTTCTATAAGCCAAAAATCACAGTCAATAGGACAGATTATCTATCTACAGTTTGGGAAAAAAATCTTCACTAACCTTACATCTGATAGAGGGCTAGTATCCAAAACCTACGAAAAACTCAAGAAGTGAACCTCCAATAAATAAATAAATAAATAAATAAATAAATAAATAAATAAAACAAAACAACAAAACAAAACAAAGTAATTTTAAAAGGAGGTACATAGCTAAACAGAGGATTCACAGCCAGAGACCTGGGAAGAGAGAGACTCTCAAGTCTCAATGGGCTGATGTTAGCTCAAATGACTGACATTGGGGAGAAGAAACTTGAAGAGTCCACCCCTACTACATAGACAAGGTCTCAAATGCTTCAAGTGGAGGGACTGGGTTATCAATCTACAGTCAAAATTTCTGACCCTGAATTGTTCCCATCTAAAAGAACTGCAGGGACAAAAATGGAGAAGAGACAGAAGGAAAAGCCATCAATGACCAGCACAAATTGGGATTCATCTAATGCGGGGGTGAGAGGGCATCAAGGCCCAACACTATTACTTATTCTATGGTTGGCTTACATACAAGAGCCTAGTATGGCTGTCATCTGAGAGACTCTACCAGCAACTGACTGAGACAGATGCAGATACTTACACCCAACCAATGGGCAGAAACAGGGGAACCCTATGGTTGAATTAAAGAAAGGATTAAAGAAGCTGAAGGGGAGGGTGACCCCATAAGAAGACCAGCAGGCTCAACTAACCCAGACCCCAGGGAGTTGCCTAAGACTGAACCACCAAGAAGGAGCACACATGGGCAGGTAGAGGTTCCTGGAACATATGCAGCAGAGGCCTGCCTTGTCTGGTCTTTTTTGGAGAAGATTGTTTAATCCTCAAGAGACTTGAGGCCTCAGGGAAAGAGAAGAGCTGGTGGGGAGAGCACCCTTTTACAGCCAAGGGGGAAGAGGAGTGGGATGAGGAACTGTGGAGGGGAGATTACCAGAGGGGCAGTGACTGGAGTGTAAATAATAAAATAATCTAAGAAAAAGAATACTAACAATATTTAAAAATTAAAAAAATAAAATATTGACCTAGTGAATTTTATGAGACTTAATTAAATAAGGGATTAAATTTAAAGTTATAGCATCAATTGCTTAGTTGGAAAAGAAAGATCAACCTTACATCATTGCCCCAAATTCTAGCTTAACAGTAAGCAATAGAATAAACAAATCCAAGGCAAATGAAAGTTATAAGCTTAAATAATCTAAAACACTTAAACTAGAAACAGAAAAGCAACAGAAAAATAGCTGAATGTTTTGAAAGATAATTCATAACAATCTCATCATATTGGCAATCAAAAATAAGATAATCTTTCTATATCTTTATAAACTTTGAAATGATAATGGAAACCTAATCATTATCTAGTATTCTTTGGATTAAATTTTAAAATAATTTCCTAATAGCAATACCACTTATGCCTCAATGTCTCATTTAGGGTTTATGTTGGGTCACTTGATCATGAAAACTACAGCTGGCCTTGATAAAAGTGAGCATTTATTGTCCAGGGTTCACGAGATTAGGGCTCATGAAGTAACAACATTAGATTTCAAGGGCTCACTTTTGGGTGCATATTGAATATAGCTAAGAAGGAGGAGGCAATTTACACATGGTGTCTGAGTGAACAAGGAATAAGCTGGGGTAAATAATTTATCTTTTAATATAGAATACCATCTTAACAATAAAAATCAAAATAAGACAGACTCCTGAAATTTTAGCCATGTTTGTTTATAACTATCTACAGGAAAAAAAAATGCATTTTCTACAGTCTCTTAAAGCTAACTGTGGCCAGCCAGTTAGGTCAAACAAGACAATATCTGATATGGAGAATGCAGTGTCATATAATTTGCTAGGTAAACCAGCTGTTATACAAAAGACTGATCTAAGTGTTTCCATTAGAAGGCTATTTTAAATTTTCTTTTCAATTTTTTAAATTGGGTATTTATTTCATTTACATTTCCAATGCTATCCCAAAAGTCCCCCACACACTCCCCTACCCACTCCCCTATCCACCCACACCCACTTCTTGGCCCTGGTGTTCCCCTGTACTGAGGCATATAAAGTTTGCACGACCAATGGGCCTTTCTTTCCACTGATTGCCGGCTAGGCCATCTTCTGATACATATGCAGCTAGAGACATGAGCTCCAGGGGGTATTGGTTACTTCATACTGTTGTTCCACCTATAGGATTGCAGATCCCTTCAGCTCCTTGGGTACTTTCTCTAGCTCCTCCATTGGGGGCCCTGTGATCCATTCAATAGCTGACTGTGAGCATCCACTTCTGTGTTTGCCAGGCCCCGGCAAGAGACAGCCATATCTGGGACCTTTTAGCAAAATCTTGCTAGTGTATGCAATGGTGTCAGCGTTTGGAAGCTGATTATGGGATGGATCCCCGAATATGGCAGTCTCTAGATGGTCCATCCTTTCGTCTCAGCTCCAAACTTTGTCTCTGTAACTCCTTCAGTGGGTGTTTTGTTTCCAATTCTAAGAAGGGGCAAAGTGTCCTGAACAAATTGGTTACCCAATGACTGAACATCTGAGGCATTCTGTTCCTTGATAGTCACAAACTATCAAAACATTGAATAAAAAGTTTATACAGTGAATAGTCCTATATTTATTAAAGATCAGCAACCCATGCATACCCATCAAAACTTTGAGAAAGAATTATAACAATATTAGTCAAAATACTGAAAAGAGTCTGTCAATGTGCACAATGTAAGGAGTGAATGATGAGGGAGTGGGCCACCTATCTGAGCCAGAGTCGAGTTCAGCTGCAATGAGTTATATGACTAGATTATGTGGCCTAAATACTGGGAGCAGGGGAAGCAAGGACCTAAAAGTAAACAAACAAATGAACAAACAAACCCGAAGATTGACAAATGTACATAAGAAAAGTCTGTCATTGAAATTTGAATTTAAACAAGAAGCTGTCAATAGAGATGAAGGGAGAGAGATGGTGAGGGTGGTGGGAGTGATATTGAGTGGGTAGGAAAGTGGCTAGGAACTTGAAGTAGTTGGAGGAAAGGAAAGAGTTTGATCAAAATCTGTTTTCTGAAAAAGCTTAAATATATGTAGAAGAAAGCATAATATAGATTTGAATGGCTGTACCGAAAAGGTTTAGAGACACTTATGAAATAGAAAGGATGCAAGAAAACAGCAGGGCATTCTATATCATCTCATTTTCTTGAAATATCCAGAACAGGTCATCCCAAAGAAATGATAAGTAAATTAGTGGTTTCCAAGGACCAGGGAGAGTGCATGTTAATGGGCTAAAGGTTTCCTTTGGAGTGACAGAAATGCTCTGGTTGCTGGTAGAGACTGCAAACTTTGTGGGTATTATGAAACAGTAAGATTAGATTCTTTAAATGAAATTCCATCATCACTGTGGAAATCATGCCATAGGGAAAGGGGGCAATCCTGGAGCTATGATAGCTTTATAGTCTTAATTGGAGGCTAGAGAACTGAAATGGCTCACTGGCCATGAAGCAAGATGAAAGAAAAGTGGGTGAAACAAGGCATTTCAGCCATTTAACTCTTGTTCCTGCCCATTAGGATTCTGGGAGATAATTTAAAACATTTATACTTATTCTTTGATGATTTTCAGCCTCAATTGTATATTTTTCTGACTGGTAAAATGTTATTGTGTAGTCAGTCATTCTGCATCTGAAACACTGTCAGTGCTTAGAGAATAAGACTTTCACAGTTCAAACCGAAACCTCTGCAGATATTGTTAAGTACTAAGTAAACAGTCTTCAATATAAAAAGCTCATCAGGCCTCAGTAGCTTTTCCATTCCCTAAATTCAGATCTAAGTTCAACCAATCTTAAGTCTATGATCAAACGACTATCTTGTATGAGCAATCTCTACCAAAACCATTCAACCATTCTCAAATTCCCATTAATGAAAAACTCCTGAGTATTATTAAATTATACAGTCAGAAGATAAAATAAGTCTTAAGTCCTATTTACCAAAAAGATGATATACAGAATTGATAACAATACCTTAGTCCAAACTTGGATGTTCATGCATTACTACATGATAAATTATTTGTTTACATATAATAGTACAGTGACCATGATGTAATCCTGTGATGTAATCATGAAGTAATATGGCTCATGTTAGTTCATCATAATACTAAGAAAGAATTCCAGCATAGCAAATACAGCTGTGTCTATCCTTCCATTCATGGCGACTATAGATTCTGAACTATAGTCATATCAGTAAGCTTTACTGTTCATGAATATAATGTCAACTTTTCTTGTTCTGTGTTCTCATGCATGCTGTTATCTTTGAGGGCCCCATACACTTCTTAACTGGTTTTTCTAAGTAATGTTTTCTAAGCTTCAAATAGTGCTAATGACCTTGGCAAACCATGCCTGATTTTTTTCTGTGATTGCTATGGGTTGTTGATCATCCTCAGTGTGTATGTAATGACCTATATATAAGCATTCCATTGATATGAATTGTCAGAGAGATATTAGTTTAAAAGACATATTACTAATGGTTCATTAAATTGGTTCCTATAACAAATAGGTCACAGTCATTATAGCATGTGTCTCCTAGAATCCATGCAGAAAGGAGCTTTTTGGACACAATTCCCCACAGGTGTCAACATCCTTAGATGCTTAAATTCCTTATATAAAACTGTATAGTGATTTTATATCACTTGCACTAACTCATATGTACTGTATTTCATATGTAAGTTAGGGACTGTCAAATACAATGTAAGCAATATGTGAATCAAAATACTTATTGAATTTCTAATAAAAATAAAACCAGTAGTACACTTTTAGTACAGATAATTTCTGTCTAATATTTTGACAAGTGGTTGGTGGATTCTAAGGGAGAAAAGCTCATCGATATAAAAGACCAACAGTGTAGTGGATCAGACAGTGCTACCAATATTTGCATCCCTGTGCCTCACATATAACTAAGTGATATTTGTTTCTTTCATTTTCTTGGCATTAGCTTCCACTAACTCTTCAACCAAGAGACAGAAGAGGTAAGGCATGAATTTTTGTTTAAAATGGTGGGAGTTGGAAAGCTGGATCAGCAGGTAAAGGCTTGTAGCTAAGCTAGAAAACCTAAATTAAATTTCAATGGCATGCATGGTATAAAGAATCACCTCCTGCAAGTTCTTCTCTGACCTCCACATTTACATTTTGACATGAAATTGCATGTGTGCATGTGCGTGTGTGTGCTCATACGCGTGCACGCGCGCGCGCGCGCACACACACACACACACACACACACACACACACACTAAGTAAATGTAATAAAAGTTAAACAAAAATTGGTTCAGAAATGAAGCTTAGCACTTTGGCTTGATTTCTAGCACCTGCATAGGAACTTTGAAACTAGCACCATGTACATTGAAAAAGACACAGTGATTTGTGACTAATTAGCTTATAAGAACAGTAGGCTAAAATGAATCAGACTAGTTGAGTAGCCAAGATTTGGACTTGTATCTGATGAGGTCAGTATGCAACACATGAGGGGTCATTTTGAATTACTGCACTTATGTGGTTAACATTGGATATTTGGAAACAACATTTCTGACTGGTCCATCTTTATCCTATTACTTGTCACTAAAGCCCATGGCAGTGGCAATAGAAGACCAGTCTCAACCTAATAGTCTGGTGCTTGTCGATAGGATTCTAAGGCTAAAATTTCAAAATGGATTTTTTTCTACATGTTTCTTCATGAAATTTTCCTTTCTCTTATCTTATTACTTTCCTTTACTTGAGTTTTCACACCACATACCAGTATAGAAGAAACCATGGATCTCAAATTTATGCTTAAGAGTTTAATGGCATAGAGAAGGTGATGAACCAGCAAGGAAGTTCATTGAAGAACTCAAAATATATTTTCATATTGCATTACTCATATATGTGACTTAAGACCACGAGAAGACTTTGCTGAATGTAATTAAAATGTCATTATGAACAACAATTCAGGAAGATACAGACATGTCTAAAATATACAAATAAACAGGTGAATACAGGCACATGTATTTGTCCTCCCACATTTTTGAAAAGGCATACATACAATGATACATGAGTCATGGAGAGGGTAGAGTGAGTGCCCAAATGGTTGATTTTTAATACTGAGAGCTAGGTCTCCTTGAACAGAAATGGCTGAGTCAGTCCTGAGATAGAAGGAAACACAACACAATCAGGGCACACTGATCTGTGGGATCACTCGGGGACCATATAAAACAGATTCAGAGCCCAGCTTGAAGCAGATCTTCCAGACAAAAATCTGGCTAATTTTGAACAGTTAGTAAGGATTTTTCTTCTAAGTAAAATAGGAATTCCTGAAACAGCACTTATATAAAAGTATTTAAATGGATACACAGACAATCTTGGGGTAAGAGTTAGTCCATGGAGGCTAATCTGAAGCAAATAATAGGATTAGATGATCCCACTTGAAAATCATGGGGATGACTGATTACAGCAAAGATCAGCAAAGACTGATGAAAAACCTAGTGTTAACTTCATTATCGAGTAAATTCCCGTTAGATACATATTATTTATTAGCTAATAAATAGCATACTTATTGCTTTCTTATGAGAAAAAATTGACTTGTTATCAATCAGATGCTAAATGTTAAAATTCATAATGGTACTAGTGAATCTCCTGTATCTTATGATGCAATGCTCTTAAGAGAGCACAGCATCACCTCTTTGGCTCTGCAAGTCTTAGTTACAACGTGTGTAAAATGTGGTTAACATTGTGACAATGTACGTTGGTTCTGGTAAGAATGAAATGTGGTAAGCAGAGCATGCCTCACTTTCATTTGAAGAATATTACATTTAGTCATCAGACATTATTTTGCATAAATACTCACACTGAAACTAGCACAGAGCTGTTTGTGAAATTGCTTATTTGTTGTGTTGGTTCCACCTATTTGAGTAGTTAATTTGGTAAATTTAATGATGCTTTAAGTGAAATGATTCTAGTTAATGATTATTGATTTGAACCTCAAGAAGAGGGAAACAAAATTGATTCTCAGGCAATTACAACCTAAAATACATATATTGAGTGGATGCAAATGTGGACTGATTAAAGATAATGACTAATTAAAAACGATATAAAATTAGACCCAGGTTGGGGAGAGACAAATTATTGCTGTGAGAGTAATTAAAGCAAAAATGGAGATGACTGACCAAAGAGTAAATGGGTTTGCCTGTCAGATGTTTTCTTTCACTACTGGAGGGAAATGTCCATGATAGTATTATATGACCCTGAAGCTGGATGCTGTTGTGATTTTCTTCCTTTGAGAAAGAAGTTACAATAGATTTCCAGTGTTCGTAATGTTTGATATTATAATTTCATTACATCTACAATTCTCTCCTATTTATGCTTATTTTCTGTGTAATCATATATTTAATATAAAATTATTTTCTCAATTATGAGCTATTGACATGTTTCTATCAAGAGATTTGTCTTTCAGGTTGTGTTATTGAAGAGTTAAGAGTATATAATTAGGAATTAGATGAGAATTTTAGGCATATCTTTTCAATTTATGGACTATGTAACATGGAAAACTTGAAATAGGAAAAACCACAGTCCAAACCTTATTGTTTTGGTAATTGACTTCCCTTGGAGTGATTAGAAGAAAAGGAAAACTTTGGTGGAGGGTGCAGGCAATGCTTTCTTTGGGCTAGGCAGGTACATCACTGTCTGACTAACTCATAAAACCTTATTTTTTAATATTTCTTTTTGTGGTGGGGTAGTTCAAGACATGGTCTTGTAGAGATACTTTAATCTAGCAACATGGCTTCTCTGATGACATGCAAAGACTTTCTATGTCTCTCTGATCCAATTGGAATGCAGACACACTCTTAGTACACACCTTTAATCATAAACAATAAAGCTAAAATTAGTTTGAAGAAGGAAACACCATTGTTCAAACCTGATGTCTAATTGAGTGGCTGACAAAGTGACAAATTGATTTGTCAGAATAGGATATGCCTATCTCTCATGAGGAGAGGGAAGAAAAGCTACTTGAGGGTACAATGCAGAGAGAGTAAAGAGGCAGTTTTCCTGGAACAGCTGTTCAGAGACAGGTTGCAGAGAAAGACAACAAGCTAGACACAGGTGAAGACAGAATCATCCATAGAATGAGAAGAAGCTAGATTAGAATAGATTGTCAGATCAATTCCATCAGGGGCTTCGAGAGAAACCAGATTGAATCCATCATCTTAGAGAGGAGATTGAGGTAGAACAGAACCAGCAAGCCAGACTTCAGAAAGAACTACAAAGTGTGAGCTTATTCAGTAGTGAATCCAGAGGCTGTAACATTGTAGATTAGATTATATGGAGACCTGAAGCTTCTGAGACTAAATCTAGCTTAGCAGATGGAGGCAGTAAGCCTCTGAATTAACAATAGGAGAATAAGAGAATATAAGTTACATTTACAGGATCTGTCTCAGTAGCCCTAGGTGTCCTGATACTTTCTCTCTAGACCAGGCTGCCCTCCAAATCAAAGAACTACTTCCCTCTGCCTTCCAAGTGCTGGACTAAATGTTTGTGCCCCTATGTCAGGTCAAAGGAGCAACCTAAGGAACTTTCCTTTCTTGCTCCTGTTCTTCAGTTTTTACATCTATTATTATTATTACTATCTAAAATAAACCAATCAAAATTTTAGTGTCTTAACAACTGGAGGTAATAATGATGCTTAATTCATAATAAAGACTTGACAGATTAAATGATGAAATCACAATTTAGGTCATAGTACAGATCATTTCAACCCCCTTTTAGCACATTTATTCTTCAGTGGACATTAGAATTTCTTTTGAAATTTAAAAGATTAGATTTCCTCAGTCTAAATGGCTCTATTGGAAACAACGATCCAAATTCTCAATTAATTCTAGAGGTGCAGAGTTTGAAACTCAGTACGTAACTCATAGATTTGCTTTTCAATGTACCTGGGAAGTATGCC
Organism: Mus musculus; assembly: GCF_000001635.26. Taxonomy (NCBI): domain Eukaryota; kingdom Metazoa; phylum Chordata; class Mammalia; order Rodentia; family Muridae; genus Mus; species Mus musculus. Next base: position 87,685,357 of record NC_000073.6, on the reverse strand, counting down.
TGAACTGTGGACTTCAGTTTCATAACACTAAATGCAGATAGTGGGCTTTCCTGAACTGCATTCACATAGCTATACCATGTTACTCTTTTCTGGAAAATGGACCATGTATTTTAACATTCACAAAGTTGACATAATACATCTCAATCTTAGCCTTGGTTAGTTCTTTTCAAGGTGTTCTAATATACTTGATGAATTATCCAAATAAAGGTATAAGCACTTAATCAGTATACCATCTTCAACTCACAGACATTTATTATACAGTGAAAACTAAACTGCATATATTTATGACAATGAATAAATTGCCATGAAAATCCCAACATATTGCCAGAGTGTGGACATGAAAGCCCACTCCTGAGCCACTTACCCTCTCAAAGAAATTTTAAGTGTGTGGAATGATCAAGAGGTATTAACAATATTAAGAGACCTCTTGAGGGCTTTACTAGTGAGTTAAAACTTCCATCGCCTAAATCAAAAGCAGAATACAGGATCCCTCTGACTACCTATGGAATCAGAGTCTCTGCGCCCAGAGAAATGTCACTCAATAAATGAGATACAGGGTTCCAGCATTAGCTTCTGTTTTATAAACAGCAACACCAGTTACCATCTACAGCATGTGTTAGCCCTTTGTATTCAGATCATAAATGCATTCATGGTTTAAAGTTACCCATGGTGAACTTTACAATATTAAACTTTCATGGAACAAATTAAAGTTTTTAAAATAGTAGGTTTTGAAAGGAAAGCCAGAAGATCTGTAATGCCACAAGGTGGACAGCTCAATATAGAGAAGAGCAGGAAGAAACAAAATAAGCACTAGCATTTAAAAGTTGCCTCCCAATCACTCAGAGCTACAGTTCACAGAGCAATGTGTCCTTTAAGCACCTACAGCAGGAACTTTAAAATGTTCTGCATGTTTCAGCCTTAACTATGGCCAAACCAAAGTCTTTATAAATCTTTATTTTTTGAGAATTTCATACTCATATATACGTTTTGGTCAGATCCATCTCCATTCCCTTCCCTCCATCTCCTCCCATACCTCCCTCTACTTTTTCTTCCCAATTTCATAAGTTTTTTTTGTTTGTTTTAACTCACTGAGTTCACTTGATGCTACTAGTCTGTGCATGGGTGTGTGGACAAACACTTGGTTTGCTTTTAATTGGGAAATTAGGAAGCTACATCTACTTTGTTGTAATTATGTTCAAGAATAATATGTTTTAAACTAAAATAAAATGTAATATTATGTCTGTAAAATTCATCTCATAAGAGGAAGCCGAGATAATACAGCAGTGTTAAGCTCTGTTGGGAGATATATCTGTCACTGATCTAAATTACAGGAAATGAGCCACAGAATACAGTGATCGATCACAGAAACTTAGAAGGTGAGGGCAAGAGGAGCAAGAGTTCAAGAGACCATCCTCTGAGACCAGTGGAATTTTGGACTACATGACAACCTAGATCTGAAAACACAAAGCTAGCAAATGAAGGTAGTGAAAAATGTAGTGAAATAAAATTTAATTTTTAAATTTAAAAGTTAAAAACAGTCATACATGAAAGTTATCTGACCTGTGGTGTGCACTCAATAAGTGACATAGTATATGCTCACTGTTGCTGTTTCTAGTATTGCCAACAGATAAAAATTTCAAAGAAGTGAATTTTTTTCAATATGAACAGTGTGTTATATCCACTTATCAGTGAGTGTTAACCCAGAAACTTAGAACACCCAAGATACAATTTGCAAAACACAAGAAAATCAAGAAGAGGGAAGACCAATGGGTGGATACTTCATTCCTCCTTAGAATAGGGAACAAAATACCCATGAAAGGAGTTACACAGACAAAGTTTTGAGCTAAGAGGAAAGGATGGACTATCCACAGACTATTCCACCTGGGGATTTATCCCATAATCAACCACCAAACCCAGACACTATTGCATATGCCAGCAAGATTTTGCTGAAGGGACCCTGGTATAGCTGTCTCATATGAGGCTATGGCAGGGCCTGGCAAATACAGAAGTGGATGCTCACAGTCATCTATAAGATGGAACACAGGGCCCCCAAAGGAGGAGCTAGAGAAAGTACCCAAGGAGCTGAAGGGGTCTGCAACCCTATAGATGGAACAACAATATGAACTAACCAGTAACCCCTAGAGCTCGTGTCTCTAGCTGCATATGTAGCAGAAGATGGCCTAGTTGGCCATCATTGAGAAGAGAGGCTCCTTGGTATTGCAAACTTTATATGCCCCAGTACAGGAGAATGACAGGGCCAAGAAGTAGGAGTGGGTGGGTAGAGGAGCAGGGCGGGGGGAGGGTATAGGAAACTTTTGGGGGAACTTTTGGGATAGCATTTGAAATGTATATAAAGAAAATATCTAATAAAAAATTGCAAAACTCAAAAAAACCAGTATTATACCTGTACAGTATCTAAATCAATATTTCAAATGTCTAACATGATACAGCTAGGATCAGAGTTCATTGATCACACCATAAAGGCTATCCTCCATCATTTCTAGGTGTGTCTAAATTCTTGACATTGCAACACAACAGTTTCATCTATAATTTCATACAGAGCTGAGACATCAAGTTTTATGGAAAAAGACAGTAAGTATTCCATAGTGTTTTAATTCACAATGTTGTTTTGGGTCATATTCATAACTATCCCTGGCCATGTGTTACTCTTGATGGACCAATGATTGGACCTTCCTGAACTTAAAGTGATACCTCACATGAACCAGAAAGTCTTGGGGAAGTGCCTCACAAAAGCATAGTAAGAAAAATGCTAATAGCACTTACAGAGGAATTAAGGCTCAGTATCAGGGTCAGGTATTCTAAACTGAAATCTGAACTCTTAACAACTATGTGATCCGAATGCAGATTTACAGAGTATTGCACATCTCACTATCTGCATGTTTCTTACCACTGGCAAATCTGTTTTGACTCATCTGAGTTTTCTACTCCTCATTTTGGCATCTTAAGTGAAACAGTATTATGGGAATTTAGTAAGCATGTTGCCAAAATCCAGAAATACTGGGCTTAAAGATTTTCAGAACTTTGCATTTTTAAGCATCTAAGTTATAAAAAGCCAAGAGCTTTACTTACTTTTTATTCCCTGTTTCTTTTTTATGGTTCTAGTTTACAAAAACATGTTCTTACATTCTTATTGAAATGTGTTTCAGTCTTATAAACTGTGATTTATCTTATTTATTGTTTTTCATTGATATAGAATTACACAAATTCTCCCTCTTTTTTTTCACTCCAGCAATCCTGCCTTAACCCCTCTTTATGCACCCTAATTTTCATTTGATAGCCTCTTCCTCTTTTATTGTATTTGTTACATGGAAAGGATGAAATTTCATGAGGTCTTATCTCTAGACAAATAAGTATAGTAGCTATTGCCTGCTGAGAGAAGGAGAACTAGCTCCTCCCACTAATGAGCTCTGATTTTTTTTGTCCAATGAAGAGTGGTCAGCAGTGAATATACAATTTCAAATCTCCTTTTTTTGTCAACTACATTTTTTTTTCTAAAATAGAAAGGAGATAATCTGAATATTAGTCTTCAAAGTCCTTGTCTCTTTAGCTAGTAAATATAGATGATGGGATTATAATAACAGTATATTTAAACATATAGCTTCTGTTTTACATTATTTGAAAATTTTATATGTGTATAATGTCTTTGGATCACAACTATCCCCATTCCCTTCCTTTCAATTCCTCACCAATCTCACTGATATTTTCCTCCCAATATCATGTGATCCTTTTCTCCTTAAACCCAGACTACAAATGTTGTGTCTATGAGCATGTCTACATGATGATCTACTGGAGTGTATGTGGCTTTTCAGGGATGACACCCCTATAGAATCTGACTCACTTCCTACTGCAGCCACAAATTGTCTGTTGTCTTTAGCTAGAAGTAGGACTTCATGAGCCTCTTCATCCAGGCTGGGATTTGGGCTGTTTGTTGTTTCTGTTTGTAAGTGTATACACATTGATACCGATGGAAGCAGAGGCCAGAACAAAGCACCTGATGTCCTGGAAGCAGAGCTGCAGATATTTTGCCGCTGCCAGACATAGATCGTGTGCACTAAACTTCAGCCCTCTGCAGTAGCAGGAAGTGTTCTCACCAACAAAGCCATCTTTCTAGCCTCACAAACATACTTAAAAATGCAAGTACTGAACACACAAATTGAAATAAAACCAAACCAGGAACAGGTGTATGTGAACCTTAACTGCAGTAAATGAATCTATTAGTTTATAGCACTGTGTTCCTAATGTCAAATAGAAAGACAATGCTTAGTAAGTATTTGTGGACTGTGGCATCCGGAGAAGCTTTTTCATTACATGAGTTACAAGCATCCTCAAATCTCAAGTTTAAAGCATGTCTTTTAGAGGTAAAACTAAATCCCTTAAGACCCATAGCTGAAAACTGCTTCCACCAAAGGTGTTTTAGAAGCACATAAAAATAATTAAGCATGGCTATTCCTTTTCCTTTATGCTTAATCTATTTTCACTAAATTAACCTATTTAGAATGAATAAATGAATAAATTCATCTGTACCAAATTAATCAATATTGAAGCAAATCCTCTGAATTTAATTCTAATTTTCTAATAGAGTGAACAAATACTATTTCTAGCAGAGTTAGATTCCAGAAATAAATTTTAAATAATATATTCATTTGGAAAGATTAAAAGAACCTTTGTATAAATGAAAGAACATTTTAAAATGGATTTGAGAATTTCATCTGACATGTTTTCAACATATAAGTGTGTTAAATATCTGAGAACTCTGAATAGCTAGACTTTATCTGGCTAGAGGTGTCAATTATTTATTAAGTTACATTCAGGATGTAAAGATTTTAATATCAATGGTGTTATGCTCTTACTCCCAGATAGGAATTTCTGAGTGTATAAAGTATCAGGTAAGAAGTAGAGGTCTCTTTTTAGTAACCTTGTCGGTGTGTGCATGCTCTGTAGCTGCATAGCCATTTTATTTGAGGTTAACATATTTGTTTGTCTTATTATGGAAGGAGAAGACACTTCCTATGGAAGGGAATATTCCATTTGAAGCCAGATGCATATACACAGCTTTTCCTCAGAACTCTAAGTCTCTAAGTGTCAACTGAAGGAGTTTATTTAACTGGAACACGTACCAGTGAAGAGGCAAAGAGAAGGCAAATTTCTCTTGCACATCAAGCTCCATCTACAACTTTGGCATGCATCTCAGAGACATCATTCTAAATCTTCAGCATTTTTTTTCATTAATCATTAGTTGAATCACCTATGTGTCTGTCACTGTTTACAAACATAAGCATCTTTGCTTGTAGTAGATAAGTTTCCAGTGAACAGGAAATCAGGCTTCCTCACAAGTTATCTGGCTGAAAATAGAATATGAGCAAGTTCTAGGCATCTGCTATGTGAAAAATGAACTACAGTTAACAATGGTGTATTATATGACAAATAATTTGCTGGTAGGAAGTATCTCATGCTCAGCATCCCTATCTCAACATGATGATAATAATACATAAGAAAGAAGGATGCAAGTTTTAGGTATGAGGAATATGCTATGGCACAGTATGTTATAAGGTTGCAAGGGTGCATTCTCATCTATAGCCAAGCTCATGAAGTTATATAGTTAGCTACGGTGTTTAATATGTGTGATGGTTAATACTGATTGTTGACTTGAGTGGATCTAGGACTCACCCAGGTGTCAAGTTTCTGAACATATTTGTCAAGGCATATCTAGGCTGGATCAATTATGGTGGAAAGACCTACTCTAAATGTAGCTGCTACCATTTCATGGGATGGAGTCCCAGACCACCTTAAAAGGAAAAGAGCAGGTTGAGCCCTAGCATTCATCATCTCTGCTTCCTTAATACAGAAACACAGGAATAATGAGGCGACTAAATGGCTAATGCTTATTCAATGTAACCTGCTGTCATCCCATACCTTCTGCTCCATGATGAACTGCATATTCAAATTGTGAGCCAAACTGTGCCCTTTCTTCTTTAGACTGTGTGTTTTATGTATTTCGTCACAGAAACATACAAGAAAAGTTACTCACATAATAGTTAAACATTAGGAAAAATATTCAAAATAGTATACCATCTGGGCATTGAAAAGGATGAGCTACTAACATTCTGAATGCCTCATAGGAGCCATTATTATGTAAAGGACTCTAGGTGGCATGCCAATGATTCCTTTTTCTGAATGGGACTGATATATCCAGTTTATTGAAGATAGATCAGTAACAGGGTTGGTAGGAAGTCTGCTAAATCACACATTCATTGAGTGAAAGAAATGACAATAAAATCAAGATTCATGACATCAGTTCACATTCAATATTACAAAATGTTCCCAGTGTGAGAGAAGACGTGTGCACCACAAGAGGCATTCTTTACTAAGCTCCCATCTTTTTGAAAGAAACCAAACTTTCATAAAACCACACCTCACAAGCATGCTTCATTCTTTGTCAGCTTATTCGGGCTAATGAATGGTTTTCAATGGGGCTAAAAAGCACAGACAGAAAAAAGAGCTGCTTTATTCCCATGGAGCAGCTTTGTCTTTAAAGAGTACGTTCTTGTTGTGCTTTCCAGGATGGATTCTCACTGTCATAGTCCATGACACCTAGAGGATTCATTAATCTTTTAATTTTAGAAAAGACAATAAGTATTTTTATTTTCCTTGTTGTTATTTTGTTTTGCTTTGTTTAGTTTTTGAGACCCTGCACCAAACATTTGAATGATTAATGGCCACACAGTTTTCACTTTTTTACCTGCAAATGTATTTCCAAACAAATATTTTAAAAAAAATTATTAAGAGACTGAAGGAAAGGCCATCCAGAGACTGCCCCTTCTTGGCATCCATCACATCCACAGACACCAAACTCTGGACACTATTGCTGATGCCAAGAACTGCTTGAAGACAGGAGCCCAGCTGGGCTGTCCTCTAAGAAGCTCTGCTAGTACTGGACTAAGACAGATGCTGACACTCAGAGCCAACCATTGGACTGAGCCTGGGGACCCCAGTGGAAGAGATAGCGAAGGACTGAAGGAGCTGAAGGGGTTTGCAGCCCCATAGGAAGAACAACAATATCAACTAAGTGGACCTCACAAAGCTCCCAGGGACTAAACCACCAACCAAAGAGTACACATGGTATGGTGGAAACCATAGCTCCAGCTACATAAGTAGCAGAGGATTGCCTTATCTAGAATCAATGGGAGAGGAGGCACTTCGTCCTATGGAGGCTTTTTTTTTCTCAAGCAAAGGGGGATGCTAGAGGGTGAGGTGAGAGTGGGGGAGTGGGGCAGTACCCTCGTAGAGGCAAAGAGGAGGGAGGGGGTTTTGCAGAGAGGAGACTGGGAATGAGGGCAGCATTTGAAATGTAAATAAATAAAATAATCAATAAAAAGAAAAAGAAAAAAGAAAAAAAGGTTATGAACATGTTTGAAAAGTAACCTCCTTTTGAGAGTTGGGTTACCAATGCTGCTCCTCTTTAATGACCCATCAGTTTATATAGATTCAAGGTCTTCCTTGATTTAACCTAGAAGCTTTGGGCTCTGCCTCACTTTGCATGCTGGACCACTGAGTTTTTATTCCCTTTCTTCATGCTTGGGTCTGATGCTTGTGTTGTTCTTTCTGTTGATCTTTACAAAGCTACTGACAGAAGCATTTCAGGATATATATATATATATATAGTCCTGCTTAGCAGTAGAGTTTAGATGGAAATCAATTAGCTCTTGAGCAGAGACACTAATGATAAACACAAGGTTGAACCATTTTCTGCAGCTACTGCTTTGGAGATGGGCTATTTCAACTGGAGAAGTAAAACGTGGGCACATCAAATACAATTTCATTGATACATAGCTACAAAAACTTCGAAATCTGTATGTTAAGACATTTGCAAGATTCTGGATCTATGGTGATAGGGACATGAGTGAAGTGAGGGTAAGTGTACCCAGCATTTTGGGTTCTGCTGAAATCTCATTCACTCTTAATTCAAGTGGTTAAAGCAATGATTCAGAATCATTTAAATGCATCATTAGGAACAAGCAGAATATGTTAAGATAATTTTTTACTGTGATCATCAGGAATCTTGCTGGGTTTGTTTTCTAAGTGTTAAACAGGGAGAAAAACCTTTGAAGTAAGTGATTATTTGATGCAAATACACAAAAATTCTGACAGTCTCAGCAAGGTTCCATCACAAAGAAAATCTTTAGTTTGGTGGTTCATTTAGTAGTATTGAACTAGTATTTCTCTTTGTTTCAGCCCGGGAAATGTAACAATCTAAAATGTCATGTATTATGAGGAGGAATTAAAGAAGCCTTTTAAATATCCTTCTAACTTACCATATACTTAAAGTATTCCCAAAGAAGCCTTTTAAATATTCTTCTAACTTACCATATACTTAAAGTATTCCTAAGATTAAAAAATATATATATATAGTTCCATCTTGTTCATCCTCCATTTTATTTAGTAAATAATCCAGAAAGTTCAATTAATTCAGTGTTATGGTAAGAGAGCTTCTCCTAGTCTATCTTTTACAGGTATGAACAGTATTTTGTTGCCTTTAATATAAAAAACAAAGAAAAATAAAAATGCAGTATGCAGCTATTAAAACTGATAAATTCATGAAGTTCTTAGGTAATGGATGGAACTAGAAAATGTCATTCTGAGTGAGGTAACCCAATCACAAAAGAACACACATGGAATGCACTCACTGATAAGTGGATATTAGCCAAGAAGTTCAGAATGCCCAGGATACAATTCATGGGCCACATGAAGCTCAAGAAGAAGGAAGACCACAGTGTGGATACTTCTGTCCTTCTTAGAAGGGGAATCTAAAATAGCCTTGGGAGGAGATACAGAGACAAAATTTGGAGCAGAAACTGAAGAAAAGACCATCCAGTGACTTTCCCACCTGGGGATCTATCCCATATACAGTCATCAAACCCAGGCATTATTGAGGATGCCAACAAGTACATATAGCTGTCTCCTGAGAGGCTCTGCCAGTGCCTGACAAATATAGAAGTGGATTCTTACAGCCATCCATTGGACTGAGCACAGGGTCCCCAATGGGGGAACTAGAGAAAGGACCCAAGGAACTGAAGTGGTTTGCAGCTCCATAGTAGGAAAAACAATATGAGCCAACCAGTACCCCCAGAGCTCCCAGGGACTAAACCACTAACAAAAGAGTACACATGAAGGGACCCAAGGCTCCAGCCACATATATAGCAGAGGATGGCCTTTGAGATATCAATGAGAGGAGAGGCCCTTGGTCTTGTGAAGGCTTGATGCCCCAGTATAGGGAAATTCCAGGACAAGTAAACAGGAGTGGGTGGGTTAGTGAGCAGGAGAAGGGGAAAGGATAGGAGGGTTTTCAGAGGGGAAATGAAGAAAGGGGATAAAATTTGAAATGTAAATAAAGAAAATATCTAATTAAAAAAAAGAAAAAAGAAAGAAAATTTATCTAAAAGAAGAAATGTAAATAAATAAAATATCCAGTAAAAAAGAAGAAGAAATAGCATTTACATTTATATTTTATCTCTATGCTCTAAAGAGACAAGCTTTGAATTGAGTAATCATAAACTATTCTTCCTCATATCCATAAACTTGATATTTTATATTCTTCTATGCAGAAAGAAAACTTTTTCATAAACTTGTTTGTTTTAATACTTTATTCAATTATCACCTAAATTTTCATCGTGCATGGTCCAGGGAAACTCTACACAATGAATTTAGATAAACAAAAGTGTGCATATATACTAAAATCTACAGGTCATGACAGAGTACAATGGTGCCGGGATGACCTCAGAAATAAAAGAAGCAAAAAAGAAACCAGAAATAACATAGCACTCCACAAAACATGTCTAGCACATTGTTGAATTATATACATGTAATTCAGAATACTAAATACAGTCTTTCTATGTTGATATCAATCTAGATGGGTATCAATGAGCATGGAAAAGGGACCTCAGAATCCTTCCCCCAAATATCAAAGAACATTTTGGAAGAAAGGGTAGAAAGAGTGCAAGAAGACTTCTGGACACAGTAGGGGCCATAGTTCTAATAATGTGACAGCATCTGTGGTTTCCTATCCCTGACCTGCAAAAGATCAAATCACTCAAATTCGAGCGTGGATGACAGAGTTCTCATGAAGCTCATTTCAGTTTAAGAATTACTGACAATGGATGGGTGTGGAGAGGAAAATAATTTCTCTTCATGAGCGTAGCTGCTAATTCCTTGACCATCCTTCACTGGATGGCCTCACACAAATAATGGAGACATTAATTAGACTCAGCAAGGAAGAAGGAGAAGGAGAAAGGAGGAATTAACAAAAGAGAAGAAGGAAGTAGAGGAGTAATGAGATTGAGCAGGGGAAAGGGAGATTTTTCTAGGAAGAGTTGGAGGAACCCAGTGGAGGCAGTTATAGGCTGAATACAGTTTAGTCACATATAGAATTCTCAAAGAATAAAAAAATTGTAAAAATATTGAAAATGGACTTCAATAGAAACGATTCATACACACATTCCATTAAATAAATAGCTTATAGAACTATAAAATGTTTAAAGAGAAAAAAACAAAGTTTTCAGTATATAAAGGAAGAAAAAAAGTGTCTGAACCACATAACCATATAAACCAGAGCAAATGTATAACTGAACATTGTCATCCTTTGAAGCGATTATCAATGAAACTCCATATAAAAATGTGAAAAGACAATCTTAAAATGGGAAGATTATATTTGTAAACAGTGTTCTAATGAAAAGCTAATAGCTGGAACCATTCAAATCAACAGTAAAACCACACTATGGAAAGTGTGGATACGAAACATACGATGGATGTGAAACATTTACTAAAAAGAATATGTACATGCATGTGAGCATATTGTCTACATTGATTAAAACATACAGGGGCATTTACAAAGACATTTACTATCTTTTTCTACCAGAAATTTAGTTTAAAACCATGAGTTATCATACCACTACTATCAGAACGTCTAAGATGAAAAAAAAAATGGCACCAACAACCTATACTGTTCTAAGTAGTGTGTAATGGTTCATTCAATCTGAAATAGGTTTTGAGAGATTCTTTAAATATACATGTGTATACATGCATATTTATTATACAAATATTTGTATATATTCATTAACAGGTATTTCAGTAATCTGTAAAATAGGAGCTTCAGCAATAGTTTTTATTCCCCCCAAAGAAAGCTTAGTTATCATTAAAAATATTTCTGAAATGTTTATAGCAGGTTTATTCACCATCACCTAAAACAGGTGCCCTAAATCTACATCCAACTCCTAGAGAACTACTCAGTAATAAAAAAGAAATACAGCATTCTAGATAAAAGCCTAGATAATTATGATGAATTAAAAAGTTGTTATTTAATAATTAGCTATTCCAAAATTATACTTATATAATATTTTTGAAATTAAAAATTATAGAACTAAAGAACTCATTTGTTGGTTGACAGAAATAAGAGAATAGTGGAACATGAAGAAGAGTAGTATATGGCTATCCAAGGGAAGCTTAAGGGTTCTCATTAGTGGTAAAACTTTTTCTGTTCCCCAGTGTGTCTTCATGGTGATATTGCTCTATAGTGTTACAGATCACTACCATTGGTAGAAGCTGGGTAATAGGTGGAGGAATTTTCTCAGTATTATTTCTTACAATTTCTTGTAATACTCCTTTTGAGTTTAATTGTTAATTGGCATATTGTCTCAAAGTGTGGCAGTGTTGTTGTCAAGAGTCACATGATTGCAGTGTGAGACTCCACATTCCTGCATTAATTAGATTTAATCTTCATCATTGTAGTTTAACATCAAGACACCAACTCTACATGATAAATAAGAAATTTGGCATGGCAACTTATAAAATATAGAATAATTTAGCCAACTGACCAATCATGCAAATAGCTAGAAGAAAGAGTTTTGTGCTGAGAGAGTAATTTAGCCAGGAGAGTAACAGAGAATTAGGCAATTTAGTCTTTAAATGGGTAACACTGAATAAGAACGAAGGTGATTGAATTATACCAGAAAGGAAAACAATGTTTATTGTTGCTTTGTAGAAACACTAGAATTAATAAGGAGCAGCATCCCCACATTCAAGGGGAGGTCCCAAGGCCTGACATCATTACTGAGGATATCGAATGCTCACAAAAAAAGATCTACCATGACTTCCCTCCGGAAGACCCAACAAGCAGCTGAAAGAATCAGATGCAGTTATTTGCACCCAACCAATGGAAAGAAGCAGCGGACCCCTGTTGTTGAATTAGGGAAGGCTGAAAGAAGCTGAGGAGAAGGACGATCCTAAAGGAGGACCAGCAGTCTTAAGAAATCTGGACCCCTGAAATCTTTCAAACGCTGTACCACCAAACAGAGAGCATACACCAGCTGATATGAGGCCCACATACAGATCCTAAGAATAAAAGTGAGCTAAATGGAGGAGATTATCTTTTCCAACTATAAAAGAGTTACTAAGTGAATTTTTAGATATCCCTATGATTTGTACTGACAATAGTAATGGTCTTAACAAATTATTTTTAAAATGACAACATCATGACAAACAAAACATCAATACTCTTTAAATGTCAGAAGGCGCCAAGGACACAAATCTACTAAATGCTACATGATACTCAAATGGAATTTTGAAGTAGGAAAAAATGCATTAGTGGAAAATTGTTGATATCAAATAAAGACAGTAAATTAATGATATCAATAACAACACTTAGCATTAATGTCTCATTCTTGACAAATGTGGCACAATTATAGGAGATGCTAACAGCAGGGAAGTCTGAGTGATGCATATTTAGCTATTCTTATAGTTTTGAGACTTCTCTATAAAAACAAAATTATTCCTAAAATTTTCACTGTTAAATTTCTACTTTAAACTTTTTTTGAGTCAACTACAGGACATTCTATCTGAGCATTTAAGATACTGTTTGTTCCAACTTCTGATTCTGTTGCCTTATCAACTTTACACAACTGTTAATACAGGAAACCTTGCAATTTTTCAGATGTGTCTCTCAGGGGCCTCTGTAGTCTATATTCCTTTGCAAGACTTGCCACTGTGAAGAGAATTGACATCTGTTCAATTGACAAACACATTAGGTTTAAAGATTTAGAACAGAGAAGGACTTTGTCATAAGCCTTTTCTTGACTATCTCAGCACTGTTGGTAACACCTTTGCTTCCATCAATGTAACTTATATTTAGCATTTTGTTCAGCTGTCAGCAGAGCCTCATGACCATCAGCATAATTTCCTCTTCCAGGAAACCTGAGGAAACATGTAATGAGGAAAAAAGACACTTCAACAATCCTGCATTTCTTCATTGTCTTTGACCTACATGACACTCAACTCTAAGATTCTTACTTCATGGAATTTCTATGGGATCAATTTCTACGGAATCTCTGTATCCTAATATATTTAGCTGCAGAAAGATAAAAAACATTCAACTTGTGAAATGATACTTCATGATACATTGAGTAATGAAAATCACAATCAATATCATTCAAAAACCATTACCAACAATGTGAAATATTAGAATACAAGGAACTTGCTTATCCTATGCCAGCACACTAGTATCTTTCAGTGGCACACCCCTCCTCACACACAGATACAACATTTCTTTTATCCACTAGTCTCTAGGAATTACTGTTCTATTCACTGCTGCTGGCATTTTTAAAAATGATTACAAGTGGTTTGCTTGTATGTATGCCTAAATACCCTATGCATAGCCTTGAGGGCCAGAGGAGGGTATCAGATTCTCTGGACAGGAGTTACTAAAGGTTTGGTGCTGCTATATTGAGAGTTGTGAATTGAACACTGATGTCTGGAAGAGAAGTCACGGGTCTTATCTATGAGCCATCTCTCTAGCCCCTGCTTCTGAATTCTTAATGTTCTTCATATGGTGAGATCACACAATAATTTCTTCCTGCTTTTGGGTTATTCACTTAGACAGTCCCCTCCAAGTTTTTCTACATTGATGCAGATTGCAAAATGTCCTTCATTCTTCTGTATGACTAATATTTCATTATCTAGTGAGCTATGACTTCTGTATGTATGCCTACCTCAATTGACACTTAAACTGTTTACCATGAATACTGTTGTACCACATTCTTTTTTGTAAGACACAAAGAAAATGCTATATTTAAAATTATTAATTATTTGAATTACTGATATTCTTTTCATTTGATAGACATGACAAAGAACCACTAAATAAAATCAAGTGTCCAACATCCCACCAAAAATTGTGTTGCTGTATTTCTTTAAAAACTTATTGTTTTCTAGGACTTTGTTAACTGCAGACATATATGGTTGGTTATACTGAGTGCATCTCAGAGAACCAAGGAAGTTTATATTAAAATGGTGTCTCAGAAATACAAGTTTACATATTTTGGGCTTAGTTTTGTGTTAATGCATAGCAATAACAATTAAACAGCTTAATTGAAGGAATAAAAGCATGCATTTGCACACTGTGGCAGGTTTGTATTAATAGAAATCATGAGAGAGACAGAGAGAGAGAGAGAGAGAGAGAGAGAGAGAGAGAGAGAGAGAGAGAGAGAGAGAATGAATCAATGATATTTAGACAGTTGCAATATTCCAGGAATGAAAGAATAGACAGCCAGGTTTCTTTGACTGGCACAAGTAGAATGGTAAAGCAAAACACCAAAGACAGATGCAACATGGTGAGAAAAAAAAAAACGTGAAAAAATATGTGTAGTAACAAGACATGAAAGGAGAGAGGGAAAAAAACCTGAATTGATTTATGTCTTTTTTAGTGGGGCTGGATAAAGAATACGACCTTTGATATATAAAAAAATATATGGAAGTAGAGAAAGACAAAAAATGTCCTACTAGTTTCAATAAAGAGATGGTTGGCTCTATCTTATATATTTAGTTTGTAGTGTAATGCAGAAATTCAATGCTCATGTTTCACAAGTGACTGAATATAAATCAAGGAGATGCTATAAGGAATGATGAATGGATGGGAGGAATCAATATGGATTCAAATCCCTTTGAGAACAAATGTTGTTGTAAACATAAGACAGAGGCTGGATAGATGGTTCATCAGTTAAGAACACTTGATATTCTTGTATGGCACCCAACAACTACAGGATGCTTACAATTTTTCCTAAGTCCAGTTCCAGGGCATCTGACATGCTCTTCTGGTCTCGGCAGCCAGACACATACACACAATCTGCACATACATACATGTGGGCACAAACTCATAAACATAAAATAAAAATAAATCTTAACACTAAAAATCCAAAAGATGGACATATATTGTGAACAAATACCTGAAATTTAGCAATCATAATTCTGACTTGTTACTTCGGATAAATAGAAAGTTATGTTAGATAATTACCCTTTCAAATGACTAGTTATGAGAGTCTTCACTAATACTTTAATAAAAAATCGTGAAAAGAAATCAAGACCATAATAATATGACCTTGATAATCATATTAACAAAAAGTTTTAAGATAATAAGACTTCTTATGGGTGGGTAGGGGAATGGGGGGGAGGGTACGGGGGACTTTTGGGATAGCACTGGAAATGTAATTGAGGAAAATACGTAATAAAAATATTTTATATAAAAAAAGAAAATTTCCAATAAAAAGGGGGAAAAGTTTAAAAAAAAAAGACTTCTTTTTTTTTCCATTTTTTATTAGGTATTTAGCTCATTTACATTTCCAATGCTATACCAAAAGTCCCCCATACCCACCCACCCCCACTCCCCTACCCACCCACTCCCCCTTTTTGGCCCTGGCGTTCCCCTGTACTGGGGCATATAAAGTTTGCATGTCCAATGGGCCTCTCTTTCCAGTGATGGCCGACTAGGCCATCTTTTGACACATATGCAGCTAGAGTCAAGAGCTCGGGATAAGCTTTCTTTTTTGTTGGTTTTTGTTTTTGTTTTTGTTTTAGAGACAGGGTTTCTCTTTATAGCCCTGACTATCCTGGAACTCACTCTGTAGACCAGGCTGGCCTCGAACTTGGAAGTCTGCCTGCTACTGCCTCCCAAGTGCTGGGTTTAAAGGTGTGTTTGCCCGGCAAGCTTCCTTTCTAAATCATTACTTCCCACAGGTCATATCATCTCTTGGTTGCTGGAAAGTGTTTATAGGTAATACCTGCCATCATTGGACAGTGCCCAAAAGACTTGAAATTTCACACTAATTTGTGACATTGACATAGCTCTTCTTTCATTGTTGGTTGAAGAAGGTTTAATCTGTAGCAACCCTCCACTACTGTCTGGTGAAGAAGGATTCTTCTATTCACTCTGTTTTATCCCTCACATCAGAGTATTGGTGAGTGTTACCTTGGCTTCTTTTGGTGACAGAATAGGATCATGGCATGTGAGCTAAGTAAACTCTCTCCTTCCTGGATGCCTTTTGGCCATGATGTTCATTATAACAATAAAAAGCAAATTTTGACATTTAAAATCTGTCAACTACTTACTTTTTGAATTTTTCTGCGTTCTAGGGAGTAATAATTTGTTGAGTGTACATCCCCAAAATTGTCAGTAGAGACCATACAGACATCTGCAACTGCTACTGTAACTCATCAGTGTAAATAACTCACCTGCCATTATCAAAGGAGACCAGATGTAAATGTGGGTTTTAACTCCACCTGGCAACATCAAGAAGACATTTATGCCAGTACAGTATTAAGGTGGATCAGCCTAAATGAGAATGAAAGCTTCTTCCATAATTACTATTATATTCAAGATTTAATAGCATGTTGCTCAATCAATCACTAAAGAAAAGAACTAGGGTATAGAGAGGTTTAGTCATTAAGTTTCTCGCTGGACAGACATGAAAACATGAGTAAAGTTCTCAGAACACACTGGAAATGTGAGCATGACAGGATATGCTTGTAACCTTGGAACTGATCAGATCACAGGGACTTACTGAGCAGTCAGCCTAGCTTAAAGGGTGAGTTCTAAGTTCAGTGATTTAAAAACTCTCACAAATTAAGGAATATGATTGGAAGTCACCTTGATGCCAACCTGTGGCCTCTACACTGAAACACACAGTCAAACACAGTCACAAACCCACACAGATTCATGCATACAGATGCATATGCTCTAACATACACAAATGCATACCCAAACATACGCATGCACACACAGGTACAGGGATAAATAAACAGGAAAAACCATTTAATATGAAAGAATAAACATTAGATGACAATATCAATATAATTATTGTATTAAATTTTCTATATAGACTTTAAGTCTTTTTAAATATATTTCCGTATTGTTCAACTACAAAATTTTTATTGTAAATTTTAGAAATATAAAATTATTTAAATACTTCAGCAAAACATCAAAAGATAAGAGCAATAACTTTATAGAAATTTTGGAGTTAAAATACATAGCCAAAAATTAATAAGAAAAATTTATGGAACAGTCTGTGAATTCTATAGTAGAAACCTGGAGACTACCCAGTCTGAACAGGGAAAAAAAATGACTCCAAAAAACAAAATTGAAAGTTACAGGGATCTGTGACACTAGAACAGAATTTGCAACACTCATCTCTTTGCCTTCAAGGAAAAGAGGGTAATATTGAACTAAAGAATATATTATCTACCTCTACCCTTAGATGCATTGCTGGTGTGTCATGAGTGCATTAGTAAACTGCAGAAAATAGAGGGGCTGTGTCTAATGCTCAATTTTTTTTTCATTTTTTATTAGGTATTTAGCTCATTTACATTTCTAATGCTATACCAAAAGTCCCCCATACCCACCCACCCCCACTCCCCTACCCACCCACTCCCCCTTTTTGGCCCTGGCGTTCCCCTGTACTGGGGCATATAAAGTTTGCGTGTCCAATGGGCCTCTCTTTCCAGTGATGGCCGACTAGGCCATCTTTTGATACATATGCAGCTAGAGTCAAGAGCTCCGGGGTACTGGTTAGTTCATAATGTTGTTCCACCTATAGGGTTGCAGATCCCTTTAGCTCCTTGGGTTCTTTCTCTAGCTCCTCCATTGGGAGCCCTGTGATCCATCCATTAGCTGACTGTGAGCATCCACTTCTGTGTTTGCTAGGCCCCGGCATAGTCTCACAAGAGACAGCTACATCTGGGTCCTTTTGATAAAATCTTGCTAGTGTATGCAATAGTGTCAGCGTTTGGATGCTGATTATGGGGTGGATCCCTGGATATGGCAGTCTCTACATGGTCCATCCTTTAATCTCAGCTCCAAACTTTGTCTCTGTAACTCCTTCCATAGGTGTTTTGTTCCCAATTCTAAGGAGGGGCATAGAGTGCACACTTCAGTCTTCATTCTTCTTGAGTTTCATGTGTTTAGCAAATTATATCTTATATCTTGGGTGTCCTAGGTTTGGGGCTAATATCCACTTATCAGTGAGTACATATTTTGTGAGTTCCTTTGTGAATGTGTTACCTCACTCAGGATGATGCCCTCCAGGTCCATCCATTTGGCTAGGAATTTCATAAATTCATTCTTTTTAATAGCTGAGTAGTACTCCATTGTGTAGATGTACCACAATGTTTTAACCTATAAACATCTGAATGATTAGAAGCCTAACATTCCCTAAAAAAAAAAGCAAGTCTGAAATTACCATTATTCTAGCTCCAGAGGGCCATGACAAGAAGCTTGCTTGAAGCATCTACCAGTCTGATACCATGGAGGTCTGGATGAGCTCCCAGGACAGGGACCACATTGGAGACTAGAAGAACACTACCTAGAACCTTGGGCACCAGGCTGGAATGAGCCTGAGACAGACAACTTTTGAAAGGGGTCACTCACGTGGGCTTGGCAAAAAGTGAACATGAGACTATCACAACACAGGTGCCAGGGGCCTGGGACAGGGTGCTAGCCTGAGATAACCACCAGTCCACTGACACCACACAAGCCTAGTAGTGAGGGGCAGATGATGGCCAAGATGACCTCTGCCAAGTGCCATATGCCATATGCATGAGCAGGGAATAGCACTTCTGAGAACACTCCTGAGAGGACCTCAAACCATCCCATCAGAGATCCAGGTGCCACTAAGGGGAGCAAGTAAGTGGTGGAGAAATGAGAGAGAAAGAGACACAGAAGGATGAGGGTAGAATGAAGAGAGGTAGAACTGGAGACTTGAGGGTAGTGAGGGACTGTGGTGCCACCTGGGACTATGATGGGGATCTGGCCTGTGCTGCCTTTAGAGCCATGTCTGGGACCATGGCTCTGGAGCAGAGTTCTGTTACCACCAAAGATTTTGGCTGCTGCACAGGGACATGTTGATATCTGAAAGCTGTGCAGAGCTGCCACCACCACTCACCTGGGCATCGTGGGAGATCTGGCCCTACAGATATGAAAACAGTAGTGCTGACTGACACCCTAGCCAGCTGCAATACTTGAGGAGAGTGTGCCCTGCACATTGAAAGAACTGCTGGTGAGCTGGCCCCGAGGATAACATGAGAGAACTGGTTCTATCACTTCTCTCCTGTTTGGTGGTATGGACACAGATGAGTCATCATCTTCATTCTCCCCCCACTCCCACCCCGCCTTACCACCGGCAGCAACCTGGAGACCTGACACAGTGGTCATGAGAGCAGGAGAAATGGCTCTGCCCATGCACCACCTGCAGCACTTGGGTGAGTAGCCTACACATTGCAGTGGAGCTGACCCTGGGGGGAGGGGGGTGAAGCACACTGGATAGCCAGCCCAGAGGGCATGAACATAGGCCCCTCCACTTGTCTGCAGTGAGATGACATAGATGGAGAAGAGACCCCACCTCCCCAATTCCTTCCCACCTAGGGCAGGCAAGAGAGTTGGCCTCAAGGACAACAGAGCAATAGAGTTGGTCCTGTCCCTCCCCTGTTGCAGTATTCCAGAGAGCTGGCCCTGCACCTCACCAAGGCATCACAATAGATGTGATGCTGGATGTTGGGGTTACTGGTGAGTCAGCCCTGAGGGCCTGAGAGTGGGAAAACCAGTGGGGCTGACCAGCTCTTAAACTCTCAGACCCAGATCCAGGGCTTTGAACTGACATATCCCAACATCTACTTCATTGATGCTCCTATAGATCAAAAAGTACATAGTTTTCATGGCACATGGTAACAATGGGATACCTGAGAGGTGTTCCAGTAAGGTTTCAGTGTTGATAGCATAACAGAAGCCAGAGTCCTCTTGCCAGACCAACTAATCATTGAAAAGAACATTTGCAAGCAGAGTTGTAGACAAAAAGGTTCAGTGTGGAACACACTGTGACACACTCCAGCTTCCACAGCAAGATTTTTTTTTTTCTTTATTGGGTTGCAAGAGTAAAGGTTAGATACAGGTGTGAGGGGAGGAGGATATGAGTAGGACTCAGCTGTATGATATGCAATTCACAAAGAACCAAGAAAAAAAAAGTAAAAAAGAAGTAGGTGAAGGGTTGGCCTTTTATGTTTGAAAATCAGCTAATGTAATACAGCTTATTATGTGGTCATATCAATAATGCCAACTCAAAGGAGATTTCCTCAATTGGATAATAGTATCTGCAAAAAAATAAAAAAAAACAATACAGTGGTTGTAGTTGCAACTGAAAAATTTAATACTCTTCTACTGAACTCCAAACATGATGATTCTATGCCATCACCACATTATATACACCAACATACTAAATATTGTAGGCACCATAACAGGAAGCAACTGTAAACAGAAGGGACACATCGGAAATGAAATTCAGTTGTTCCTTTTAGAAACAATGATTGTCTCAAAAGAAAATCTCCTGGAATCTGTGACAATGTTTCTGAAAATTCAGTGGATTCATGCATGGAGTAGGAGTCTTGACAAACACATACACATATCAGTTACCTTTTATCAGTGAAGATTTGTGAATAGCAAACAAACAAACAAAAAAACCCATGGTGATTAAAATTACTCAGAAATTGAAGAAGTTGGATATAAATCTGACAGCATATAAATTTTTGTATACATAGACAATATTATCCTAAAATGTATTCAAGTAAAAGGTGAAATGATCAGAACATAAAATAAGTTTGAAAAACAGCATAAAATCATGTTTTTTGGTTTCAGACTTGCTCACTCTTGTCACTGCAATAAATGATGTTTACTTCTGGCAGGTGTTCAGACATGTACACCAGTGGACCAGAGCCAAGAATCAGAGGGAATTTCTCACATTCTCTTGATTTTTGGCAAATATGCTAAAGCAGTTTAGCGGAAGTAACATTCCTTTCAACAAATGATGCCAGAGAATGTGAGTATCAAAGGGAGGAGTTTGAAAACAACAGCAAACAAAAAGCAAAGCAAAACAAACAAACAAGCAAGCAAACAACAACAACGAAAGACACACACAAACAGTGGCTTTACACAGAAAATGTAAGATTGATGATATTTCCGTTTAAAACATGCAACTATATATAATTACAAAACAAATTCAAAAGCATTGTAGGGACATCAAGAGTGAAATACATAGAGGAGAAAATTGGTGAGCTTAGCTTTATTAAAAAATTAACAATTGCCCTGCTCAAGACCTTATTGAGAGGATTATAATAAATAAACAAACAAAATCAAGCTACAAGTTAGGAAATATTTTCACCTACACATTCAGCAAACTATTAGTTCTAGAATATATTAAAATTCTGAAAAGTAAATAGTTGACAAATTCCAGTTGTCCAACTCCAAATTTGCCTTTAATTTCTATAATAAGCAACATGGCCAAAAGGCAAGCAAGATAGTACTCACTCAGAGCAGGAACCTGGTTACCGGAACTGAGTAGAGACTTTGAAGAAATGTGGATTTCTGACTTACTTTCCATGGCTTGTTCTATTTGCATTCATATACAACCCATGAACTCTTGCCCAGGAGTGGCACTACCCACAACGGTATGAACACCCCAACCACATCAATCCTTAGAATAAAATGCCTCCACAGACTTTGCCTAGGCAATCTGATAGAAGCAGTTTTTCAGTTAAGGTTCTTTCTTCAAAGATGACATTAGCTTGTATCAAATTGATAGAACAAAGCAACACCTTGCAAATATACAACCGCTGGTTTTAGTATGAGCAAAGTTCTGATGAGAAATTTAAGCAATGGCAATATAATGATACCAAAATTAAACACATACACACATACATGAGAGAGAGAGAGAGAGAGAGAGAGAGAGAGAGAGAGAGAGAGAGAGAGAGAGAGAACTTCAAAAGTGTTACCCATCAGGGAATGCACATTAAAACCACAATAAGATATCACTTCTCTTAAGAAAAGGACTAAGATAAAAACAGGACGTTTCTAAACATTCATAAAGTCAGACAATACTGCTAGGAAGTAAAAAAGCCTAGTGTCTCTGGAAAGCAATTTGACTAGTTTCTCTGAAAACCAAATGCCAAAGTAAGTTTTCTGATATCATACAACCCGGGAGCTGTATTTCTCATATTGATTCTGAAGAGCCAAGAGCAGACAAACCCTGCTTGACTGTTTATGTCAGCTTTAATTATTATAGTCAGAAACTGAAATCAGGTGAGATTTATTCCAACAGTATGAGTTTAATGGGTGGTAAACCCATGGCCACTAATAAAAAGCAGTGAGTGGATGCTAACAACTAAGAAACATCCACAAATTTCCAGAGAGCTATGGTATGTGAAAGGGCAAATATTCCCCAAATTATATCCTGTATGGTTCCTTTTACATACTATTCTTAAGATGACAAAATTACAGAAATGAAGAACATGCTGGATATACAGTAGGGAAATGAATGTTGCTATTAAAAGTAAGGACTTGAACCCGCTTTGTGGTAACTGGAGTGTTTCTCAGCTGTGCTGCTGCCAAGCTTCTGCTCCCTTTGCATAAACTGTTGAATATTACTGGTAAACTGGTAATCATGTGTGAGCTCTCCATGTACAATTTTCCTAATATAAATTTTTATTACCAAAAAACTGTCTAGAATGCTCTATTTGACATCATCCAAAGGTTTTAACACCAAGTTATTAACAGTAAAATTAAGAAAAATAACATATTTTGACCAATTGTCATAGGAAAGGAACAGAACATTCTGAATCCTTTTTGTTCTTAATATTATCATTTCATAATATACTCACATGAAAACAAAAGCAGCTGTACTCCTAGGCACTGTGGCTTTTCCTTTCCCTCTGGATTGTTCTTTAAGTAGGGTAATAACACTCCTTATTGGCATGTGGCACAAAGTGAGTGCTTAAAGCTTACAAATTCCTCTAAACATCTTGGTTTAAATTAATTTCTCTTTCAAATTGAAACGTTTTTGGCTTATACCTTTCCTAACTGTATCCATGTTAAGAAAAACGTAGTTTGAAACCTAAGTAGCAGCTGAGAATTTCAAGCCAATATATTTTTAAACAAAGTCATGCAAGCTGAAAGATTTTATCAAAGTGAGTAGGCTGTTTGCATCAGAGAAAGAGCTGCTGGATATATTTAGCAAACCGGATGTTCATTGAGCTTGCTATTCAAGAACATTAGGTAAAGTACACAGAAAAATCCTATTTTGGGTTCCTGCTTCCTAAAAAAATATTCAGAGATGAGAGGCTACTAACATTGATAATTGTTGCTTCTGATTCCTATTGAATCACATACATATTTTGTAATGGATAGTCTTGATAACATGTCACTGAAGTTTATTAGTTGCTTTATTCATGCAAACGTCCCACCTGCAGCAACGGTAGCATTAATTTGTATGTATTTCATATCAGTAAAATGTAGCAAAACAATGGAATTGATTACTTAATATATTTACTCATTGCACATTTTAGGATCACCTAAGTTTTCACAGACTTCTTTCTCTTAAGAGAAATGGAGTAATATCACTCTTTCCTGAACAGTCCAAAGGCTTCACTGCACTCCCAAAGATGCCAGGATGCTGCACTGATCCTCTACATTTTATACCTCCTGACTTCTAACCACCTCCTACTGCTATGCTTTGTCAACTCATTGAAAGTCTTTCTAAGTAAACCTTGGCTAGGGGTTAATATTTAGTATTTGATTTAATACACTATACACTACCATATTTTAGGGTTTGTGTACTTTAAATCTTCAACTTTGTCAGAAGAATATAAAATTAAAAGTTTTCTGATTTTTGTTCACTGCTCCATCCTTGACACTTTTCTGAAGACCAGGCCCCAAGTCTAACACATACACACACACATGCACGCACACTAATACATATGCATGCATGTGTACTACTTGGGCTGACAGTAATCTCTGCAAGAACTATAACCCCCATGAGAACTATAATAAAAGAAATACTCCAGTATCAGTCACAAGAATCCTTCTTTTAAGATGGTAGCAAGAGTAGGGCAAATAAGTTCCAAACAATATAGGCTATTACTGTTGCTATTTGTTGCCTCTAAGAGGTTGAAGATAACCCTTTATTTCTATAGACACCACACACTTAAAACAGTGGACTCGATTATTTGAATTGGATCTAACCTGAAATCCTCTTTCTCCTACTCAACTTCCGTGACACCAGAAAATACCTTTCTGACAAGCAAGGGAAGCAAATAAGTATATCCAGCTACAACACCTATGAAGAACAAGATATTCGAGGTATCCATAAAGGTATAATAAGTGGTACTCATTTGTTGGTTTACACAACAGCTATATAATTGGATTTTAGGTGCACTTGACAGTAGGGCAATCATGCCAAACTTCCCAAGGGTCGTGGGGTCATGGATTTAGATAAGAATTTAGTATTAAATTTGTTTGTTAAACCAACATGATCTTTGCACCTTAGGCAAAAGGAGTGTTTTGTAGCTATATTTATTGGGGTTAGGATCCACAAATCTATGTTTTGAATGTCTTTGGCTTTTTATAATGGTATTGTCTATTGCAAAGAAAAGTTTCCTTGAAAATGGGTGAGAGCTACAATTATCTGTGGTATAAGTGCAAATACTTAAGGCAGAGTTAGGAATTATGCTGGTATAGTAACATGATAATAGTAGATTCTTATTTAAGGTACATAACCTTACTAGCTCTGAAATGTTAGATATTTTTCTGGTACCAGACATGCTTTTCCTCTTATTGAGTGTGTCTTACATCCAAGTTGAGTGCTTTTAGATACTGTCAGTGTATCTATGCCACTACTGCAACATTGAAATTATATGCCATGCTGGTCAATGTCATGGTTCATTGGCAACATAGCAGAGTAAGAATATTGTTTGCTCCAATAGTTTTACTTACAGAAGAAGAAGGAGAAGGAAGAGGAGGTGGTGGTAGAGGAGGAGGAGGAAGAGGAGGAGGAGGAAGAGGAGGAGGCAGAAGATCATTTGCTTCCCTCTTCTCTTCTGGAATTCCCATGGTACCTTCTGGAACCACAAAAACTATTTCTAAGGAAGGCAGCATTAAGGTCTGTCTCACCTCAGGGTCCTCTGAGTGCTGTGTCTGAAATGCATGCTTTCTTCAGAAATTGGGTCTTGCCTTCCACCTTTGAAGTGGCTAACCAAGGCCATCAGCAATAATGTGTAACTTTGGGGGATTCTGTATATAAACCTGACCAAACACTGAAAAATGGGGTTTCTTATGCCTGGTGTTGAAGGATTCATTAGATGATCTTTGCCTCTTGAAGTAAGCACTGTCAAGCCATATTAGATGTTTTAATTTCAACTATGCATGTATATCTTACACATACTTATGATATAGATTGTTTTTTAAAATACCATTCTAAGAATAAAAGAACTTCTGGGGAAATCACTATCCCTGACCTCAAGCTGTATTCCAGACAAATCGTGATGAAAACTGTAAGGTATAGTTACAGAAACTGACAAGAAGGTTAATGGAATAGAATTGAAGAACCAAAAAGGAACCCACACACATATGGTCACTTGATCTTTGACAAAGTATCTAAAATCATCCAGTGGAAAAATGACAACATTTTCAACAAATGGTGCTGATTCAACTGGCAGTAGAATGAAGAAGCATGCAAATTAGTCCATTCTTATCTCCTTGTACAAAGCTAAAGTCCAAGTGGATCAAGGAGCTACACATGAAACCAGATACACTGAAACTAATAGAAGAGGAAGTTGGGAAGCGCCTTGAACACATGAGCACAGGGGAAATTTTCCTGAAGAGAACACCAATGGCTTATGCTCTAAGACCAACAATTGACAAATGGGACCTCATAAACTTGCAAAGCTTCTACAAGGCAAAGGACACTGTCAATAGGACAAAATGGCAACCAACAGATTGGAAAGAGATCTTTACCAATTCTACATCTGATAGAGGGCTAAAATCCAATACATATAAAGTATTCAAGAAGTTAGACTCCAGAGAATCAAATAACCCCATTAAAAATGGGGTACAGAGCTAAACAAAGAATTCTCAACTGAGGAATATGAAGTGGAGGAGGAGCACCTGAAAAAATGTTCAACATCCTTAGTCATCACAGAAACACAAATAAAAACAACCCTGAGATTCCACCTCACACCAGTCAGAATGACTAAGATAAAAAATGCAGGTGACATCAGATGTTGGTGCGAATGTGGAGAAAGAGGAACACTCCTCCAATGCTGGTGGGATTGCAAGTTGGTACAACCTCTCTGGAAATCAGTCTGGCTGTTCCTCAGAAAATTGGACATAGTACTACTGGAAGATCCAGGTGCACCACTCCTGGGCATATACCCAAAAGATTCCCCAACATATAACAAGGACACATGCTCCACTATGTTCATAGCATCCTTATTTATCATAGCCAGAAGGTGGAAAGAACCCAGATGTCCCTCAACAGAGGAATGGATACAGAAAATGTAGTACATTTACACAATGGAGTACTACTCAGCTATTAAAACACAATAACTTCATGGAATTCTTAAGTAAATGGATGGAACTAGAAAATATTATACCGAATGAGGTAACCCAATTGCAAAAGAATACACATGGTATAAATTCACTGATAAGTTGATATTAGCCCAAAATTTCGGGAACACCCAAGATACAATTCACAGACCACCTGAAACTCAAGAAGAAGGAAGACGAAAAGGGGGATGCTTCAGTCCTTTTTAGAAGGGGGAACAAAGGTCCCAGGGATTAAAACACCAACTAACTAGTACACATGGAGGGACTCAAGGCTCCTGTTGTTTATGTAGCTGAGGATGGCCTTGTGGGATAGCAATGAGAGGAGAGGCCCTTTATCTTTTGAAGGTTCTATGACCCAGTGTAGGGGAATTCTAGGACAGGAAAGCAGGAATGGGTGGGTTAGTGAGAAGGGGGCGGGGGTATGAGATAGGGGGGATTTTGGAGGGGAAATGAGGAGAGGGGATAAAAATTGAAATGTAAATAAAGAAAATATCTAATAAAAATAATAAAAAATTTCAAAAAATAATAAGGGGGAACAAAATACTCACCGGAGCAAATATGGAGACAAAGAGTGGAGTAGAGACTAAAGGAACTGTCATCCAGAGACTGTCCCACCTAAGAATTCATCCCATACACAGTCACCAAATACAGACACTATTGTGGATGCTAAGAAGTACAAACCAACAGGAGTTCAATATAGCTGTCTCCTGAGAGGCTCTGCCAGAGCCTGACAAATACAGAGGTGGATGCTTGCAGCCAACCATTGAACTGAGCAAGGGGTCCCCAATGAAGGAGTTAAAGAAAGGACGAAAGGTGCTCCCAGGAACTAAACCTCCAACCAAAGGGTACACATGGAAGGACCCACGGCTTCAGCAGCATATGTATCAGAGGATGGCCTTGTAGGGCATCAATGAGACAAAAGGCCTTTGGTCCTGTGATGGCTCTGCTCCAATGTAGAGAATTCAAAGATGGGGAGGCAGGAGTGGGTGGGAAGGTTGTGGAACACCCTCATAGAAGCAAGGAAGGGGAGATGGGAAAGGGGAGTCCTGGGGGGGGGGGTAACTGTGAAAGGGGATAATATTTGAAATATAAATTAAATATCCAATAAATAAAATAAAATACATTGTTTGTATGACTCCTAATGACTCTTTCAGGCATAGTTACTTTTATCCTTGACTCTCCTTCTCCTGTACTTATCTTTTTATGTAATTCGAGTCCCAATTCCCTTCCCCATTTTTCTCTATAGCACAATAATACAGATGTGTGTGTGTGTGTGTGTGTGTGTGTGTGTGTGTGTGTGTGTAGCTCAGAGATTTTTTTTAGTCTCCTCAGGTAAAATAGATAGAATAACTAACCAAGTGAGGCACAGTGGTCCATACCTAAAAAGCCTGCACTTGGTAGATAAAGATAGGAATATCAGGAGGTTCAAGTCATCTTTGGCTAGGTAGAAGCATCTTTGGCTACTTAGAAAGAGGAACAAATATATCACAGGAGATAGAGGGAGGAAGAAATTGGGAGGGAGAGAGCAGCAGAGGGAAATGAGGGGCAGGACCAAGTGTGGGAGGAGATGGGAGAAATACAGAGGGTCAGGAAATTGAAAAACAGAGATATATAGCAGTGGAGGCTGGGGAACTGGGAGTAGCCACTAGTAAGTCCCAGATGCCAAGGACCCAAGAGGTTCCCAAGACACAGTGGGGACAACATTATCCAAAATACACAACAAAGGTGATAGAACATGTAGAGACCATATCCAGTGCTTAGCCATGGCCCTTAGTTGAGGGATGGGGCCAACCACTCATCTCAGAAATGTTAAACCAAACTTGTGCCTGTCTAAAGGAAATGCAGGGACAAAGAGTGGAACAGAGACTGAAGGAAAGGCCATCCAGAGACTGCCCCACCTAGGGATCCATCCCATCTGCAGACACCAAACCCAGGCACTATTGCTGTTGCCAAGAAATGCTTGCTGACAGGAACCAGGTATAGCTGTCCCATGAGAAGCTCTCCTAGAGCCTGAACAATACAGATGCAGATACACACAGCTGACCATTGGATTGAGCCTGGGAACACCAATGGAAGAGTTGAGGGAAGGACTGAATGAGCTCAAGGGGCTTGCAATCCCATAGGGAGAACAACATCAACCAACCAGAACCCCAGAGCTCTCAGGGACTAAACAACAAACCAAAGAATACACATTGAAGGACTCATGGCTCCAGCTGCATATGTAGCAGAGGATTGCCTTACCTGGCATCAATGAGAAAAGAGGCCCTTGATCCTGAGCAGGTTTGATACCCCAGCATAGGGGAATGCTAGGGTGGTGAGTCAGGAGTGGGTAAGTAGGTGGAGGAGTACCCTCATAGAAGAAGGGGGCAGGAGGCATGGGATAGGGGTTTGCTGAGGGGAAACCAGGAAAGGGACAACATTTGAAATGTAAATATATAAAATAACCAAGAAAAAAAAGTATGAGAAGCTCCAATGAGTTTTGTGATTTCAAAATGCAAGCTTTTTCCATTATAATACCATATAAACATGACCCACATAAATTATGTAAATCATTCAAATCTCCCAACAAATCCAGAGCTGTAGAAAGTAAAAAATGGATATAATCCCTGACTCAGAAATCTGGCCTAGAAACATTTTACATATATTTTTCTCCAAATAGTATAAGCTATTTGAGGAAAAAATGCAAATGTCCAAAGATCAGAAAAATGTGAAAGTAGGATGAAAAAAAATATAGGATAAGGCTTCTTTGTCTAAGATGCATACAATTATACAGGCCTTAGTATAGCAGAGATTGACTGGAACTTTATGTAGATATACTTCCCTAAAATTATATATGTCCATCATAATATCATAGCATTTGCAAGACTTGAGGTTTTTAATAACATGATAGATAGATAGATAGATAGATAGATAGATAGATAGATAGATATTGACATGTGAGTCTCTTGTTCTAACGAGTGAGCTGTGAATCACATTTTTTGTTTATGAATTAATGATAAAAGACCTCTTTTATATATGATTAAATGGAAACAGACAGACTTTAAGTGACTACTGGGGACCCCGTCCTTCCAAAGCTGTTCTCTTCAGGGCTTGATCTCCAGAAAATGGAAATCTACCGGGAGGTTGTTCAAGTTCTGTGAGGTAGGACCTCTGGATGAAGTAGAGATATGCCTTTGCAAGCTAGCTGGGCACTGACCCTTTCCTGTCTCTTGTGTTTTACTTCCTGGTTGACACATGATAAGTAGCTATCTTCTATGATTTCCACCTGCCATCAGATTCTTCAGCCTTCTCTTAGGGTCCAAAACAATGGAAAACACTCAACAGTGGACTGAGCATATTAAAAAAAATGGATAAAATAAACTCTTACTCCCTGTGAATATTTTTGTAGCATATTACTAAGTAAAATACAAAAATAAAATAAGTTGTATGGAAAGGAATAGCTAGTTGAACATAGCTTTTGTTTGCTATTTCAATTCTCTTTCCTAGTTGTTAACCACATCATGATGCTACATGTAAGCAAAAAGTTACAAATACCTCTGTAGCAATGACACATATATTAAAAAAAATAGATGAAAGGGGAAATCTGCGTTAAACATAATTTGAACATTTTTATGGGCAAATTAAAAGTATGTGGGCTTTAAAAATAAATTTAGAAGACAAAAATCTCCACAGACTGCTCCACACCAAATGGCATGATTAAAATATATGAACGGGGAAGAAGGATCCTCTATAACACAGTTTAAGAGTGCCACATTCACTTTAGTAGTGACTTGCTTGACAGGTTTAGAAACCTGGAAGCAGTCCTGAGGTGAAGAGTTTCATGGAAACTTAGTCTCCTGGAACTGTGGCATCCCATAGCACGTATGCTCCAATTTTATCCTTGCGAATGGATCTATGTGCTTTCAGTATTGTTTTGTTATAGGTGCCTCCAAATAATGACTTGCCAAATACCTAAGTGAAATCGATCTTTGCTTCCTGGCCTTCATCAATACTCTAGGTAGTCCTTGAGCTGACCATGGGCTTGGAATTAAGTAAGAATGTTGTGTATTCGGTGACATTCAGAATTGCCTTTAGTATTGTAAGAGAGACAGTGAAAGAAATCAGGCATTACTATCTACTACATAGAGTTAGAAATGTCAGAGCAAGCTTAGCAAAGTAAGTTTAGAATTCTTATTATAGTTATGTATGACAGACTACATTACTTATTAGTAGAAAGTCCCTCCCCCTCCCCCACACACACTATCACTTAGAATAAAAGCCAAGTCACTCTCATATACAGGAATTTACAATGGCTTAAGAAGTAGATCGGGCTGTGGTTTAGAGCAGTGCATTATTCATGAGAAGGTTAGCTAGAGCAGAACTCCCTAATTAGAACCACGACTTGGGCATGAAAGCCCTTGCCCTGGGAGTGTAAAGACCTCACACCTGGCTTCTAAGACTATAGCTGACCTTAGATAGAGCTGACTTTGTCTCTGTTGTTTTATTGCCCAGTTCCTGCCAGTCTTTGTGTTTGCCTTTCCTCTGTTTTGTTTAAGAGTCATTAAGCATCTGATAACCTTACTGTACCTTGCCAATGTGTCACCTAACTTTTCTATTTTCTTCTGTATAAAAAGTTTGATGCGCAATTTGACAAATTACATTCAGATCGAGCACACTCCCTTGTGTCACATCTTTTTGTCACCCCATTCTCCCCTACCCTATTCCCATCTGTCCGAGACTCTGATTCCTGTGGATTGAGGAGGTGCGACTGAGCCCGGTCCGTGGCAAAAGAGGTGTGCTACTTGCTTCTCAAACTGCTTAGACCAAATATCAGTCAAAAAGCAACTTAAGAATGGTTTTTTTGGACTTGCAGTTCTGAGGAATGTATACTATTATGACAGTAAGACATGAGAGCAACAGCAAGAGGCTTCTGGTTACAGTGCATCTGCATTTCGGAGAGGAGAGTGATAAATGTGATAAATGTTGGTATTTGTACTGACTGGTTTTGTGTGTCAACTTGACAGAAACTTGACACAGAGAAAGGAGCCTCTCTTGAGGAAATGCCTCCATGAGATCCAGTAAAGCATTTTCTCAATTAGGGATAATAGATAGGGTGGGTTGGGTGTGAGGAATTGTGGGTGGTGTCATTCCTGGGCTGGTAGTACTGGGTTCTATAAGAAAGCAAGCTTAGCAAGCCAGGGGATGCAAGCCAGTAAGAAACATCCCACTATGGCCTCTATATCAGCTCCTGCCTCCAAGTTCCTACTCTGTGTGAGATCTTGTCCTGACTTTATTTGGTGATAAACAGTTATGTGGAAGTGTAAGCTAAATAAACCCTTTCATGCCTCTTGGTCATGATGTTTTGTGCAGGAATACAAACCCTGACTAAGACAGTAGTCACCTAGATATTTTTATGCAATTTGGAGTTCCAGTCCACAGAGTAGTGCTGCCCATAAATTAGTGTGGGCCTTCCAACCTCAATTTATCTGATCCATACAGCCCCTCCCAGATAAGCGCCAAGGTTTGTCTCTGAAGAAATTCTTGATCTTGTCAATCTGACCTTGACAGAATGAGCTTCTGAACACAGAGGTGGTATCTATAGAGTATGACTCACAATGGTAAGGAATTATAAAATATTCACTGTATTGATAGTCTTTGGGAAGTCTTGGCTTTGCAAAGGAATAGGAAGAAAATCTGTGTTTGTTTAGATGGGTATTTGCCAGGCACTGGCATAGCCTCCTATGAGACAGCTATAACAGGATCCCTTCAGCAAAATCTTTCTGGCATATGCAATAGTGTCTGGGTTTGGTGGCTGATTGTGAGATGTATTCCTGGGTCGGGTATTCTCTGGATAGTCCACCCTTTCATCTTAGCTCCAAACTTTGTCTCTGTAACTGCTTTCATGGGTATTTTGTTCCCTATTCTAAGGAGGAATGAAGTATCCACCCATTGGTCTTCCCTCTTCTTGATTTTCTTGTGTTTTGCAAATTGTATCTTGGGTGTTCTATTTTTCTGGGCTAATATCCACTTAGCAGTGAGTGCGTATCTAATGACTTCTTTTGTGATTGGGTCATCTCACTAAGGATGATATCCTCCAGATACATCTATTTGTCCAAGAATTTCATAAATCCATTGTTTTTAATAGCTGAGTAGTAATCCATTGTGCAAATGTACCACATTTTCTGTATCCATTTTTCTGTTGAGGGACATCTGGGTTCTTTCTCACAGTCATCTATAAAATGGGACACAGGGCCCCCAAAGGAGAAGCTAGAGAAAGTACCCAAGGAGCTGAAGGGGTCTGCAACCCTATAGGTGGAACAACAATATGAACTAACCTCTATTCCCAGAGCTCGTATCTCTAGCTGCATATGTAGCAGAAGATGGCCTAGTCAGCCATCACTAGAAAGAGGCCCCTTGGTATTGCAAACTTTATATGCCCCAGTACAGGGGAATGCCAGGGCCAAGAAGCGAGAGTGGGTGGGTAAGAGAGCAGGGCAGAGGGAGGGTATAGGGAACTTTCGGCATAGCAATTGAAATATATACAAAGAAAATATCTAATAAAAATTAGTTTGGATGAGTAAATTGAAGAAGAAGGATTTGCTGATGTAATAACAATGGTGTAAGATAACTAAGGCTATTTTGTAAGAAAACACAGTGACCTGGAACCTGCTAACCTGCCTGAACCAAACCACAGTGAGCTATAATTAATGCCCACAGTGAGTGCATCTACTTAATTTTCTTAACAAATTAGCCTCTTCTTTGCTTCTTTTTTAAATTCTTATAGCCATTATTAGCATTAATTAAACAAGTTCATGGTTATGTTCCTCATTTTAAAACTGTAGTTCTTTGAGCACAGAATTAAGATATGCAATATTGAAACAATTGGATCAACTCATCAAGGTATTCAAGCATATTGTGATAACAACTATGTGAGTGGATGACATTTCCATTATCCATTCAGTAGTGTGTGGTAGAAAAAAATACCTTTATTTCACACACACGCAAAAAAATGACAGGAGATGACGGAGAATTCTCCAGCTTATTTATATGTAAAATTTGACCCTAACCGTTCAACAAAAGACAATAGTTTCCACACCATCCTTTCAGCCACAGATATCCCATCCTTGGGCTTTGGGTCTGTGGTGTGCTTTAAAGGGAACTGAGCATGATGGGCTTGATGCAGTGTGATGTCCATTCCTGCCTCTAACATCTCACAAACATTCACTATACTACTCGTTAAAGCCTCCAATGTCTATATATAGGTTGTGTCTATTCTCATGAGAGCTATAACGCAGAAATATTATTTCATAGGTTTTTTTCTCCATGAAGAAATTTAGATTTAGAAAGCTTCAAAAATAATTTGCCGGTATTTTAATAACTAATAAGTGGAAAAGTGTGAATTTGATTGTATATTTCTTGATTCCAAGGTTATTTGCATTTATTCCTATTTATTATATGTTTCTACGTAATCCTAGAATGTGTGCCCATGGCTAACTCTATAAACATAATTTCCATATTAATTAAAAACAAAAAGAAACATATATAGAAGATAAGAAAAAATGAAGAGAGAAAAAGGAAGGGAGAGATGAAAGAATGATAAGGGAATAATAATTTATAGCATCATGAATAATAAAAAATAAAATAGAAACTTCATGATCAGAAAAGAGAAAATTTAAGATCAAAGACAAAATGGGTGCTTTAATCCTGTGGGGGCAGAGTGCACCTGCAAGCATTACATGCAAATGAAAATCCCTTAAGAACAGCAAGTGCTTAATACAGCAGTAAGTGGGTGTCCAGTAGGAGGGAGCCGCTTCTCATTCTTTAGGCCGTAGCATTCTGATATAATTCAGTGAGCTTCTAACAGCAAGCGAACCATAAACACAGTGTATAACATTTAACTTTGATGCTTGGTTACATTGCTTACATCAATTCTGAACTGTTTTTGTTCAATTTGTGGTAAGAAAAGAATATAACTACACTGTAATTCTACTTTAAGTCTGAAAACTATTCTGTTTAAAGACCCAAGTTTAGGTCAGAATCTAATTTCTCCACAGATCTTGTCAGTTACTCTATATGATAAAGAAAAAAAATATAGTAGAGTCATTTACTCACAGTTTAAACAAAAATGGCATAAAATTTAAAGATACCAGGTGGATCAAACACTAACATTTAGAAGCTACAGCATGTAATCATTTCAGCCAGCTCCAACAGCCAAAGACAAAATTGTAAGGCTCATGAACAATGTTAAGAAATAATTAGGTACTCTGTGAATGATTTCCTCAATTCCCTTAGTCCTGTATCTCTTCTAAGACACAGTATAGAGAACTTGTTTCTCTCTACCAGTGGCATGGATTTTTAGTTTGCATATCTTCTCAGCATTTTATAAGATCCGGAGGAATGTCTATGCTTGTGCATAAATACCCTTAGAGAGCAAGAGAACGTCTATTATGTACTACATATGTCATTACATATGTAGTGTCATCCATTCTCCATAGTTCACTGAGTACAGATTTTGGTGAACAAAGTCAATATATAGCTGAGTGTCCTCTCATTTCAGATTAGCTAAGACTGTAATGGGATGGTGTGTCCATCTATTTTGTGTAAAACTGTTGTGAACTGGGTAAGATTAATGATAACTGTTAGAAACAGAGCCGACATGTTATAATTTTCTTATATTTATCTACAGAAAGAAATATTTAAATGTTCACTCATATTCTACAGAGATATGGTATGATGTGGTCTACAGAGATATGCTGACATTTACCACCCTGTGTTCTGGGAATATTAAAGGTAAAATCTTTATACTTTTCCTTTCCTTTCCTCTTAGAAATTCAGGAAAAAGTAAGGTACTGTGCCATTCTTCATATGGTTCTTAAGAAAGCTCCACTAGATCTGGAGTGATGGCTCAGTGATCAAGAACACTTGGAAAACAATCAGGAGTCTGTGATAAGATCCCCAACATCTACATCAAAGAGCATGAGAGCATCCCTGTAATCCTTATACTACAGGAGGAAGACAAAGAAGAATCCCTGAGGCTTGAAACCAGCCTAGCTCCAGACTCAAGGAACAATCCTATCTCAAGGGAATAAGATGGAATATGAAAGCATAGGATACAAAAACCTCTTCTTCCCTTTGCATAATTGTGCCCACATAGGTGCATACACCACACAGTAATTTCACTAAGTAAATAAGTTCATTAAAAACACTGAACTATGGATCTCTATGGACTTCATGGATATCATATTTTGGATGAAATCTTGTTAAAGAAAAGAGCATACATTTAAAAAAAAAAGAATCCAGCTTCCAATGTAATCTATATGAATTCAAGTAATTCTGAAATACTGTGAAAACTGTTCTATGAAAGCAATCTTGCCCCCAAACACCTTCAGATACAGATCTTTTACTCTAGCTGCTGTGAATCATGAAAGCTGCTCCTTGTATTGTTGGTATCAGTATCCTTTTCAGGAGAAATCATCATATGTAATTTACAACTAAGCAGTAGTGCTTACAACCTACCCATAATCTAATGCTCCTCCTTCCATAACTCCTTAGCCATCAGTATTACAGCTCTTATACACCCTGACCTTTTATAATCATCTGACAGGTGATTATAAAAGTTAATCATGTATGCACTTTTGCCTAATGAGTAGAGGGCAAATTCCTTGCAATTAGAAATTAGGCAAAATTTATTTGTGTGACCTGCCTATAAAGTACGTTATATATGAAAAGCTTCAACTGAAATGAATTTGTAAAGTTTACATATTTTCATCCTACTTCTCACAAGACTATGACTAAGATTTTTCCAACCTGAGTTCTTAAATTGTTTATTAGCTTATTTACATAAAACACACATGGGAATATGTAGATACAATACAAACATGTCCTTGCATGTAGAATATATATGATTGTGGATGTGAATAAGTACACAGAACATATGTATTTTTCAAAATTATTGCTCACTCTATTTTCCTAATGAAAAATATATTTTACTCAAGGAAAATAATAGCAAAGAATTTATTACTGGCCATTGGTAGCAGCACATGACAAAACTGCGAGAAATCTGTCTGAGTTCAGTTAAACTTGGCTAAGAGGATACTCCATATAATATTTATATTTGCTGACTAAACTACACTTTCTTTTTATTGGATATTTTTTATTTACATTTCAAATGTTATGCCTTTTCCACATCCCCCACCACCACTAGAAACTCTCTATCCCACCCCCTCTCCTGCTTCTATGAGGGTGTTCCCCTACCCCCTCCCTCCTCCCTATCCTCCCTCACATTCCCCTACACTGGGGCATCGAATCTTCACAGGACCCAGGGCCTCTTCTCCCATTGATGAATGACAAGGCCATCCTCCCATTTATGCTTATTAGTTATATATCCTCCATTACATGATTTTACATTGCTCTTCCTGGTTCATGTGACCAGAGTGCCCATGACTGTTTTAGCTGCTGAAGAATGTTGTATTGATTTTTATTTTATCATGGCTAGATCACAGGGTATTCAGAACCCTAAGGAGCAAAGTTACTACTTATTAATATTAAAATAAAAAGATGACCAATCACATGACACACAGAAAAACACAGGAAAACTTAAACCACTAGCTGTCAAGAGTCTGAGCCTGTTTAACATTCCTGACTTACTATTTATTTGAGCTGGTTACTTAACATGTCTAGATTCCTAATTCTTAATCAGTTAGATGAATACTTGTTTTACTCTCTATAAGACAACTTTACAGGTGTATTATATTAAATGATGTTTAAACTATGCATAAATATGTCAAATCTAGTACAACAACTTAAACATTTTAAGAAACTATAACCTCTATGTCCTTCAAGTGTGAGGTAGTTCATGCTATCATTTTGGTACCAGTTCTCAGAGAATAAGTAAGCTGTATACTTCATTATGCTTTAACTCCCACTCAAGGATAGTGATGAAAAGAAATCAATGGGAATCTGTTGATAGGGTTTTAAAGGGCATATACTTTAGATAATTGAGTTACTTACTCATAGAGAACAGAAGTTATTCTGAACATGAGTATGTCAGTTTGAGGATCTATTGGGAACTCATTGTTCATTAGGTAAATGCTAATTCTTATTTTTCTTTTTTTTTTTTCCATTTTTTATTAGGTACTTCGCTCATTTACATTTGCAATGCTATACCAAAAGTCCCCCATAGCCGCCCACCCCCTCTCCCCTACCCACCCACTCCCCTTTTATGGCCCTGGCGTTCCCCTGTACTGGGGCATATAAAGTTTGCGTGTCCAATGGGCCTCTCTTTCCAGTGATGGCCGACTAGGCCATCTTTTGATGCATATGCAGCTAGAGTCAAGAGCTCCGGGGTACTGGTTAGTTCATAATGTTGTTCCACCTATAGGGTTGCAGATCCCTTTAGCTTCTTTGGTACTTTCTCTAGCTCCTTCATTGGGGGCCATGTGATCCATCCAATAGCCGACTGTGAGCATCCACTTCTATGTTTGCTAGGCTTATTTTTCCTGAAGCTACACACAGAGAAATATTTTTTGAGCCTAGACAGTACTAAATAGCATTTCCAGATCACTATGCAAGTAATTCAGATTGTGTATATGAAACTTTTCATTAGAAATTCTTCAGTCGGTTGGTGTTGGCGCACACCTTTAGTCCCAGCACTTGGGAGGCAGAGGCAGGCAGATTTCTGAGTTCGAGGCCAGCCTGGTCTACAAAGTGACTTCCAGGAAAGCCAGATCTACACAGAGAAACCCTGTCTCGAAAAAACAACAAAACAAAACAAAAACAAAAAAAGAAAGAAAGAAATTCTTCAATGCATTAAAGTTATTAAAAAATTCCTTCACTTTCCTTGAACCTCTAAGAATGATATCATATGATGTAGAAGGACACTAGGCATTCCCTAGCTATTCACACCTTTAACTGTCTTGTTAACTAACAGTATGACTTAAATGGTATGACTTTTAACCTTATGGCTGTTGTGTGTAGCATTTTGTTATCCCAACTTAGTTCTGGAAATGAACTGAGCTACCAGCCCCTGCCCAACTTCTATTGAATCCACAGATAAAAGACACATACATGCACAGTTGTTCATTTTACCAGTTTAAACTTGTCTATGGGCACATTTTCTGGGATCTATTATCTCTGGCCTGGAAAATGTGTCCTTACTACTCTAAGCTCCAAATGTCCCACCTGACCTAACTTAGATGGTCAGATGAATCTAGCCCCTGGTAGACAATCTCTGACCACCCAAAACCCACCACTGCTCCTGGGACCCCATGTGGCTACCTTGTTTTTTCTCTCTCCTCTCCTTTCTCCTCCCTCTCCCTCTTGCCTCCAGGGACCTGGAAGTTGTGCCTAACCAATTGGCAATTGACCCATGGCTTTATTTACTGACAGATTAAAAATGTCAATTGAGGAACAGAACCTTAACATCAGAGCCACCCCTACACATGGCCTTTACTTTTCATTTGAAACAGGATACATAATATATTTGCATCTGAGCTCCTGCTATTTCTGGTAATGAATCTTGTATAAAATTGTTTGCCTCTGTGTTTGGTACATATATGCTTATAATTGGAATATTATGATAGGTTTTTTTCCATTAAAGAGTCTGAAAAGTCTGTCATCATCTCTTTAAATTAGTTTGAAATAAATTTTGTCAAATATTAAAATAGCTACACCTGATTGCTGATTGGTATAGCTTTTCCAGCCTTTTTCTGTAAGGCAGCATCTATTATAGTTCACAAGTTGTGGTTTATAATGGAATAAATTTGTGAAGTTGATATAGTCAAATCTAGTTATGGGGCAGAGCTGCAGCTATATCCTAGCACAACACAGCAGGACAGGACTCAAATGGCATATGCAAGGACTTGATTTTCACCCTCAGCACCAATAAAATATGGAGAAAAAAGGAAAATTATCGAAGTATATCAAACATCTATGGAAATTTTTTGCTGTTTAAAATATATATATCATCGAGCTTCTTAGGAGTTAAGATTAAAAAGAACATTGCTTACCTAAGTATTAATATATCTATATGAAACAATGTCTTAAACTTGATGTTGTGTATTATTTTGTATCTGCTTACAAATAACATATATGATGTTGTAAAATTGTGTGTATATATGTGCCATATACATACATTAAGTACTCAAAAACTAATTTTTAAGGGAAGTATATATTTTATGATTTGTTCGAAACATAACGTTTATGTTGCTATTTTTGGTATAAGAATTTTAAATACTATTACTTGCAGATTTTAATAATTGCCCTTTTTAAAAATTAGGTATTTTCCTTATTTACATATCCAATGCTATCCCAAAAGTCCCTCATAACCCCCACTCTGCTACCCACCCACTCCCACTTCTTGGCCCTGGCATTCCCCTGTAATGAGGAATATAAAGTTTGCAAGACCAAATGGTCCTCTCTTTCCAATGATGGCTGATTAGACCATCTTCTGATACATATGCAGCTAGAGAAATGCGCTCTGGGGGTACTGGTTAGTTCATATTGTTGTTCGACCTATAGGGTTGCAGACCCCTTTAGCTCCTTGGGTACTTTCTCTAGCTCCTCCATTGGGGGCTCTGTGATCCATCCAATAGCTGATTGTAAGCATCCACTTCTGTGTTTGCTAGGCCCCGGCATAGTCTCACAAGAGACAGCTATATCTGGGTCCTTTCAGAAAAATCTTGCTAGTGTATGCAATGGTGTCAGCATTTGGAGGCTGATTATGGGATGAATCCCTGGGTATGGCAGTCTCTAGATGATCCATCCTTTTATCTCAGCTCCAAACTTTGTCTCTGTAAATCCTTCCATGGGTGTTTTGTTCCCAATTCTAAGAAGGGGCAAAGTGTCCACACTTTGGTCTTCATTCTTCTTGAGCTTCATGTGTTTTGCAAGTTGTATCTTGTCTCTTGGGTATTCTAAGTTTCTGGGCTAATATCTACTTATCAGTGAGTACATATCATGTGAGTTCTTTTGTGATTGGGTTACCTCACTCAGGATGATGCCCTCCAGGTCCATCCATTTGGCTAGGAATTTCATAAATTCATTCTTTTTAATAGCTGAGTAGTACTCCATTGTGTAAATGTATCACATTTTCTGTATCCATTCCTCTGTTAAGGGGCATCTGGGTTCTTTCCAGCTTCTGCCTATTATAAATAAGACTGCTATGAACATAGTGGAGCATGTGTCCTTCTTACCA
Source organism: Mus musculus (assembly GCF_000001635.26). NCBI lineage: Eukaryota > Metazoa > Chordata > Mammalia > Rodentia > Muridae > Mus > Mus musculus. The sequence continues at coordinate 87,644,429 of NC_000073.6, read as the reverse complement.
GTTGGAACATCTTCTGGATATATGCCCAGGAGAGGTATTGAGGGATCCTCCGGTAGTACTATGTCCAATTTTCTGAGGAACTGCCAGACTGATTTCCAGAGTAATAATTACCCTTTTTTAAAAAAAAAGCTAATAAAAAAATTTTCTGCATTTTGAAGTTATGTTCACTGGTCAATGTTTGTGTGTGTGTGTGTGTGTGTGTGTGTGTGTGTGTGTGTGCATTATTTCATCATCACCTAAAATTTTCTGAAAATAAAATTTTACTATCCTTTGTTATTTGAGAGAGTAGAGACTAGTATGTGCAGATCTTGAGAGATTTTTCTTATAAATATTCAGATTAAATACATCACTCTATGAACCAAGGTGCAATCAGTTGACATGCCCATGTTGATGTCAGAGCTCTGTAACAGTAAGATTGTCTTCAGATTGTCTTTAGAGATCAAAAGATTGTTTTCTAAAAGAAACTAAACCAATATGAATGTCAAAGAGGATGGGAGAAAGCTATTGAGGTTTCAACCCCACACAAAGAACTACAGACATCTGAGGGATGCTTTAAGCAGAATAATAATAATAATAATAATAATAATAATAATAATAATAATAGTAATAATGAGAAGAACTCACCAACTGTCTATCTAGTACCAAATGGTCAGCCCTAAAAATATGCATACAAGTAACAATAATTAATGAAAAATAAGCCATGAATATGAAAGAGAGCAAGAAAAACTACATTGGAGGGTTTGGAGGGAAGATATAATGTAATTATCATAGTCTCAAACATTAAAAAAATACATATAGTTTAAGCTTAGTTTCCCTGAGAAAAATATATATTTATTCACAGCTAAATGTCCAAAGGGATATATAATGAATATAATTTAAATAGTATGAGGAAAGATAAACTACTACAGGCATAATTCTCAAGGCTGTCATTATCAAAACATTTTAAAAAATTATTCACTTCTCTGGAAGAACATCAAGTACTATTAACTGCTAAGCCATCTAAATCTCCAGTTCCACTCCTTAACTCCCCCCTACAAATTTATAAGTAAATTTTTATTTATATAAATACATATCCCGGGGTATATTTTTATAGCTAGGTAAAGTTTTCTCAGACAAAGCAGAGCTGTGAGTGCTTAAGAGTTGAAGCAGCTCTCTCTCAGGCCAACATAGGTGTTTTAATATTTATAATACATCTTAGTGTCTTGCTACTGACATGTGAGCATTAACCCTACAAGCCTCCTGTTATTTCTTCCTGCTATCACCCTCAACTGCTGCCAAGAGATGCAAAACCTGCAACAAACCAGCACTTGAGAATCTCCTCATTAGAATGATTTCTACACAGGGAAAAATCAAAGGGCTTCAGGAAGGCGATTTGTCAAATTGAAGGTGTTTATGAGGTATAATGTGAAGGTTAAAAGGTTATGCTAGTAAGCCCAGGCTTCATTAGATTCAGCACTGTCAGCTATGTTCAACTAGTTACTCTCAATTGTAATTAGTTCAAGGTGAAATAATCCTTATGTGTGTGAATGGACTTGAGTTAAACTCCTAAAACCTATATCACCCACATGGCAGCTCACAGCTGTATGCAACTACATTCCCAGGCGACCCAATACAGTCTTCTGGCCTCAGTGGGTAGTAGACACTCAGGTACACAGATATATATGCAGGCAAAATTCCCATGCACATCAAGATAAAACCTAAAACGTGTTCTGAATATTTAAGAATGTAGAAATTGTTTGGGACACATGCTTATACTCCTGGGCAAAAGATGAAAGCAAATTTGGATCGTAATGAAAAGGATTTGTTTGTTTATTTTTTAGATAAAATTAAGTCATGATTGAGTATTGATACTGCAGGACAGAGCATTTGCAGTGTTTTTTAGAGTTGATATTTTCATTTTAAATTCATCAGTGCTGAAGACAGGTTTACATAAATGTGTGTATTTTTAAAAGCTGCAGAAGCATGTTTAGGAGTGAGGAGGCTCAGGTGTCTCTCCTGCATCTCAATGCAAATGAAGGGTGGGGCCAGGTCTCTCATATTCATGCCCTCAGTGCAGGCTTTCCTGTATCACAAGGACAGTTCTATTGTGCTACTCAAGCTAGGTGCCTTTCTAGTGAGGGCCGAGGCCATCTCTGAACAGCCCTTGAACATCAACATGGGCCCAGGTCATAACACAGATGAAGAACATCCACATATACATATTGCCTATGGTGGCAAGATGGACATTTGCTCTTGCACTACTGTAGCCCCAAACATGGCCCTCAAGGGCATCATGCATGGCGACTTCATTATGGTCTCAGTTGGCAGGGCTGCCTACTCACATCAGGCTTGAGACACCTTGACCCTTGTGTCTCAAGTTTCTTCTATTTTTGTAGTTTTCAAACCTCTCAGCTTCTCAACACACGGTTGTGGCTCCTGCTGCAGGCATGTCTTCTCTCATGATCAGTAGAGCTACCCACTGGGAGAGCTGGCCCTGTACCTCATCTGAGCAGCACAGTAGACCCAGCCCTGGTGGTGTGAGTGAGTTGGTCCTGAGATCATGAGGGTGAGAGAGCTGTTTATGTCACTTTCCAGCTGCAGCATTGGCTGAGCTAGGCAGATAGTTCTGGAGAGAACACCCTACTGGTGTGGGTGTGAAAGAGCTGACTTTCTTACTTACTGAGCTTCCTCCAAGGCTTTCAATTGGTCCACACCACCCTCTAACCCATTATGAATTGATAGAGCATGTTAAGGGGACAGTCCTGCAGATCCAAAGCTTGAGGTTCTCCATATAACAAGGCAATAACAGGATATCCAAGAGGAGTCCCAGTGAGGATCTAGTATTGATAGTGCAGAAAAAGCCAGAGGCCTCTAATGACAATGACTTATTGCCACGAGCATTTGCAAGCAAAGATGCTTGGACCAAAGTGTATACTATGTGATATACTGAAGATTCCACTACAGGATGGGCTTTTTGGATGATTTGTTTGGTTATTTGCATTTTTTGTCTCTTGTTTTATTTTATTTCATTAGGGGAGATTTCAGGGGCCTACTAAGATGGATATCAAAGAATGGGGAAATGAATGGGATTGGCAAGCATGCTGGGAAATTCACACAGACAATGAAAAAAAAATTTTTTTAAAGAAGTGTGTTTAGACGTTAAAAAATTCATTAATTTTCTTTTATAAGTGAGAACACAGAGGTGTGTCTAACAATGAACTGAGTAAACTGTTCCATCTCACTTGGACATGTGTGTGACACAGTCGCATGATGTTTTATTTGCTTGGCTGATTGGTCTTATCTTTAAAATTGGATTTCATATAACCCAGGCTGGACTCAAACTCAGTAGGTAGACACAGAAGACCTTTAACTTTGGCCCTCCTGCTGTCACTCACAAGTGGTAGAATTACATGGTTGTGCCACCATACATGGCTGCGTGTATTCTAAGTCTGTTGACAATAAAAAAAATGTACTAGCATTTTCTTGTTCTGGTCTCATCTTCAGACCATCAAAGCTGAACTGCTGGGATTCTAAATTTAACTATTAGCTTAGTCTGTAAACTGTGTTCAATGAATAAAAGATAAGTAGAGCCATCTGGTAATTTTATTGGCTTCCTACAAAGCAAGCCCTACTGAGAATGTTGTTCATAGGTCCAGCTTATAGGACAAAATAAAATTTCAATAAAACCCAGGAGAGCATGCAGATATTAAAAGCTAACCTTCCAAATATTTTCTCTTTTCACTTTCTACTGCGTTTGTTCCACATGTGTAATAATATGGTTCTTAAATTGCCCAAATGCCTACCATGTTCTCAGTGTTTGATCCACATTATTAATTCTCTTTATAGTTTTCCATGACAAGAATGAAAATTCCCATTTACAAGAACAGCATTATGACGAATGGTAAACCTCACAAATACATACACAGTAGACATGGCATCCCAGTCTAGCTCTATCTGATGTCAAACTTAATGTGCTTAATAAAATCACACTTTCTCTTAGAAATGCTGTATTGAAAATACAGTGATCACTCAATATTTGTTCAATGCTCACTTGCTGTTAAGAAAGAAAGATTAAGAAGAAAGGCTGAAACCAAAGAAAGTTTGATTTTTCATTCCTAAAAAGGAAAAAAGCAAAAATAATCCAAATTTCCACATCAAAGATCAGATTAGTAGGTTCATCTGTAACATCTTTTCTTTTCTTTTTACAATATTCATTTCCTCACTTCTCATTTCCACTATTTCAGTTGAGCATCAAAAGAATACTTACTCTTTCTGAATCAACTTTCTAATTTATAATATAAGACTAGTAACAATTTGCAATGAAGGATGTTGAATGTATCCACTGGTTATTTTAATATGCAAATTAGCATCCAGCATAATATATGGTACTATGCTTCATTAAATGTTAATTATGGAACTGTTTATCATCTTGCACATATATTCAACGATAATAAATGAGGTTCATATGCAGAGTATGCGCAATGGGTACAAGGCTTTCGTTTGCCAATCACATAAATCTTCTTAGAGGTGTAGCTCTGGTAGGTTGAGTGTGGTATGCTCCAGTGCAATGCGACATATTTGGAAGTATATTGATGGCCTTTGAACAAAGAGAGGATACAGCGTTGGGTGGGTGAGGAAAAGGGGTAGATCTGAGGGGTAGGGAAGACATCAATATGGTCAAAATAGATTATATCAAGTTTTCAGTGAACTAATAAATGGAGAAAATAAGTTGTCTTTGAAATCCAGAAATATTTTTTGTGCTTATTTCATTACCCAAATGGGAATACTATCCTCAAACAAACTATTTGTACATAATGGTGTTACCAATGATAAAATATGTACATGAGCCTTGGTGCCCTTTTTCTCTTGTTTCTTCCAAACATTAACTACCATATTTGATGCTATCTACTTGGCCTCCTAGTTCACTTGAAATTTATTTATAAAATATTCTAACATGAAGTTTTAATTATTTTTTATTTATTCTTATTCATATCAAAATATCTACCATGCTCTTGAGAAACATTCAGTGCAGTGGAGCATTATGTAATATGATATGACGGAAAGATGTGGTCACTCTAAACCTATTGTGGCAAGAAGTATATGAACAGGAATTAACAAATGCATACAAAGTTCCACTTCTTGTAGAAGTGGCTTGAATTTGAAGGAATAACTAGGAATAACAATGCTTTTAACTCAAACTTTACATTTTCACTATTATCTCCCCCGCCCCACCAAAGATCACTTCCTAGAGGTCAGCACATATTTAGTCCTTAGGGCCCTCAGTGACTGCTCTTATAGAGGGCCTGAGTTCAATTCCCAGCAACCATATGGTGGCTCACAACCATCTGTGATGGGATTCTATGCTCTCTTCTGGTGTGTCTGAAGACAGGTAATATGTATTCATATAAATAAAATAAATATTTTTAAAAGGCTGACTCTCATATTTTCTTCTTCTTCTTCTTCTTCTTCTTCTTCTTCTTCTTCTTCTTCTTCTTCTTCTTCTTCTTCTTCTTCTTCTCTCTCTCTCTCTCTCTCTCTCTCTCTCTCTCTCTCTCTCTCTCTCTCTCATTGTGCATATGTGTGTTTTCCTTTTGCTTTTCTGCCTGCCTGCTTGGTTGTCTCTCTTCCTTCATTCTGCTTGCTCTCTCTCTCTCTCTCTCTCTCTCTCTCTCTCTCTTTCTTTTGGACTACATGGAGTTTTGAGTAGTGCTGAAGTTTTTGATAGACTCCTTCCATTGGGTACTATTCCAGGCTTTTATTGTTATTATTATTATTATTATTATTATTATTATTATTATTATTATTATTGAACTGGTAATTATGCATTTTGAAGAAAGACCACAGGAAAAATCATCACTGTACCATATCAAAGACCCACAGTGTCATAAGGTTCAAAGGTTTAAATGGGAAAGGATAGGAAAGTACTTAGAGAGGATTTGGTAGGAAGACAGATAACTAACACTGAAGAGGTTGAGAAAAATTCATGGCAATCTAATATTTATAATGTTCCTTTAAAAATACTTTTTAAAATTATTTAATTGGCATAACATCTACAAAAGTCACTGTTACTTCCAGAAGCCATAAATTGTCCACCAAAAATAATCCAAGTGCCAGGTGTGAAATATTTCTTTCAGCTGTTAGTCTGGGGTTCCAGATGCCCCAAATCATTATTAGCTATTGACATTCCTCTCCAACTATCACTTGATGACACGATCCTATTGCTGAATACACCATACACTCAGAACCCAGGACTTGGAGAAATAAATATGTTAATAATCTACTTTAGCACTGCTGGGTAGCTGTCATCGTGCTTTAAGTTGCCTTACAGATGGATGGGAGAGAAAATCATCAATAGTCCAGCCCATTCCAATTTCTGAACTCTATGAGCTACAATAATGACCAGACTGAAAAGAAATACACATTTGTGTAATTTTGTGTATTGATGGCATAAATGCTACAAAGATAACCAATGGCATTATAAATGGCTGACTCTACAAAAGGAGTCAGTGTAAACTTAGATCCTGTGGCTGCAAAGATCAACACCCTGTAGGAGAACCTACTACTGTTATTTTGCTAAATAAATATAGCATTAAACTCCTTTCTATATATTAATTCTAATGCTGAAAAATGAAAATAGCTTTCACTCTGCATCAGAGAAGAATACTTCATGAAGATTGATAAAATAAATTTCTTAATGACTAAAGTGTCACCCTGCTGAACTCACAACAGTGTTGGCAAGCTACACAAGAGGAAGCAAGTTCTTAGGTTTGGTCTTCTCATTATGTCCTGGATTTCCTGGATGTTTTGAATTAGGATCTTTTTGCATTTTACATTTTCTTTGATTGTTGTGTTCATGTCTTCTATGGAATCTTCTGCACCTGAGATTCTCTCTTCCATCTCTTGTATTCTGTTGCTGATGCTTGCATCTATGGCTCCTAATTTCTTTCCTAGGATTTCTATCTGCAGAGTTGTCTCCCTTTGTCATTTATTTATTGTTTCTACCTCAATTTTTACATCCTAGATGGTTTTGTTCAATTCTTTCATCTGTTTGGTAGTGTTTTCCGATAACTCTTTAAGGGATTTTTGTGTTTCCTCTTTAAGGACTTCTAGCTATTTACCTGCGTTTTCCTGTATTTCTGTAAGGGAGTTATTTATTTATTTCCTTATTAAAGTTCCCAATCATTATCATGAGAAGTGACTTTAGATCCATATCTTGCTTTTCTGGTGTGATGGTGTATCCAGGACTTGCTATAGTGGGAGAATTTGGTTCTAATGATACCAAGTAACCCTTGTTTCTGTGGCTTCTGTTCTTGCACTTGCCTTCTGCCATCTGCTTATCTCAAGTGATATTTCATTCCTTCTTAGAATGGGGAACAGAATACCCATGGAAGGAGTTACAGAGACAAAAGTTCTGAGCAGAGCCTGAATGAATGACCATCCAGAGACTGCTCAACTTGGGGATCCACCCCATAAAAAACCACCAAACCCAATCACTACGCAGATGCCAACAAGAGCCTGCTGACAGGAGCCTGATATAGCTGTCTCCTGCGAGGTTCTGCCAGTGCCTGACAAATACAGAAGTGGATGCTCACAGTCATTCATTGAACGGAGCACAAGGTCCCCAGTGAAGGAGCCAGAAAAATACCCAGGGAGCTGAAGGAGTCTGAAGACCCATAGGAGGAACATCAATATGAACTAACCAGTACCCCCAGAGCTTCTTGGAACTACTCCACCAATCAAAGAAAACACATGTTGGAACTTGTGGCTTTAGCTATATATGTAGCAGAGGATGGCCTTATCGGTCATCAATGGGAGGAGAGGTCCTTGGTCCTGTAAAGGCTCTATGCCCCAGTATAGGGGGGTGCCAGGATCAGGAATGGAAGTGGGTGGGTTGGGGAGCAGGGGAATGGGTAAGGAGATAGGGGATTTTCAGAGAAGAAACTAGAAAAGTGAATAACATTTGAAATGTAAATAGAGAAAATATCTAATTAAAGAAAGAGAGAGAGAGAGAGAGAGAGAGAGAGAGAGAGAGAGAGAGAGAGAAAGTCAGTCAAGATTTTAGCATAAATGGGTTAGGAGCTTATGAGATTTGCTTTCTAACTGAGAGTTAGTGGCAGGTAGTGTCTGTTGGGGAAGGGGGAGTCAGTTTTCTTTAGAGCTGTGGCTGCTGGTAGGTTACCTATGTTCCAATAGATGGTGTCACACCCATCTTGTTTACATGCCGCTTTAAAGAAGAAGGTGCTGTTAGGTTAGAATGAAGATGTAGGGCACTGAGGTATATATGATCAAAATATACAGATTTATGAAATTCTAAATCAGATAAATAGTATAAAATTAATTTTTAAAAGAACAATCCTTTTTTATGCTTATACTTATCATTTTGTGGTAGATAATGCTTTTTTTAGTTTCCACGGGCTATTTCTTTTTTATTATATCATACTATTTAGATTTGCTGTGCAGAAAAATTCAGTCTCAAAAAATATTCCATTTCAACCTATGTTCTACCCTAAGAGTAGAAAAAAGGTCATTTTTCAATTTGAATCCATCAGAAGATTTTCCTACTATAAAGCAGTAGAGTGAATAAAAAACATTTAGTTGAACAATTCATATTATTCAATAATCTAAGATGTTCTGCCTGGAAGAAGTGTCATAGATCTGCAGGCAGCTTTTGAGGTCTGTTTTATGTGACACAGCTGCAGCAGCCTTAGGAGGTGCTTTATAACGTCATCAGTACAGCATCTCAGCATGTAGAAAGGCATATGTAGCCATCTGTCATTGATGGAAGGGGAGGCAACCAAAAGCATTAACAATGAATGGTTAACCTATGACTTTTAATTTATTTCTCCCAATTATCATGTGAGGTAGACAGTTCTGAGCCTGCTTTACAGAAAAGCAGTGAAAAACCTCTGCTAATGCCATGTGGCAAACTTCAGAAATGAAGTGTAAAACCATATTTTAGAATTCTAATCACACGTTTACAGCATCAAAGATATTTTAAGCAAAAGGCCAATATTAATAATATATCATCACTTTTGCTCTCTTTCCTCTATAGAAATTATAGAGTATGTGCATTTGTGGCTAAAATATTAAGCTAAAATTTTCCATGATTATAGAAACAATACAGATGTGCAGTGAGAAGGTAGGGCATGGTGGAATGTAGCGATAGGGTGAGAATTAGGGAAGATTATGGAGGTTGGTAGTCAGAGCTTCCATCTGTCAAACTATTGGAGAGAGAAATAAAAGTCACAATAAAATATTATGGTAAGTATCACTCATTATTTTGCCTCCTAACAGTCATTAAAATAATTTAATTTATATGACCTAGACACAGATCCATAGCAAAATCAGTTCTGGCTCATTCCAACATTATTCAGTCATGATAGACTATGGATTTTCTGTTTTCCTCACAATCATGAACAGGAACAAAACGTTAAGGAAGAAAAATAAAGAAAATCTCACCAAGAATGAGGTCATTCCATCAACTGCACAGTCCTGAGTAAAAGCAACACACTGCCAAGGTTTCTGTTGTCAGCTCTCTGTACTGACAATACATTGGATAACTGCTTCTTTAATCCTATTTTTCTACTTCTTTGTGTCACAAGGATGCTTCCACAAACTGGCTTTCTAGATAGTGCTGTACCTAAGAAAGCTGTTATTGAATAAGTTTGTGGCATACTAAGTCTTTTAACTGGAGGAGGCAATAGTTTCCTACCAAGTTACCCATCATTTTGAATAATAATCAAATACTGGCAATCTGTACTAACTGACCAACTTTAAACTCTTTTTCAGTCCTGAGAAAATAAATAAACGATGCTAAATGGAAACATCACCTGGGGATGGACCATGAAGCTAAGTAACACAAGCATTGGAGACGGAAAGATTTGAGTTTGAGTTTAAAAATTGACATTTCTTGACATAGTGCCTGCACATCTGAGTATTGGTTTCCTTACCTGTGATGGAGGTTAAATGCCTTCTTTTTTTTAATTAGGTTTTTATTTCATTTACATTTCCAATGCTATTCCAAAAGTCCCCCACCCACTCCCCCACCCACCCACTCCAGCTTCTCGGCCCTGGCATTCCCCTGTAATGAAGCAGATAAAGTTTTCAGGACCAATGGGCCGCTCTTTCCACTGATGGCTGACTAGGCCATCTTCTGATACATATGCAGCTAGAGACACGAGCTCTGGAGGGTACTGGGTAGTTCATATTGTTGTTCCACATATAGGGTTGCAGACCCCTTCAGCTCCTGGGTGCTTTCTCTAGCTTCTCCATTGGGGGCCCTGTGTTCCATCTTATAGGATGACTGTGAGCATCCACTTCTGTATTTGCTAGGCAATGGCATAGCCTCATACGAGACAGCTATACCAGGGTCCCTTCAGCAAAATCTTGCTAGTGTATGCAATGGTGTCAGTGTTTGGAAGCTGATTATGGGATGGATCCCCGGATATGGCAGTCTCTAGATGGTTCATCCTTTCGTCTCAGCTCCAAACTGTGTCTCTGTAACTCCTTCCATGGGTGTTTTGTTCCCAATTTTAAGAAGGGGCAAAGTGTCCACGCTTTGGTCTTCGTTCTTCTTGAGTTTCATGTGTTTAGCAAATTGTATCTTATATCTTGGGTATTCTAAGTTTCTGGGCTAATATCCACTTATCAGTGAGTACATATTGTGTGAGTTCCTTTGTGATTGTGTTACCTCACTCAGGATGATGCCCTCCAGGTCCATCCATATGCCTAGGAATTTCATAAATTCATTCTTTTTAATAGCTGAGTAGTACTCCATTGTGTAAATGTACCACATTTTCTGTATCCATTCCTCTGTTGAGGGGCATCTGGGTTCTTTCCAGCTTCTGCCTATTATAAATAAGGCTGAATGCTGCTTGAGTTTAAAGGACTTACCCATTCAAATGCATTTTTAATTAAAACTGAATTATTCCACTTAGAATAGCAGACTGGTTAGTTGTGATTATCCACTTGACCAAACATAGAATCATCTGGGAGGGGACTTGTTTGGCAAGTGAACACGCATATGAGGAAGACCCACTTTGCATATATGTAACATCATTTCATGGGCTAGGATTCATTGGACTAAATGAAAAGAACAAAGCAACCTGGGTACTAGCATGGGTGGATCATTTCTTCTGTTTCTGACTACTAATGCAAAGTGAACAGCTCCATTAAGCTTCTACTGCCATAACATCCCCAATCTAAAATCAGTTATTTCCAAATAATTAGCTTTTTTCAGAGTATTTTGTCAGAGAAACTGAAAAGAAAATTATATTAAATTATATTTATGACTATATTTTATAATCTCCACCATAGAAGATTTGGGGAAGAAAGCAGAAGGAACAAAGAGAGGCACATGATTGCTTGAAATAATAAAAAAATATTCTCGCTAAAATAAAACAAAGTTATGAGCCAGATTATTTTTTACAGCTTTCAGTGTTTGAAAATAATGGCATAGAGGTGGTGCTAAGAAGTAGGCTACCGAAGGGATTATTTTTCTTAAAGACATCATGTAATATTTTTCCTTGGCAGATTATACATGGACATATATTGTGGATTATTTTGTATCTGGTTTAAAATAGACATTCAAAATATTTTAAATTAAAAAAATGTGTCTAATATCAAGGATGTATTCATTCATGATTCTCCTTTATGTATCTTAATATTTTCATGGATTAAATTAATCAGTATGCCCTGATCAGGCCAACTATAGACTCAGATCCTGATATTTCATTATATTTCATTTTCTCCATACTTAACTATTTGCAGTTATATAATTATTGTGGTAATCTACAAGTTAGGATCTATGTGTATAATAAAGTAAGAGAATAGCAACACAATATCTATCTTTGTTTGCCTTCCATTTTATAGAGTATGGTTTTATTTTTTATTCAGTTTTCTTACTCCCAGTGGGTACTCTTACACTAGTTCTCCTAATGGTCAAGCAATATATCATTTTTTAAAAATTGGGGCAAAGGTCCATTAGGCTTGTTAGAATCTCCCTGACCTTCAAGTGAAACAGTAATTTGTATTTTAAATGTATCAGGGTCTTGATTTCTTCAGCCATAATGCAGCATTAATTTCTTGATGCTATGTTACCTAAGATGGGCTAATATATCACTTTTAAATTTACTTATTAAACACATTGAATTTACTTATTAAACACTTAGTAAGTTTTAATTAAAACCATTTATTTATAAAACACATTGTGTTTTCTTTTCCCTAAAGACACTTATTGATAAATTACTCAAAAAAAGCTCTGTCATCTTCTCCTTCCATGCCAGAGATACAGAGGATGTTCTGAGAAATGGGCTCTCCACTGCACCTAAATTATGTCACTACAGCTGAAGTGTGTCATTGACCATAGAGTCTTAGATGAGGTTCTTGTATTATGAATAATTATGCCAATACATTTATTAGAAGAGCAGATAATTTCAGCATTTGCTTGCTTAAAATTAATAATTCTGGACAATACAAAATATGGTCAATGATATTTGTTCATATACCTTTTAGCAGGGATATCTCAAGATCATAATAACAAATATTTTAGTTCAATCCCAACATATTCTGGCCAATAGTATTGAGAAAATATTTTGTTCAATGTTTTAATGAAATATTTTTATTATTTATATTTATATAGTTGGAAAGAACAGTTCTAACTGCTTGGTCAGTAAGCTTCAAATTTATATATTAAGCCTTGCAGTAATAATGTTGGTCTCTAACACTAGACTTGTAAGTTATGCTTTGCACCTTGGCCCAGCTTTGCATTATAGAAGACTCAGTAAATTGCTAGAGCTGGATTATCTAGAGATGAATGTATCAGGTGGAGGGTGATCAGTTGGGTTCTATGCAACTAATAGGCAAATTTTCCAGCAAGGATATCAACTTTCCTTTTCCTGATGACTCTTTGAGCCAGAAATCTAGAAGGTATTGGTAGGTAAAATAGAAAACTCATTAATGGAAATAAACATCTAGAATATATCCTCTGAGTTACATGGGCTTTGTACTGGTTTACCTACTGTTGTGTAAGTGTTCATGGAGTAATGACATGTGGGCAAAACAGTTAATTTTTCTGCTCTGAAAATAGCCTACTGTGTGTAAAAATTCTAGCTAGAGCTTTGAACTCTGTAAGAGTGTTAATGTGTGGCTGTTTATTGCCCTGTGGCTGAAAAAGAGTTTTGAGCTCAGTAGCTTAGATAAACACAGACATACTATGTATACTGCTGTGGAGAACAGTAAGAGATAAATGGGGAAAGGAAAAAATGTGTCAGATTTTGAAGACCTGACCTGGAATGATACTATGAGAGGGGCTGATTAGCATATAAAGATGCAATACAGATACAATTGTGATGCCCCAGTACAGGGGAATGTCAGGGCCAGGAATGGGGAGTGGGAGGGTGGGGAGAAGGGGGGGGGGAATGTATAGGTGACTTTCAGGATAGCACTTGAATTGTAAATGAAGAAAATATCTAATAAAAATTGTTTAAATAAAAAAAAATTCTAGAGGCAGGTGGAATTCTGAGTTCGAGGCCAGAATATAGAGTCTGGTCTACAGAGTCACTTCCAGGATAGCCAGGGCTATACAGAGAACCCTGTCTCGACAAACCAAAAAAAAAAAAAAAAAAAAAAAAAGGATTTAAATAATTAAATATATAAACATAAAATGCAAGAAACTGTACTTAATAGTAACATAGTTTTAGAAAGACTTTAGATATTTTAACTCATGATTACCTCAACAAAAGCCAATCGTGAGTTTTAGTATCCAAAACACCTTATGTTTATTTGGGCTAATGACTCTTATAGCATAGGTAATTGGGATATTCTTCTTTTTTAGTGCAATGAAGAAAGATGAGCAGTAACTGCAGTGATGTCATAAATTAGTAAGATTAGCATAAATAAATATGACCAACTATTAGAACATTTTAAATTGAGAGGTGACAGCAGAAGGTAGGTATGATAACAATTAGTTCTTATGCTTTTTTGGAACTTCAGCTACTTATGACTCCAACTTGTAATAGAATATAGGAATAACAGAATAGAATATAGGAATATGGGAATGCTGAGTAAGACATTCACTCTCCGGTGACCTGGTGGAATCAGTGTACCAGGTTGAATCCTGGAAAAGAGGGAGTTATGAGGCAGGCAGGCAGTCTCCAGGTGAACTCCAATATTTTCATCTGCTTCTAGGTCATGCTGTGCCAATAGGGACTGGGAAAGGAGCAGAATGCAGAGTTCTGTCCCTGCTCCTTGTAACATTGTATTACAGCTATTCTCTTCCTTTATATTTGGCAAAATTGAGACTTCGTGATTTTCTAGATACTACCTAAATAAAGTCCTTTGTGAAAAAAAAATCCATACAACTTCAAGTTGTCACTCCAGTCAAATAGGGTTGGATTCATCTTGTGTTCCCTTACTTTTTCAATTAATACATTTTTTTTACCCATGAGTCTACATAATACTCAGTTGTTGATGATAAAATATATTTTTATTTTGTTTTTTTAATTAGGTATTTATTTCATTTACATTTCCAGTGCTATCCCAAAAGTCTCCCACCCGCTCCCCCACTCACTCCCCCACCCACCTCCTCCCACTTTTTGGCCCTGGCATTCCCCTGTACTGAGGCAGATAAAGTTTGCATGACCAATGGACCTCTCTTTCCACTGATGGCCGACTAGGCCATCTTCTGATACATATGCAGCTAGAAACACGAGCTCTGGGGGGGGGGGGGGTATTGGGTAGTTCATATTGTTGTTCCACCTGTAGGGTTGCAGATCCCTTTGGCTCCTCAGGTACTTTCTCTAGCTCCTCCATTGGGGGCCCTGTGTTCCATCCAATAGCTGACTGTGAGCATCCACTTCTGTGTTTGCTAGGTCCTGACATAGTCTCACAAGAGACAGCTATATCTGGGTCCTTTCAGCAAAATGTTGCTAGTGTATGCAATGGTGTCAGCATTTGGAGGCTGATTATGGGATGGATCCCTGGATATGGCAGTCTCTAGATGGTCCATCCTTTCGTCTCAGCTCCAAACTAATCATCCTTTCCATGATGGTTGAATGAAACAAGGAAAGAGGAAATACAATGGGTGGTTAGAGGCCCTTGGACTTGTGAAGATCATATGCCCCATTACAGGGGAATGCCAGGGCCAGGAAGCAGGAGTGGGTGGGTTGGGGAGCAGGGCAGGGGGAGGGTAGAGGGGACTTTCGGGATAGCATTTGAAATGTAAATGAAGAAAATATCTAATGAAAAAAAAGAAGTTCCTCCAGGGAATTTAATTTTCTGACTTGAGTTTTTCACATTGTTGGTATGCCTTGTTGAACAACAGCAAGAGTCTCCATGTGGCAGGGTGGAGGTCTTGTTGTAAGACATGAACAAATGATGCAAAGGGGGAAGGGGCAAGGCTGTGTTTCTGCTGTTCAGGTCGCAGGCCATGCCCCTTCTACTCCTTATACCCTGTCTTCACATTAATTCTCAGGGCTTGGTCATTACTCATGTCTAGCAACCCTTCCTTATTTCATGCCACAACTTCTGATCACATAGACACTTGATGCAATAGTAACTATGTTACAGATCTAACCAGAGGATGAAACAATTAAGGCCAGGCATTTTACTGTTTTTCAGACTAATTAGTTAATGAAAAAGCATTCAGAAATTTCCAATTCCATACCAAGTAAGAATTCATAAACACAGAGTGAGGAACAGGATAGGCCACAGTCTAAAATTAGTCTCTCTGGTTTATACTGGCAAAATAAGGATTCTATAGATTCAAAAATTATTTATATGCACTTAGAATAGATAACCATAACTAATTTCAATTTAATGCACATTTAATTCAATAACCATTTGCATGACCTCCAGATAATCTCAAATAGAGCAAAGTCTATGAAAGATAGCAAGGAAATAAAACCATTTTCATTGAGAAGTCTGCCTCCCCATCTCATGAATTATACCTTTCACTGAACACCTTATATTTATTTATTTTTAATGATCATGATTCCAGCATGTAATTGTCATGTCTTTATACTTTCATGACCAAAATGTTTTGTAGTATCAAACACATAATGAAACTGTAAGGTAATAAATCTGAGACTGACTGAAAATAACACACTTTAGCAAAAGACAAATGGCCAATAAGATAATGACAGAAGGAAAGCTGTAAATTACTTTGATGAAATTGTTATTAAAACACATTTTGGATTAATTTCTAAATCAATTTTGAAGATCATTTGAAATGATTAAAAATCCAAGTGAAATTAGTGGCCGGTTTGTATGTTTGTTGTATTTCTTCACAATATCCAGAGTGAAACCGAGCTATTGTAATAGCTAAAGCTTTGTTCTTAATATCTTTGTTCTTAATATCTATTCTTAATATCTGTTGAAATGTATGTATTTCAGACAAACACATTAATTGTCTGTCAAATATTTTTATGTGTTCTGTCACACTCTTTAAAATTTCACTTTTTGCATGGCTGGAGTAATATAAAGGTTCTTGCCATGTAAGGGCAAAACTTGAGTTACATTCTTGAACTCATAAAAAAAGTGAGAGGTGGAAACTGACACTGTTAAATAGTCATCTGACTTCCATATATACATCCCTAGGCACACACACGCTTGTGCACATGCACACACACTAACAAAGCAAGCAAACGAATTCAAACTCTTTCATTTTGTGTTGTATAGATATTTTGGATAATTAAGTGCTTTTTGGACTTGAGGTCAGCACCCAAGAGGAAAAAGAAGACTTTACATACATTTATAATTATAGTAATATGGGGAAGGGAACAGGAAATTTGTGTATTTCACTGGAGAATAGATGAGTCCCAGGTCCCAGTGAGAGACTTCAAAATTTCAGGTTGATGGCTTCTGGGGAGGGATGCATATGGATGACAATGACCAAATGACCTATGACATCAAAAATCACATGCATTTATATGCAAAAGCACTCACATACATGAGAACTCACTCACATAGCTTGCACCCAGACACATGATCATGAAAAGACACAAAAATAAACAAAATTAATACACAATAAGTAAGATTATTTAGTACATTGAATATTTTTGCTTTCTTTATGTACGTTGCTTTGTTCTTCCCACATCCAAATGGTGTGCAGTTGCCTGTTTCCAATGTGTCTATAATGACATTGTGGAGAAGGTATGACATGGTACACAGTGATCTTAGTTCATGACAATCATTTTCTGGGTTTCTATTTCCTAACTAGCCTTTGGCTAAGAAAATCATACATCAGTTATTTAGTACTTCCCTGCTGACTCTAAAAGTTTCCTGCCAAATAAGAGTAAGCAATGTGTTGTATATTTTAGAATACCCTATGTTTACTTATATTTAGTGTGTATGCATATGTACATGTGTGGATATTTGCATTTGTTCTGAGAATGTGCACACATACATATTATGGTACACTGATAAAGGTGAGAAGCCGGGCTGTTGCTAAATATATTTTTCTGTCATGTAGACCCTGGATACCTCACTCAGATTATGACAAGTGGCAATAGTCATATAGTTATTGTTTGACCCATTACCCAGGTCCCATGTGTGTTATATTACTTAGCAATTTTGTTTCACTCCAAATCATATTTACAGTTTATGATTCTCATTTAATTTTACTTTGCTCTTTTCTTTCTTGAAGAAAAAGAATTGTCTTATCCAAAATCTAACACACTCCAGTAAAGTCACAGAAAATGTTATGTTTACTATAAAATATAACAACAAAAATTCATCCTTCTCAACATGATAGAACTAATGTGGTTATGAATAGGCTCCTCTAACGGATCTTCAGCTGACTGTGATATAGTTCTTGTATAGCAAAATTATTAGATTTTATTCCTTCTAAATGCTTCTAAATTGTTCTTTATTTGTGTCTGCAGAATAGCCTTCAAAATACCCAGATGATTTTTTTTCTTGAACAGCTTATCCTGTCTGTTTTGTCTTCGCATACCACTAGAGAACTTTGTGGCAATCTCAAAATGTCAGCACACGTCCATGCTGGAGAAGAATCCTCTCAGGCAAAGGAAGAAAAAAGCTAAAACATGTGGTTGACATCTTCAGGGAACATTTTGACAAATGTGTTCTTTTGCTATTTCTTTGTGTGCCTACCCACTTACCATCTGTTAAATGGTAAATAGTATTTTATTTAACTTGTTATAATTGTAAGAACTAGATAAAAAGGCTGCAATATCTGGAATAGAGTAAACACTCTTTTGTTATTTTGTAAAAAAAAATAACAATTAAAATGTGGTAGTTAATATTTTTCAATATAACAAGATTTATTACCATCATGGGAAAATACTTTCAGATTTAACACTATCAATGTTTGACAGTTATTTATATAGTGTAAATGTAATATGAAAAATAATTTATCTTTTTCCCCTGACTAAATCTGTCAATCCAAGCTTTGCTGTTTTAACAGTTGCAGAGACATCATTATGGAGTTTGGATTTGTACCTAATTTTTACAGGAATGTGCTCACTGTTTTGCAATATTTTATTTCATAGCAAAATAATGAGTATTCATATATTATTTAATTAAGTAATCTATCAGACAACTTTAGGCTTACAAAATACATTTACTAATTGTTCAATTGACCATCAGAATACAACATTCGTACACAATGTACAGGTTCAGCTTACTGTCCTCTTGCAATGGAAGATATTCACAAGGGACACACAAAAGTGAGGAATGAAATATGGTTGCCTTAGGAAATATAAGATTAATACTGTGTGTTTATTCATTATATATAGTATATATGTGTGTGTGTGTGTGTGTGTGTGTATTTGCTCTCTTCAACAATTTTAAATATTCTGTGCACATTAATTTTCCATCAACTGATAGTGTGAAGGTAAAAGTGAAGTCATGTGACAAGCTTGAAGGAGACATGTGACAAGATGAAGGTACAAATAAAAATTCTCCTCCAAACAGACCCATATACTGTTCTCTAACATGAAAAATTGATGCACATTCTTTCAAGGACAGTAACTTCAACATAAGTAAAACAAACTCCGTGCAATCCTCACTCACATTTCCTGATTATTCAAATGATGTTTCTACAAGAACAAAGTTTAACTGGGAGAAATAAGAGAGGGGGTGGACACTATGCCCCTCCTTAGAATTGGGAACAAAACACCCATGGAAGGAGTTACAGAGACAAAGTTTGGAGCTGAGATGAAAGGATGGATCATGTAGAGACTGCCATATCCAGGGATCCACCTCATAATCAGCATCCAAACGCTGACACCATTGCATACACTAGCAAGATTTTATTGAAAGGACCCAGATGTAGCTGTCTCTTGTGAGACTATGCCGGGGTCTAGCAAACACAGAAGTGGATGCTCACAGTCAGCTAATGGATGGATCACAGGGCCCCCAATGGAGGAGCTAGAGAAAGTAGCCAAGGAGCTAAAGGTATCTGCAACCCTATAGGTGGAACAACATTATGAACTAACCAGTACCCCGGAGCTCTTGACTCTAGCTGCATATGTATCAAAAGATGGCCTAGTCGGCCATCACTGGAAAGAGAGGCCCATTGGACACGCAAACTTTATATGCCCCAGTACAGGGGAACGCCAGGGCCAAAAAGGGGGAGTGGGTGGGTAGGGGAGTGGGGGTGGATGGGTATGGGGGACTTTTGGTATAGCATTGGAAATGTAAATGAGCTAAATACCTAATAAAAATGGAAAAAAAATGTACATCACCATCTCAACCCCCCCCCAAAAAAGAGAGAGAGGGGGTTGAGAAGCTCAGTAATGAAGAAGAGGCAGACACCAAAACTTAGTGAATAACTTGAGTAAGAAAAATAGTTAAATTAGTGCCAGGAAAGATACCTTGTTATTGAAAAAGATGAGATCTATGTAACTTTCCCTAGAAACTTACAATTTCCCTAGAAGCACATAGGTACTTTAATTTTATTTCAATTTGGGTAACCATCCAGTTGCTTTAACTGCTTGACCTTATAAACCTTATTTTTATTGGTTAAAATTGACTAAAAATTTGTTGAAAAATGTGACTAAAATCTCATTATTTTATAAAATGTCATTATTAGCTCATCTAACACAGATGCTGTATCTTAAAATCAGTAATATCTGTCATCTTGATTCTAGACCACAGACATGCATTAATATATATCATTGTTAAAATCATTAAGACATGTACAAACCTTTATCAATATCATAAAATACATACGATAAAATATATGACACCCTAGAAAGTTCACAAATACGTTGAATTTTAAAAACTGGGACAGAAATTTTAAATTTTAAACAAAAATATCCATCTCTTCATATAAGTCAGGTGTGCAATGTCCTTCCTAGACTCATGTTGAAATCTTGTTTTCTAGATGTTTACACTGTTGGGGAAGGTTGTGCACCATTCAGGAACTAGAGTCTTTCTAGAGAAAGTGGCTTCTGAAATTTAGAAATTATAAGTTTCTAGAGAAACTTACACAGCTTTCATTTCAATAAGCTTTCATTGCCTTTAAGGTTTATAGCCCTGTCCAATTATCTATTTGTTCTTTGCTTCCTGAATGCTGACATCACCAATTTTTGCTTGCACACCACATGCTGCTCCTGAACCATGCCTTCTCAGTCATAATAAATATATCCCCTCAACCTACAGGTCACATAAACCCTTCTTTCTTAAAATGCTTTTGTCTAATATTTTGTCATAGCAATTAGAAATGTAACTAATATTCCTATATTGCTTACCCTCAGTAGGTAACATTCCACTTTTGGGGGTCACCTATTTTATTATATTATTTGATGAAAATGGCCATGTGGAGACTTTTGTCATGTGTGTGTATGTGTGTGTGTGTGATATTTATATCTAAACATACATTTAAGCTGTCCATAATTGCTCACAGTATATGTAATAAAGTTCTCTTATTTTAATTACTCATCCATGCAAAATAAGCATCTCTTTGAGAGGTTCCTCTTCCATATAGCCCTATTATTTTAGCTAAATATATTTGACATTAATGTGAAACCACAGCATGACAAATCTCTGAGAAAGACAAGCTCTTGCAAAGTCTTCCTTCTCTCATTATGTCATTGTCTGTAAAAGGTAATAAGTACATAATATATTATGTTTGTAGATTAATGAATAGATTAATCAGTGTCACGTGATTCTCAAGAGCGCTGAGCTTTCCTTTACTTTGGTTTCCTTTAATATACTAGAAACCAACAAAGCAATGTTGCATTTCATTAAAATACTTCATTTTTGTAAATATTTATTATAAATCAACCAAGATATTGCTATCATTTTCTATTATTTTCATGACTTCAAAGATTTAGTCAGTGAAAAGTACATCACATTCCCAAATTCTCCCTTGCTTTGCATTTGTTGGGTATAGTAATAAGTTTTATCTTCAACTTATAAAAATACAAACCCATAGGATTAGTATTTCTTGCTTAAGTGTTGCTATATACTTAAAATAAACTTTAAAATTGAAGCACAATTTTTAATAAAAACAGGTTATTTCAGATGAGTTCTATTTCTTCTGAGCAAAATTTTGAGAGAGGGATACTGATATGAAGGAATGGGTTGATATAATTTGATAACTGAAAACTAATTAGGTTTGATTAGAAATAATGAAGCCAGATTACTTATTTTTGGGATACCTTGATAAGTCCTTTTCCCTTCTCAAATAAATTCAGTAAAAACATATTAACAACTCAATTTGTAGACTATTTTTCAAGTTTTACAGCATTGAGTTGGATTAATATTAATTTCATCTCTTTGCAGTTTCTCTAAAGAATAACATGTTTTAATGCAAACATGGTAAAGGACATTTTTCTTAAAAGATATTCTGTAACCTCATTCTGACCAGAAAGGCTCCATTTCTAACCCCAAACCATTAAATATTGTAAATACAACACTTAAGAAGAATATAGAGCAAATTAGGATTAAAGAATTTTTTTATTTTTTCTTCTCTCATATAGTACATTCTTACTGCTGATACCACTTCCTCTTCTCCTCCCAACCCCTTCTCTTCAATCCCCCCCACCCAGATATACTCCACCCCTTTTCTCTTGAGAAAAGGGAAGGCCTCCCTGGGACATAATCCAAACATGCATATCAAATTGGAAAAAAGAATTGATGAGGTAACCCAATAGGAGGGGAAAAGGTCCCAAAAGCAGTCAAAAGAGAGATTTCTTTAAAGAAATTTAGAAATATATAATTAGTATCTCTTGAAACCACTGAGAAAGGAATACACATATAATCTATCTACTTTTCACTGTAGCTATGGTGGGAATTTCTTCTTTTCTTTCATTAGTTTATTTATTTGTTCACTTTAAATTCCAACATCAGCCCAGCCATTCCTCCCAGTCCCCCTCAGAGATATTTTCCCCCAACTCCCCCTTCCTCTTCTCCTCTGAGAAGAAGGAGTCTCCCCTCAGATGTCATCTTCTTCCAGTCCCTCAATCCTTCCTCCAACACTTCCACAAGACTCCCTAAGCTCTGTCAAATGTTTGGCTGTGGGTCTTTGCATCTGTTTCCTCTGGATTGCTAGGTGGATTCTCTCAGAGGACAGTTATGCTAGCACGTGCTCAACTATGTTCATAGAAGTCTTATTCATAATAGCCAGAAACTGGAAACAACCCTGATGTCCCTCAACAAAAGAATAGATACAGAAAACGTGGTTCATTTACACAATGGAATAGTACTTAGCTATTTAAAAGAAGGACATCTTGAATTTTGCAGGCAAATGGATGTAAGTTAAGGACCAGCCTGAGTGAGGACCAAAAGGTCATACATGGTATGTGCTCACTTATAAGTGGGTATTAATGATAAAATACAGAATTACTACACCACAATACACAGACCCAAAGAATCCAAGTAATAAGGAGGGCCCAGGGGGAGAGGCTTCATTCATTCACAGAATGCAGGGAGGGATCTGGGTAAGACAGGAAATGGGAGGGGAATGGGATAGGGTGGGAGGAGATCACTGTTATTGTGGTTATGTGGGTTACAATAGTGAAAGATCTATTCCTGGAATCTAATTTGTAAGGACCCATATTTTTCATTTGGTTTTCATACTTACAGCTAGCCCCTGTTAAGAAACCATTCAGTTACAAATTAGCAAATATCCGAGAGGTTCTGTAATTTAAAGTCCACGAAAAATTAATCTATCTACCTATTGGTTATAATTTTTACTCTAAAGATGCCCATTCTATTTGAGAAACTAAAAAGACACCGTAAACCTGAAGAAGAATTGAGTCAATTTTCTTCCTTGGATGAACTTAATTCCTGTGCTATCTTCAGCATATAGAAAGAGATAGGCATGCTGTAGTGGCTATTCCTGGTTGTCAACTTGACAATATTTGGAATGAACTACAATCCGGAATTGGAAGGCTCACCAGTGACCCTTATCTGGAGGCTTGGAGATCCTTATCTGGATCTTGGTTTGAAGATCTTGAGCCATAGTGGCTATGGATTCCAGAAGATTGAATCTCCGAGTTAAGGAACACACCTTTAATCTGGGCTATGCCTTTCATCTGGGATTAAAGGTGTGGTGGAACACACCTTTAATCTGGGCTACACCTTTTGCTGGAGACAATATAAGGACATTGGAAGAAGGGAGTCTAGCTCTTGCTCTTGCTCCTTCGCCTGCTTGCTGCGTGAGACTGAGTAACTGCTAGATCCTTGGACTTCCATTCACAGCTTCGACTGAACCATTGTTGGGAATTGGGCTGCCGACTGTAAGTCATCAATAAATTCCTTTACTATTTAGAAATTATCCATAAGTTCTGTGACTCTAGAGAACCCTGACTAATACAGAAGTTGGTACCAGGAGTGGTTCTAGAGTAACAGAAGTACAAGGATGAATCTTTTAAAATTCTGGAATTGGCTTGTTGATCCACCAGCACTTTCAACTATTGAAACCTCTCCAGATTCTCTCCCTCCTGGGAGCTCAGAGAATTTTGAAGACCCATGGTTGAAACTATATTCCGAACTTAAAGAAGCTAATGCCCTTGATTTTCTTAATGAATTAGGTGATTCAGTGCACAAAGCTTTCTACAAGATGGGGAAAAAATCGAAAAATGATTTTACAGGCTGGCTGCTCTTAGTATCTGTGGAAAAAATGATGAATGAAAGGAAGGAGTTGTGTGATAAAATCGAAAGGCTCCAGACACAAGTAAACGATCTAAAAGTTGCTAAGTGTGTCCTTGAGGAGAATCTTCTCTCTTGTAGCAATAGAGCTCAAGTTGCAGAAAATCAAACAGAAACTCTCATTGTAAGGTTGGCTGAACTACAGCGAAAATTCAAGTCTCAGCCTCAGAGTGTGTCGACAGTTAAAGTAAGGGCTCTAATTGGCAAAGAATGGGATCCTACAACATGGGATGGGGATGTGTGGGAAGACCATGTTGAAGCTGAGAATTTTGAATCCTCAGATTCTCAAGGGTTTGCCCCACCTGAGGAAGTAGTACCCTCAGCCCCACCTCTTGAAATAATGCCTTCCCCACATGAGGAAATTAATTTTGCAGAGTCTGCTCACGGCCCACCAATAGTTTCTTCTAGACCTGTAACCAGACTCAAAGCAAAACAGGCTCCTAGAGGGGAGGTAGAAAGTGTAGTCCATGAGGAAATTCGCTACACTACTAAGGAGCTTAATGAGTTTGCTAATTCATTCAAGCAGAAACCTGGTGAATATGTGTGGGAATGGATTTTAAGGGTGTGGGATAAGGGTGGAAGGAACATAAAACTAGAGCAGGCTGAGTTTATTGACATGGGTCCTCTGAGTAGAGATTCTAGGTTTAATACGGAAGCTCGCATAGTTAAAAAAGGTGTCAAAAGTTTGTTTGAATGGTTGGCTGAGGTGTTTATCAAAAGATGGCCTACTGGAAATGACTTGGAGATGCCTGATATTCCATGGCTTAGTGTTGATGAAGGGATTTTAAGACTTAGGGAAATTGCAATGCTAGAGTGGATATATTGTGTAAAGCATAATTGTCCACAATGGGAAGGTCCAGAAGATATGCCTTTCACCAGCTCTATAAGACGCAAATTGGTGAGAGGGGCACCAGCACATTTGAAGGGTTTTGTTCTTTCCCTTTTCCTTGTGCCAGATCTTAGCATTGGAGATGCTTCTGCTCAATTAGATGAATTAAATTCACTGGGTTTAGTTGGATTCCGAGGTAACAAGGGCCAGGTGGCAGCATTGAATCGCCCGAGACAAGGTGATTCTAGTTATTATAATGGACAGCGTAGACAAAAGAATGTTTATAATAACATACCCAGTAATGGTCAGCACAGGAGAGGTGAAATTTATAATGGCATGACTCGGTTGGACCTTTGGTACTGGCTAACCAATCATGGTGTTTCCAGGAATGAAATACATAGGAAGCCTACTGCATATTTGTTTGATCTGTATAAGCAGAAAAATTCTCAAACAAATGAAAGAAAGGCTACATTAGATCGTGGTAAACAGCCAAATGAAAGAAAGGCTACATTAGATCGTGGTAAACAGCAATCTCGGCCAGTGAATCAATTTCCAGACTTGAGACAGTTTGCAGATCCAGAACCCCTTGAATGAAGGGGTGGCCAGGTTCCGCTGAGGAAGGATCTTGATAAGACACTCAAAGGTTTTGCTGTTACCCTTTCTCCAGTTCTTCCCCAGAGGGACCTACGGCCTTTTACAAGGGTAACTGTACACTGGGGAAAAGGAAATAATCAGACTTTTCGGGGTCTGCTGGATACTGGTTCTGAGTTGACACTGATCCCAGGGGATCCCAAGAAACATTGTGGCCCTCCAGTTAAAGTAGGGGCTTATGGAGGGCAGGTGATTAATGGAGTTTTGACTGATGTCCGACTCACAGTAGGTCCAGTAGGTCCCCGGACACATCCTGTGGTGATTTCCCCAGTTCCAGAATGTATAATTGGGATAGATATACTCAGAAATTGGCAGAATTCTCATATTGGTTCCCTGAACTGTAGAGTGAGGGCTATTATGGTTGGAAAGGCCAAATGGAAGCCTTTAGAGTTGCCTTTGCCAAAGAAAATAGTGAATCAAAAACAGTATCGTATTCCTGGAGGCATTGCAGAAATTACTGCCACTATCAAGGACTTGAAAGATACAGGGGTGGTGGTTCCCACCACATCTCCGTTTAACTCTCCTATCTGGCCAGTGCAGAAAACAGATGGATCATGGAGAATGACAGTTGATTATCGAAAACTAAATCAGGTGGTAACTCCAATTGCAGCTGCTGTACCAGATGTAGTTTCGTTACTTGAGCAAATTAACACATCTCCTGGCACCTGGTATGCGGCTATTGATCTGGCAAATGCCTTCTTCTCAGTACCTGTCCATAAGGACCACCAGAAGCAATTTGCTTTCAGTTGGCAAGGCCAACAGTATACCTTCACAGTTTTGCCTCAAGGATATATTAACTCTCCTGCCCTGTGTCATAATTTAGTTAGAAGGGATCTTGATCGTTTGGATCTTCCACAAAATATCACATTGGTGCACTATATTGATGACATTATGCTGATTGGATCAAGTGAGCAGGAAGTAGCAACCACTTTGGACTCATTGGTAACACATATGCGTATCAGAGGATGGGAAATAAATCCAACCAAAATTCAAGGACCATCTACCTCAGTGAAATTCTTAGGAGTCCAGTGGTGTGGGGCATGCAGAGATATTCCTTCTAAGGTGAAAGATAAGTTATTGCACCTGGCCCCTCCTACAACCAAGAAAGAAGCACAACGTTTAGTGGGTCTATTTGGATTTTGGAGACAACACATCCCTCACTTGGGTGTGTTACTTAGGCCTATTTACCAAGTGACTCGGAAAGCTGCTAGCTTTGTGTGGGGCCTGGAACAGGAGAAGGCCCTTCAACAGGTCCAGGCTGCTGTGCAGGCTGCTCTACCACTTGGACCATATGACCCAGCAGACCCGATGGTACTTGAGGTGTCTGTGGCTGATAGAGATGCTGTTTGGAGCCTCTGGCAGGCCCCTGTAGGTGAATCACAGAAAAGACCTTTGGGATTTTGGAGCAAAGCTCTACCATCATCTGCAGACAACTATTCTCCCTTTGAAAAACAGCTCTTGGCCTGCTATTGGGCCTTAGTGGAAACTGAACGTCTGACAATAGGACACCAAGTCACTATGCGACCTGAACTACCCATCATGAGCTGGGTACTATCAGACCCTGCAAGTCATAAAGTGGGACGTGCACAGCAGCAGTCTATTATCAAATGGAAGTGGTATATACGTGATCGGGCCAGAGCAGGTCCTGAAGGCACAAGCAAGTTACATGAAGAAGTTGCTCAAATGCCTATGGTTTCTACTCCTGTTACAATGCCATCTGCTGCCAAGCATGCACCTATAGCCTCATGGGGTGTTCCCTATGATCAACTGACCGAAGAGGAGAAGACTAGAGCCTGGTTTACTGATGGCTCTGCACGTTATGCAGGCACCACCCAGAAGTGGACAGCTGCAGCATTACAACCCCTTTCTGGGACAACCTTGAAAGACACAGGTGAAGGGAAATCTTCACAGTGGGCAGAACTTCGGGCAGTACACATGGTATTACAGTTTGTTTGCAAGAAGAAATGGCCAGATGTACGATTATACACTGACTCATGGGCTGTAGCCAATGGATTGGCTGGATGGTCAGGGACTTGGAAAGATCACAATTGGAAAATTGGTGAGAAAGACATCTGGGGAAGAAGTATGTGGATAGATCTCTCCAAATGGGCAAAGGATGTGAAGATATTTGTGTCCCATGTAAATGCTCACCAAAAGGTGACTTCAGCTGAGGAGGAGTTCAATAATCAAGTGGATAAGATGACCCGTTCTGTGGACAATCAGCCTCTCTCCCCAGCCATCCCTGTCATTGCTCAATGGGCACATGAACAAAGTGGCCATGGTGGTCGAGATGGAGGTTATGCTTGGGCTCAGCAACATGGGCTTCCACTCACCAAGGCTGACCTGGCTACAGCTGCTGCTGATTGCCAGATCTGCCAACAGCAGAAACCAACACTGAGCCCCAGATATGGCACCATTCCTCGAGGTGACCAGCCAGCAACCTGGTGGCAGGTTGACTACATTGGACCACTTCCTTCGTGGAAAGGACAGCGTTTTGTTCTTACTGGAGTAGATACTTATTCTGGTTATGGATTTGCCTTTCCTGCACGTAATGCCTCTGCTAAAACCACCATTCACGGACTGACAGAATGCCTCATCTATCGTCATGGTATTCCACACAGTATTGCTTCTGACCAAGGAACTCATTTCACAGCCAGAGAAGTACGACAGTGGGCTCACGATCATGGAATTCACTGGTCTTACCACATTCCCCATCATCCTGAAGCAGCTGGGCTGATAGAAAGATGGAATGGCCTTTTGAAGACGAAGTTACAGCGCCAATTAGGTGGTAACAGCTTGGAAGGCTGGGGCAGAGTTCTTCAGAAGGCAGTATATGCTTTGAATCAGCGCTCGATATATGGTACAGTTTCACCCATAGCCAGGATTCATGGGTCCAGGAATCAAGGGGTGGAAAACGGAATAGTTCCACTTACTATCACTCCTAGTGACCCTCTAGGAAAATTTTTGCTTCCTGTCCCCATAACTCTAGGTTCTGCTGGCTTAGAAGTTTTGGCTCCAGAGAGGGGAGTGCTCCTACCAGGAGCTACAACAAACATTTCATTGAACTGGAAGCTCAGACTTCCCCCTGGTCATTTTGGGCTTCTAATGCCCTTAAACCAACAGGCTAAAAAAGGAATAACAGTGTTAGGAGGGGTGATAGATCCAGATTACCATGGAGAAATTGGATTACCTCTTCACAATGGTGGTAAGCAAGATTATGTCTGGAGTGTAGGAGATCCCTTAGGGCGCCTCTTAGTACTACCATGTCCTGTGATTAAAGTCAATGGGAAACTACAACAGCCTAATCCAAGCAGGATGACAAAGGACGCAGACCCATCAGGAATGAAGGTATGGGTCAATCCTCCAGGAAAAGAGCCAAGACCTGCTGAGGTGCTGGCTGAAGGTGAAGGAAATACAGAATGGGTAGTAGAGGAAGGTAGTTATAAATACCAATTAAGGCCACGTAACCAGTTGCAGAAACGAGGATTATAAAGTAATATGAATGCCCATTGTAAATTTACTAATGCGTTTGCGATTGTACGAGGGATAGTTATATCATGTTAGGCGTATTTACAACCTTGTTATTGTTTCATGTGAACATGAGATATTATTTGTGTCAAGTTGACAAGGGGTGGATTGTAGTGGCTATTCCTGGTTGTCAACTTGACAATATTTGGAATGAACTACAATCCGGAATTGGAAGGCTCACCAGTGACCCTTATCTGGAGGCTTGGAGATCCTTATCTGGATCTTGGTTTGAAGATCTTGAGCCATAGTGGCTATGGATTCCAGAAGATTGAATCTCCGAGTTAAGGAACACACCTTTAATCTGGGCTATGCCTTTCATCTGGGATTAAAGGTGTGGTGGAACACACCTTTAATCTGGGCTACACCTTTTGCTGGAGACAATATAAGGACATTGGAAGAAGGGAGTCTAGCTCTTGCTCTTGCTCCTTCGCCTGCTTGCTGCGTGAGACTGAGTAACTGCTAGATCCTTGGACTTCCATTCACAGCTTCGACTGAACCATTGTTGGGAATTGGGCTGCCGACTGTAAGTCATCAATAAATTCCTTTACTATTTAGAAATTATCCATAAGTTCTGTGACTCTAGAGAACCCTGACTAATACACATGCCTACATTCCAGCTCTGAACTTCTGATTCTGCTCATCTAGTAGAAGCAGCATTCCAAGTGACTTTTTGAGCTCTTATTGTCATACTGGATGTTTTTCTTTAGCACAGACTGAATTTTTTATTTTATATTTTTCCAACTCTAAGATATTAATATTTTTCTTCATCTTCCCTTTGAAATAGTTAGAAAGCATTATCAATGATCAAACATCCTAACCAGCATAAATACTAAAAATAACCGATCACCCAGTCCTAAATGGTCTGCTCCACTGAAGACACTAGAGCATCCGCTGCACTCAGAGGAGTTGTAAGAACCCCACCCTCAAGTCCCAGAGCTACCCACTTGGAAGCCCAGTGGACGCAGGACCTATCAATCACCAAAACCTCCGCTCCCCCCCCCCCCCCATACCTGAAGGGAAACCAATCTGGTATTGGGTGACGGAAAAGGACAGAAGTCCTGGGGGCCAGCAGAAAGAATGTAAACAGGCAAGCTCAGGAGGTAGGAGGTTTGAGGGACCCTCCAGAATGCTCGAGAGATCTGGGAGGTAAGAGACTCTCAGGACTCAAAGGGAGGGACCTTAGGTAAAATGCCTACAGTAGGGAGTGGGAACTTATAGAGCCCACCTCAAGCAGGAAGACAGGGCATCAAGTGAGGGAGGTGGTTGCCATGCCACAGTCAAAACTCTGACCCATAATTGTTCCTGTCTGAAAGAACTGCAGGGATGGAAATGGAGAGGACCCTGAGGAAAAGAAGATCCAGCAACAGGCGCAAAGTGGGAATCAGCTCAATAGGATGTCCCAAGGCCTGGCACTATTACTGAGGCTATCAAGCCCTCACAAAAAGGAACCTATCATGACTGCCCTCTGAAAGACCCAGCAAGCAGCTGAGTCACGTACAGATATTTGCACACAACTAATGGACAGAAACTGCTGACCCTTGTTGTTGAATTTAGGGAAAGGCTGGAAGAAGCTGAGGAGGAGGATGAGCCTGAAGAAGATCCAGCAATCTCAATTAACCTGGACTCCCGAGATCTCTCAAACACCGGAACAACAATCAGGCAGCGTACACCAACTAATATGAGGCCCCTAATATATATATATATATATATATATATATATACTCCAGAGGACTTTTGTGTCTGGGTTCAGTCAGAGAAGATGCACCTAACCCTCAAAAGACCGGAGGCCCCAAGTAGTTTAGATGTCTGGTTGGGTGGGGAGTCTTGACATCCTTTTGGAGACAGGCAGATGGAGGAAAAGTAAGGAATGTAGAACAGTTGGAGGGTAGACTGGGGGTGGGGAATAAAATCTGGAGTATAAATAAATAAATAAATAAATAAAAGATAAAAAAGAAATTGCTACAAAATAAAAACAACTTTCTAACCATTAAAAAAACGTCAATTAATATTACCAAAAATATTTGAAAAAATAGAATAGGTGAGGGAAGGAATAAGAAAAGGAATGAACAGTAAAAGTAGGAAAGGAGTGAGGAGGAAAACGGAAGAGGTGAGAGGGGGAAGAAGAGGAGGAGTAATTTGAAGAGAATAAGGAGGAGGGGGGTAAAAGAGGGGGAAAGAGAGACAGAAGTGTGGGAGCTATGAAGATCCAGAAACTAATCCCTGTAGTTTTGTGAATCTCAATCTTTGTCTTTCTTAGGTTCTTTCTTTACCTATGTGACACAGTGTTTTGTCGTTGTTTTTGTTGTTGTTGTTTGTTTTTGTTTTCGAGGAGCTATATTTTGTATTCTGTTTTGTATACTTCTAGTGCTAAGCTGCAATATAACACTTTATACCATGCCTGCCTAGTCTTCAGGTTCCTTACTCAAAAGTAACCTCTGTAACTAATGGTAAAATATTAATAACCTAGAATCTGATAAACTAATTGTTACTCTTCACAGATCTGACATTTATATGCCTCTTGTAAAAGAAACACTGAACTTTCAGAATATTCAAATTCTCAATAACATTGCTCTTATGAGATAGGAAATAACATTTGGCTAGGGGAAACACATGCTTTCATTTCTCAAACATTAATTCTCTTCATGCTAATTACCCAAGAAACACACAGGTGATCCTCAGATATAGGAGGTATGTGAATGATTAGTACTGTAGCAGTGTGCACATTTTCACAAAATTAGAGGAATTATTTGTGAGTGTTGACAGAACAGTGCAGTTTTATCCTTCCTGAACTTAGTCATGTGGGCCTGGAGAAGTTGGGGATGGCATTCTTGAATCTTCGGTGATGATAAAGGTTAGTGATGCCTAGGAAATTGCTGGGATCTCATTTTTGGCACATATCCTTTATGAGTTAGGCAAAATACAAACCAATAGTTAAATAGTCTGAAATACCCTACAAACAGAGAAGACATTACCCATGCAACAGTTAGAAATGAATTCTATGTTGAACCACAGATAAACAATAATAATTCCACCATCGGCTACTGCCTAATGAAAATGATAAAATCAACATTCAACTAACACTTTTTTCCATTCTAATGGCCTATTAAACTCACAATAGTTTGCAATTCTGAATCATTATTACCATCCTCTTAAAGTTTGTCAGAACTTTTAACAATTTCAACTGCTAGATGATAAAATAGAAATGGTTCAGTGTGATTCAAGGAGTCTTAGGCACGTCTATATCTCACCAAATGGTAAAACACTGTGCTCTTCAGGACAGCCCTTGAGCCTGTGAAAAAGAACCCTGAAAACATGAAAAAATATATAGTTTCTCAACTATGCAAAATATAAGGATGCAATATGATTGTATAAGATCTAAAAGAAGAGAGGCAGCTGCACTATGAGCAATCTTGTAAGTAAGATAAAGAGAAGCAGATACAAAAGCAGGCAGATTCCTTAGTTCCAGTCAGCCTGAGACAGATTGAATTTAGTTTGATGTGTGATTGGAATGGGATTCCACCCAGATATTTTCAATGTCTGTGCTTGCTATCTTATCATAAGAGTAGAAGGGCTAAGGTCATGGAATACTGATTCCTGAGATGGTCAAGAGGGGAATATGGAATACTGACTTAGAAGTCAACTGAATTGACATCTAAGTACTAAACTGGGCTTTTAGTCTGCATGAGATGATCCAGCTATAACACTTCTTCCTTTAGAATTTCCTTTTTCTAGTGAAAGCTGAGCTATCTGGAGATCTCTGGAAATTGAACACAGTTCTTCAAGATGTTTTCTAACATGATTTCTGATTTTGGTCAGAAATTTCATGAAGAGTGAACCCAGATCTTTTAGAATTTTTCATAGCTCTTTTAGAATTTTTTCTAACAGGACTTCTGACCTTAGTCAGAAATTCAAAGAATTACTTAGAGAGCTAACATTTAGAATATTTTCTAGCAACTATCCAGAGAAGGCTGCATGAAGAGCAAACAGCTTTTTAAAGAATATTTTCTGGCTTTCTGATTTTGACCGAAAAACCCAAGAATTACTTTTAGAATTTCTCTAACAGAATTCCTGACTTGGTCAGAAGATCTAAGAATTTTTTATTGAAGCTTTTCTAACTTTGGTCCAAAAACACATGAGCTCTCTGGAGAGCTTTTAGATTTTTTTACTAGCAAAGGGAGCTGTCTCAACCAGAGAGAGCTGTCTCAAAGCTAGCTGTCTCAATCAGAGATTATTTTTCATAGAGCCAAAAAAAGGCTGTCTCTCTGAACACACAGAGAACAATCTGAATAGCTGTTTCAAGCAGACCACAGAGCCAAAAGCACTACAAAGAGCTGTTTAGGGAGCCATCTCCAGCAAATCATAGGCAGAAAGTTTAGAACCACAATTTAACTTAGTCATTTGTTTCATAGCTCTCAACCACCCCTTCTCTAAGGAACCCCAACCTAGCTGAGGCTGGTGCTTTGCACTGATGGGTAAGAAATATGGAACATTCTCAAGTCATAAAGGATAAACACTCATCACACGTTTAAAAAAAAAAAGAATAACAAAATGAATCTAAAGCTCAGTATGTCAAGTAAAGTAAGCCTGACAAGTAAAGACAAATACCATCCTTTCCCTCCCATGCATGTATGTAAGTAATAAATAATTGACCTAAAAATAAACAGTCATGGCTAGATGTTGTAACTAGGGTACAGAGATAGAATAAAGGGATTGGTTAGGGTTTTTCAGCATCCACTGCTTGGATATACGAATATCACATTTAATCCAAATTAACATATACAATTAACTTGTTGCTAAATGTTTTTTTTAAATGTTTAACTAAACATACTATGAATTGCACAGTGAAAATCTTTAAACCAAATATCTATTATTGTTATTTGTTTACATAATTATCAGAAAGCTGTATCACAAATCCAGGTGCTGCACTGCAGTGTCTAAGCTAACTTAAAGATGTTCTAGTGATTCTGTCCTACCAGGAAAACCTATTGATACATTTTCCCCTAGAGCATTGCTGACATTTTTTAGAACAAATTAGCATCTTCATATCATTAAACAGGAATAAGAACCAGTGAAAACTAAAACAATAAAAAAGTGAAGCATAAACAGTATTTCACAATTAGTCAAGGCAGATACTTTGCCACCTTGTTTTTTATTTAAAAAAAGCAAAACTGTGAAAATTACAAGTGCTAGCTATTTATCCACATGCCGGTATGTTATGAGTGCATACCAAGTAGATTGTTCAATCTGCTTACAGATTGAAGGAAAATAATTCAGGGAAAAGTGGCTGGATACAAAAACGTACTCAAAAAATCAGTAGCCTTCTTATATACAAAATGCCCTTCACAGTAGTTACAAATAATATAAAATACCTTGGTATAACTCTAACCAAGCAAATGAAAGACCTCCAAGACTTTGAAGAAAGAAGTTGAAGAAAATGGAAGGATCTCCCGTGCTCATGGATTGGTAGCATTAACATACTAAAAGGGCAATCTACAGATTCCAACAGATAAGAAAAGCAATGTACAGATTCAACACATTCCCCATCAAAATTCCAATGCAATTCTTTATAGACTTTGAAAAATAAAATACCCAACTTCTCAAGGAAAACCAATAGCTAAAACAATGCTGTATAACAAAAGACCTTCAAGTATCACCATTCCTGATTTCAATCTGTATTACAGAGCAATAGTAATAAAGGTTGCATGAGATGATTGGCATTGGCATAAAAACAAACAGCTTAATCGATGCAATCAAACTGAAGACCAAGAAGTAAAACCACAAAATATGGACACTTGATTTTTGTTTTTTACACAGAAGCCAAAATTATAGTGGAAAAAAGAAAGCATCTTCAACAAACAGTGCTGGTCTAAGTTGACGTCTCTGTGTAGAAAAATGTAAATACAGCCATACCTATCACCCTGCACAAAACTTAAGTCCAAGTGGATCAAAGACCTCAACATAAAACCAGATAAACTAAATCTGAAAGAAGAAAAACTGTGGAATAGTCTTGAACACATTGGCAGAGGAGAAAATTTCTAGGTAAATGGAATCTCATGAAACTAAAATACATTTATAAAGCAAATGACACTCTTAATAGGACAAAGTTGCAGCCTACAAAATAGAACAAGATCATTACCAACCCTACATCTAAGAGAGAGCTGATGTCTAAAACATATAAAGAACTCAAGAAAAGAGACATCAACTAACCAAATACCCAATTCATTCCTCTAGGGCAATCTCTAATAGCTATGAAAAAGTTAAAGAAATGTTCATTGTCTTTAGTCAGGGAAATGTAAATCAAAATGACTAAGATTCCATCTTATACCTGTCAGAATGACTAAAATCAAAAACTCAAGTGAGAGCACATGCAGGCAAGGATATGGAACAAGAGGAACACTCCTCCATTGCCAGTAGGAGTGCCAACTTGTACAAAAACATTGGAAATCAATTTGGTGGTTTCTCAGAAAACTGGGAAAAATTCTACCTCAAGAACCAGCTAAACCACTACTAGGTATATACTCAAAGGATGTCCTAACATATCCCCCAGGACACTTGCTAAACTATGTTCACAGCAGCTTTATTCCTAATAGCCAGGAAACTGAAAACAGTCTAGATTTCTGTCAATAAAAGGATAAAGATAATGTGGTGCATTTTCACAGTGAAAATCACACCATGAAAAGATCATCCTGGGGAAGGTAACCCAGACCCTGAATGACAAACATGGTATGGACTCACAAGTGAATATTAATCATACAGTATAGGATAACTATGCTAACATCTCCGGACTCAAAGACACTATGTAACAAGGAGGGCTCAGGGGAGGATGCTTGAACCTCTCTGAGAAAGAGAAATAAAGCATACATTATGGGTGGAGGAAGGGAGCAATCAAGGTTGGGCTGGAGGGGCTATGGTAAGAATTGAAGGGTTATAGTCTGGAAAGAATGAAGGGAGAACTGGGAAAGAGAATTGGAATGGGAGATGAAGGATCTCTGGGACAAGCTAGAAACTTAGGATGATGGAAACTCCCAGGAATCTATGGGAGTGAGCCTAGATAAGGCTGTTAGTAATAGGGGATAGGGAACATGAAGTGACTGCCTCCTGTAACCAGGCAAAACTTCCACTGGATGGATGAGGACACCAACTCACCCATAAAACCTTTGATACACAATTTGCCCTACCTACAATATGTACAGAGATAATATTGGAGCAGAAATTGAAGGAATAGCCACACAATGACTGGCGAAACTTGAAACCTGTAAAAGAGAAAAGATCCCACTTTGGTAGCAGAATTTTAATCCAGCAACAAAGCTGCTCTGATCACATCTAAAGACTTTCTAGGTCTTTTTTATTCATCTGAAATGCAGACCTGCCCTTAGTACAGACTTTGAATCCATCTGGCTAGAATCATTTAGTACACACCTATAATCAGACAAAGTCTCTAATCAGAAAAAGATTTGACAGAATGAGTCAGAGATAGAATACACTCAGTTCTCAGAAGAAAGGCTATTCAAGATCAGTTGATGGAGAATCAGTTCTGTTCAGTTAGTTGAGTTCACACTATTTGTTAGTGACTTGGGGGTTGTATCTGTTGGAAGTCAATGTAATGAGTGGAGTGCAGTGCGTTGAGTTCATTAGTGAGTCCCGTGCAGGTCAGCAAAGGCAGTTGAAGTCAGAGAATAAGAAGGAGTCAGGCAATTAGAACTAATTGCCAGAGTTAATTTGAGACTAAGCAGGGTAATTCAGTGAGAAGCTGAGAGAAACCAGATAGAATCAGTCAGCTTGGAGAGGTGTTTGGGTGTGAACAGTTTAGAAAGCCAGAGTTCAGAAAGAACTAGAAAGGATAAGCTTATTTAGCAGTAATCCTCCAAGATGACAATTACATTTGGTGAATAAAAGTACTTCTACACAGTCCTGACACTATTAATGATAGTCTGCTTTATTTGCAGACAGAAGTCTAGCATAACTGTCATGTTAGTCTTCACTCAGGAGCTGATGGAAGCATATGCAAAGACCCAGAGACAAACATTAGGCAGAGCTTCAGGAATCAGAGCTTATGGATAAGGGGGAGGAAGAGTTGAAGGAGCCAGGGGGTCAAGGACATCACAAGAAAACCTACAGAATAAACTAAGCTAGGCCCATAGGGGCTCACAAAGACTGAACCATTGAACAGAGAGCATTCATGGTATGAACCTAATTGCAGCACACATACAAACACACACATAACTCTGCTGCATGCCTTTGGATCCCTTTCCTCTAATTAGACTGCCTAATCTACCATCAGTCAGAGAAGTTGCATCTAGTACTACTGCAACTTGGTATATAAAGGCACCTACCTATGGGAAACTTCCCCTTCTCTTAAGAGAAAAGGAATATGGGACAGGGGAAGGAGAGGTAAAATAGAAGAACTGGGAGGAAAAGAGAGAGGGGAGACTGTAATCAAGACATAAAGTAAATAAATTCATTACTTAATACAAATTTAATGTTAGTCTTTAATTGGGTCTACCAATGAAATCAATCTGTCACAGCCTGAAAAGAGCAAGCACCATCCATTCTGTGTCATATGCACACATGTGCCTGCCTAAGTTTACAAAAGTATTGAAGTAAAAGACTTTTCAAAGTCTCTCAGAGCACAATGGGAACTGATTGGACTGACTCATTTAAGAAGAGTGACATTTCTCTCCTGACTCACAGCATCTTCTTTTCTTCTCTAGCTCTGAAGGACTAGTTTGTCTTGCCTTTCAAGAATATTGTCTTTGTCCTTTGTTCACTTGGTCTGTATTATAAATTCCATTGCCTAGAAATTCTGGGTGTAGTTTTTTTAAATATTGTAAATCACTGGAAATATTAATTCCTTTGTTTTATAGGCAGTATAAATCACAGGAAATGCAAGTACAATCACTTAACATTAATCTGAATCCATGGTCTTCTGTACTTCTTCTGAAAGCATGGATAACATTTTCTAGAGGGAACATT
Source organism: Mus musculus (assembly GCF_000001635.26). Lineage (NCBI taxonomy): Eukaryota > Metazoa > Chordata > Mammalia > Rodentia > Muridae > Mus > Mus musculus. The sequence goes on along the minus strand of NC_000073.6, from coordinate 87,606,349 downwards.
TTGTGATCATTGCCAAAGAATTCTGTGATACAGAACAATCATTTTTAAGTGGAAAGTAACTTGATAATTTGAAGACAAGGTGCTTTAGAAAATTGGAGTTAACTTTTTATAATTGATAGATCCCTAAAAGCATTTGGAAGATTCAATATTTAAAAAAAAAAGAAAAAAGAGCATAGTAAACTAAACAAAGGGGAGAGTTATAAGATTACCAGAATAAATGCAGGGGTCTGGAGTGTGATCTGGAACTAGAGGGAATTATCCCAAACTACTGAGAGATGGAAATAGAGATGCATACAGAGATGGTTATAGGTAGATAGATGACATGTGGATAGATGAGTATACATGTCAGCAGATAGGTAGAATAGAGCAGGAACTGACATTTTCATTTTATGTGAAATCTCACAGAAGTTTTCTGTGGAGCCATGTAAAATAACTACAGACATCACACTGGGACTTTCCACACAATCCCATATTAGTGTATCTTATTTGTCTCAAGAACATTTTCAGATTGGATACTATTTTTCTTTGTGAACAACCATACTACTCCACTACTACATGAGTAAACTACAAGGAATCATGACAAATATACTCACTACTCAGAATCTTGTTTGTAATCAAAATTCATTCTGAAATCATCAGAAAAATATGCACATTATAAAATCTAATTCTTTAACATATATTCAAACCTACAGCCCCCAAGTCCTGTCTGTATTATACTATATTTTATCAATAGAAACTGAAAATCAAATATTATTATTCTCAATAATATGTCACAACAGGCTATTTAGATATCATAGAACATTAAATGATTATATACAAAATTTATTCATAAAAGTATATTTTTCATCCTATCATAGCCCCTTATTGACTTAGATTTCTTCTAAGAATAAGAATTTTTTAATTTTTGCTCTTTATGGTTAGTACTTCTATGAAAATGTAAGCAAGTGGTTCACATAGAATTCCAAATTTGAAGAACTGCACCTTGTTTTTCACTTAAAATTAGTTTAGAGATGATTTATGTCATTAGCAACACAGCATGCCATTCATTTTAATAGGTGTAAAACAATGTCTTTATGAATATATTATCATGTATTTTATTAGATTACTTATTTAGTATTATGGTGCCAATTTAGAAGAAAACAATAATTGAAGTTTGTAAAACGCAAAGGTAATAATTTGTTGTCCTAGGAGCATAACATTGAATTGCCCTCTTCTTCATGGTGTATAGACCTTACGTTTCAGAAACTTGAAGTGAAAGCCTACCTTCTAATTTATCATATCCTTGACTGAAACTCATCAATTCTTGAGTTTGAATTTTGTTTTTAAACAAGCATCAGTATTCTCTCTGTTAAAACTAGAACAACAAATTCTCCACCAGGCTTCCAACATCACAAGACAGAAGGTAGAGCTATCCTCAATCAATGTGCTTTAGAGACATTATTTGTAATTTTCTGTCACATTGAGTTATGGTTACATGTGCATTTGTGTATGCTTCATCCTCTTTGCCAGACTAAAAAATCCATAGAAGATTTTGATATATAGAACTATCCAAAGGACTTGCAAGTATTTGCTTTTAACAAATGCATGTTATGTGAGTGTATCCCCAGGGCATTAGAGCACTGGATCCTCTTAAATTATAATGGTACATAAAACTCTAAGTTAGTAGCTACATGTTATAGTTCTGGCTCTAAAATTACTATTAGATATATATAAATTAATTATTCAAACACATTAAAGATTTTACGTCTTAAAATAGGAATAAAATATCTAGACAGTCGCTAGATTGTTGTGAGAATCAAATGTTACTGAAATTTTTTATATCAGGATTATAGGAGAGAAAAGGAAATGTAAGATTAGCAGGGTTTGACTTGATAAAATATTATTTTGAAACAATTTGCAGTGGGCAAGACTCTGAAAGTAAAAAGAACATAATGTTCTACCAGAAAAGGAAAACTAAAAATCAAAGATTTCCCAGTCCAAGCATTTTACTTCTCAGACACATAAACAAATCTACAAATAAACTATCAATTTATAAATGAAAACTTCCAGAGATAGAGGGCTATCAATTAGTCTGGAAAACTAGTTTACTGCTTTTATTTGTACTGTTCTCTATATAATGAATGAGGAGCTGTACAGTGAAACGCATGCTATCATGTGACTTGATTACTGAAATCTGATACATGTTCATTGGATAAACTCTCCCAACTTAAAGGAAATCCCTCCAAATCAGTTCACTAATTTCTTAATAGCTAATCACCATACCCTGTATTGTATGGAAGTTTGTGCCCAACTAATGTTATCAAAAAATTTTAAGTCTTCTCTCTTCTAAGTGTTTCCATAAGACTTAAGAAGTATTTTCTGTCTTATTCAGTTATTCAGTATTCTATTGTGCTTAACATATGGAATTTGTTTCCTTGGGAAAACTGTTACCAGAAAGTTAAATCATGCAACTTTTATAGGTCAATACAAATGTATCACAACAGTCTCAGACAAACCAAAAGATTGAAAAGTCACATATTTGAAAGGATTTCAGGGTGCTGTTAGTAACAAAAAATAGTTACTTTATAAAGTATGGTTTATATATTTCCCTTTATTATAATACTTTTCATGTAGCAAAGCAATACATTTCAAAATGTTATATATTTTATTAAAATTATGTCCCAAATATATTCAATATAAGCATAAATTTAAATTGTTTTTCTTATTGCAGATTTGATTATGCATCCTATATAACAAATATTTTAACTCTACATTGTTTGATAATTCTCCATAACAACATACTAAGCTATATTCCTTACTGTGTATATTTATGTCTATCTCCTTTTGACTATCAAAAACAAAAGAAGATCGATGATAGAATATTAATGACATGAGCTGCTCACTGTAGTGCCAAAAATCCTGAAAAATACTTATAAATAAGTATCAAAAGCTGTTGTCAGCAGAATTTGAAATTGCACAATGCATATTAAAAATGTATCTTGCTATTTAACAAATTAATAGACACATAAATGGTTATATTAGTTTAAATATAATTAGCTTTTATCATTCTGATGAAAATAAAGCATATCAAAATACCTAAAATGGTGAGGAACATTTTAACCATGCAAAAGCTTAATATTTAGCCGAGAAGTTGGAAAGTATCACATACCTTCTGTGTGCACAGCTGAGACATAAGTCCAGTTGTATCTCTTCACTATGTCTACCATGGCTCGGGCTTGCTGGGCATCCGAAGGTACAACCCTCATGAAGTACTTGAATAGAGTCTTGTCACTCAAATCCATGCTAGTTGCAGAGTAAGCAATCTGAGGTATGTTGAAAAGCTGGAGCAAGTTCTGAACTTGAATGGCCACAGAACTCGAGCCAGGCCCAATGACTCCCACTATGGGTTTCTTGGAGCGGAAGGAAGAAGAGCCATCTACACAGCGTACCAAGCCTTCTTCCTCTTCCGAAGAGATGAGGGAATCCCTTATAAACTCAATGCTTTGCTCTAGGGCCACAGCAGAATGCCAGCAGGAATCTCTTATCTCACAGCCTAGTGTGATGTTGGGCAAGAGTGTGGGATCTGAATTGATCCTTTCCAAGGTATGCAGCATGGCTTCCACTCTCTGAATGCCATACTGCTCACGGACTGCCCCACACTTCCTCTCATGAACTTTGTCCACAGTTGGTTGGTGGTGGACCGAGAAGAGAGCTCCAATAATAATGTCACCTGGCATGTGAGCCACCACCCTCCTCTCACTGGACTGTGCACTTCCTCGTACATCTTCTTTCAGAAGTAGGACTGACAGAATCAACAGAAGGACCATTTTAGGAAAGGAATTCAAGCTAATAAAGACATCATGATGGAGGAAACTCAGATTTCCAATAGGTATAGTCAAATGATGTTCTGTGCTGAGTGGTGCATTAAGGAATTAGGCAGTAATTTAGAAATATTCTCTAAAAAATAACAAGGTCCCCAGAGAGTGTTGAGTTAGATGCATCCATATGATCAGAATATTCATAACCTGAAAATGAAATGAGAAGCATGAGTTTGAACAGTGTACATACTAGCTCTGGAACACTCCTAAGATTCATAATCATGAAGAAATAGTGTGACTAATATTATAGACAAAAATAAAGAACTGAAAAGTTTGGGGAATTTTTGTGCTTTGTTTTGTCACCAGGTGAAACAGTGTCTTAATCTTGACTGTTTTATATTGATTTGTTGTTGTTGTTGCTGTTGTTCATCTGGAGTACAGAAAAGCAAATGTGATATACAGCAGACATACCTGTGAAAGAGAGCTTCCTAGTATCCAAACTATTCCCTGAAATAAAAACACTGCAAACCTCACTGATAAGTGAATATTAGCCCAGAAACATAGAACACACAATATACAATTTGCAAAACACAAGAAAACCAAGAAGAGGGAAGAACAATGGGTGGATACTTCATTCCTCCTTAGAATATAGAACAAAATACCCATGAAAGGAGTTACAGAAACAAAGTTTGGAGCTAAGATGAAAGGATGGACTATCCAGAAACGACCCAACCTGGGGATGCATCTCATAATCAGCCACCAAACTCAGACACTATTTCATATGCCAGCAAGATTTTGCTGAAGGGACCCTGGTATAGCTGTCTTGTATGAGGCTATGCCAATGCCTGGCAAATACAGAAGTGGATGCTCACATTCATGTATAAGATGGATCACAGGGCCCCCAATGGAGAAACTAGAGAAAGCACCCAAGGAGCTGAAGGGGTCTACAACCCTATAGATGGAACAACAATATGAACTAACCAGTATCCCCTGAGAAATGCAAATCAAAACAACCCTGAGATTCCACCTCACACCAGTCAGAATGGCTAAGATCAAAAATTCAGGTGACAGCAGATGCTGGCGTGGATGTGGAGAAAGAGGAACACTCCTCCATTGTTGGTGGGATTGCAGGCTTGTACAACCACTCTGGAAATCAGTCTGGCGGTTCCTCAGAAAATTGGACATAGTACTACCGGAGGATTCAGCAATACCTCTCCTCGGTATTTATCCAGAAGATGCCCCAACTGGTAAGAAGGACACATGCTCCACTATATTCATAGCAGCCTTATTTATAATAGCCAGAAGCTGGAAAGAACCCAGATGCCCCTCAACAGAGGAATGGATACAGAAAATGTGGTACATCTACACAATGGAGTACTACTCAGCTATTAAAAAGAATGAATTTATGAAATTCCTAGCCAAATGGATGGACCTGGAGGGCATCATCCTGAGTGAGGTAACACATTCACAAAGGAACTCACACAATATGTACTCACTGATAAGTGGATATTAGCCCCAAACCTAGGATTCCCAAGATATAAGGTACAATTTGCTAAACACATGAAACTCAAGAAGAATGAAGACTGAAGTGTGGACACTATGCCCCTCCTTAGAATTGGGAACAAAACACCCATGGAAGGAGTTACAGAGACAAAGTTTGGAGCTGAGATGAAAGGATGGACCATGTAGAGACTGCCATATCCAGGGATCCACCCCATAATCAGCATCCAAATGCTGACACCATTGCATACCCTAGCAAGATTTTATTGAAAGGACCCAGATGTAGCTATCTCTTCTGAGACTATGCCGGGGCTTAGCAAACACAGAAGTGGATGCTCACAGTCAGCTAATGGATGGATCACAGGGCTCCCAATGGAGGAGCTAGAGAAAGAACCCAAGGAGCTAAAGGGATCTGCAACCCTATAGGTGGAACAACATTATGAACTAACCAGTACCCCGGAGCTCTTGACTCTAGCTGCATATGTATCAAAAGATGGCCTAATCGGCCATCACTGGAAAGAGAGGCCCATTGGACACGTAAAGTTTGTATGCCCCAGTACAGGGGAACGCCAGGGCCAAAAAGGGGGAGTGGGTGTGTAGGGGAGTGGGGGTGGGTGGGTATGGGGGACTTTTGGTATAGCATTGGAAATGTAAATGAGCTAAATACCTAATAAAAAATGGAAAAAAAAGTATGTAGCAGATTAATAGTTGTTTTCTTTCATTGGATTTACTTTGAATGTCACCATCATGGCCAAACAAGAGTTTTAAATTGTTTGACAATTTAAATGATGAAAACCCAAGAATTACCTGTTAAACACAGGTAATATACATCTTCAGAAATTTCTGCCATTAATTTTCATCTTTAAAAAATATGATGGTTTTAGACTTCATCGGAATTTGAAAAACTGTACTTTAGACACATAATGAATATACCTTGAATTATATTTCTCACAATAGGTACTTTTATTACACTGTATCCTTCAGCTGTTTCCATAGCAACTGAGGAAGAACACTTTGCATAGTACCAAACATGAAAATTAAAATTTCACCAATAGCTACATGATCCAGAATAATGAGGTGCTTGCATACACAAGCTTCTTTTGTGAATCATGTGGATCATATTTTATAATTTAGCATTTTAGACAAAAGTGAAGGGAACAAAAGTGTTAGTTAATTTTCTCATGGTGAAATTGTCTGAACACTTTCAAAATGCCTGCTGAATCTCCTAAGATCAAAGACATGGAATCATTGTTTAGTCTTGTGGTCATTGAAGATTGATCATGAGAATAAGTAGGTAAATTCAGCAACAAAATATGGTTTGCTTTTATACTACAGTATGGGGCTAGAAATGACCTATCAAAAATATGAAGCTGAGCATTCAACCTAATTTTATAGAGTCGTTTTAGGAAGGTCATATATAATGAGATATTGTATATGTATTTAAGTATCTTATCTCTATTTTATACATGAAATTATTTGACTCTTTCAAACAAAATCTGCCTACTAGGTGGAAAATATGTGAAAATGTTGCACAATGGTACACATTAATTTTTTTGTTTTTGCTTTTGTTTTTGTTTTTCAAGACAGGGTTTCTCTGATAGCTGTGGCTGTCCTGGAACTCACTTTGTAGACCAGGCTGGCCTCGAACTCAGAAATCTGCCTGCCTCTGTCTCCCAAGTGCTATCATTGTCTTTTTTGAAGAAGTCATTATAACCCAATAACTCTCTATGTATGTTATATATAACATTATAAGGATATAATATATATGATTTTCTCTTGAGAATTGAATAATTAAGACTATAAATGGTATGTATGTTCCTGATATTCATAAACATTACAAATCAATATTCAAAATAATGGCATCTGTGAACACCAAATTAATTTTAAAAAGTTAAAAAGAAAAAATGAAAAGATATTCACATGGAAAGATGGCTAGGACATAAAGAATTTGAGGGATGGAGGCATAGCATTGGCTTTTAAAGCTAAAAAAGAGACAGACATTGTTGGGTCTCCTAATGTTTAAGGTGACATGCCACTGAAAGTCATCCTGCAGGCATAAGCAAATGATAGACAAATTTTTAACTATAGAATAATTCATGCAGCGGAACATTCTAGGTAATAGATGGAAGAAATCTGATTAGAAGACACATAGTAGTCTAGATAGAATGACAGTATCTCAGTCATGACCGATAACAGTAAAAAGAGAGAGAAGTGGACAAAGTTAGATATAACTTGAAATACAGATCCCCCCATGAGTGTTGATGAATGAGATAGGAATACAGATAGAAGAACTTTGATCTGTTCCTGAAATTCTAAGAAACTAACTTATTTTAATATAGTGAAAAGAGATGATACAGCCAGATAAGTGAACAAGTGAGCAGCAGAAGAAAATAATAATTTTCTTCTAAATATTTCAAATTTGAGATGCTTTCGATGTGTCCAGGGACATATATGAGACATGGATTAGATAAGAAGTTTAGTTTGAGACATAAATAGAGATTAACCAGTGTATAAAATCTTACAAATGCATGAAACCACCCAAAGAGAAAATATAAAAGTGTCAAAAATGACGCTAAGAAATGAGCTCCACAAGGCCAGATTTCAGAGGAAAAAAAAGTCAACTTAGGAAAGAAAACAACCTACAGCATGAGAGACAAGGAAGAGGAGCAGATAATAGTGAAAAATGGTGGCCTCAGCATCATATATTCAGAGACTTATTCAAGGCTTCTATGTTGAACAGAAAAGAATGCATCTGGATTCATTGAAAATATATTTATGATGTGCATTGTACATCTTGATGGCATTTGACACAATAGCTGTGTTTTATGTGTTGGATACATTGCAAATTATATGAATATTGTTTATAAAAATCCAAATGGTGGTTCTGGAGTGATGATGGCTCAGTGGGTAAGAGCAATGACTGCAACTACATGGTGGCTCAAAACCATCTGTAATGAGATCTGACGCCCCCTCTGGTGTGTCTGAAGACAGTGTACTCATATAATGAGTATGTACAGTGTACTCATATAAGTAAAATAAATAAATCTTAAAAACAATCCAAATGTTTAGACATTATTTTATTTCCTCTATCTCACAAATATATATTATATATGGGTTTTGATGTTAAAAACTAGTCAATAAATTCTAAAGTTGTAAATAAAATTGTTTATTTCTGATGATCCTAAAATATGTTTTCTCATCATCCTTGTTAACTTATTACCCATTGCTATAAAAGATATATTAAGAATATATTAAAGTCCAGGAAAATGCAAGGGACCATAAAAACACATCTTTTAACTTTTTAGTGATATAGTAATGAATAAAATTGCTTTTCAATTTAAGAGCACTCTGGGGGTAGGAGGCAGTGATAATTCAATACAGAGAAGCCATAGATGTATATAATGTGTATTATGTCTATCTCTTGGAAGTACATACATATACTTTTCCTTTCAGGCTTAGTGATAAAAGTCATTTCTTTACAAGCGCAATGATTAATTCCCAATGCTCATAAAAATCTGGGCATGACCTCTCACATGCCTAAAACCTTAGAACTCTATAGAGGGCAGATACAGAAAGATTGCTGGGACACCAGCCAAACTCAAATTCACTGATAAATCCTATCTCAAAGGAAATAGGTTAGAAATGATAGAACAAGACACCTGACAGCCTTTTCTAGACTCTAATCTGGTCTACTCTACCCTGCATACATCGATAGTCCCCTCTTCACACACAAACATATTATAGTTTGGAAATTAAGCAGAAATGTAACTCAGCTTACAAACCTCACAGAAAAATATCATTTATGCTATCAAAATACTATAAATTAATGGAGATTAAGTTTCAAATAGATGGGCAGAGAACACATAACATAGATCAATATCACTCCTTTTTCCAATAAATAATTATTGAGTGGATGGTTGGACCAAAATTTCTGCTAGACCTTGAGGGCTCCATTTTGGATAGAGAAAGTTCATGCTCTTATACTACTCTAATCTAACAGAAGTCAGGGAGTTGTTATACGATAAAAAGACAAGTAAGTGAAAGTCCCTATGCTACAAGGTACTAAACCCAAAAGATACAAAAAAACACTAGACAATGGAGCAAGATATAAAGGGTTAAGCATGATAATGTTAAAAATGTTACCAATAATATATAAACTTAAAAGGTATTGAACAAATATTTATATAAATAATTAAAAGAGCCACTCAGGATAACATCTAGAAAAAGCACATTTTATATAAAGATTAAAGCTATTATCAAGCTTCTGTGGGGATTTTGTTTGGTATTTTGGGCAATACTAAGGAACCAGAGTTCCTATAAACTGCTATAAACTGAGAAAGAAGCTGAGGCTAGTCTGTGAGGTCCTGTGATGGTGTTAAGCCTGTTTGGACTTGAGGAGACTTTGGCTAAAACATTGTATTGGAATGTTTTCCTGTAACACTTTTCAATAGAGAAGGTTTAAACTCTGGCTCTTATTTAAATAAGAGAAGCAACACAAAGGTAGATGATGGCAAAGCAAGAAAGAATCTATGGAACCCAATCAGGTGCTAGTGGTTGGATAGTAGATGCAGCATCTATATCTATGATGGTCACAGCAACGGTCCTCTGTATATTTTGAAGGTAAAATGAAAGGGTTTTGCTGTCAGGTGAGTAAAGATGAGAAGGTAAGGAGACTTTGGTGAGGGTGAGTGAGTTGGTCTTTCAGCCTGGGCAGGTGAAATCAAGTCTTCATTGTGTTTGAGGAGGAGGGAGTAGCATATTTGAATAGAGACAATGTTTTGTATACTTACTAGAATTTATGATCATATGTGGACAAAACAGCTGGATATACTAGGTTGAGTTTCTGGAGAGATGTCTGAATTGTAGAAAAATTATGGGAGGCTTCAGCATACAGAGGTCTTTTTTTTTTTCTAAACCAAGAATTTGGGTAAAATCACCTAGGAAGCAGAAAAAAAAAGTAGTTATTTACACAAGCTGCATTCCACAGGATTCTGAGGGTGAAAATATCCAGAAATGATGACAAACTAGAAAAGAGGCAGTATTTGGCTCAAAAACTTTCAGTCATATAATTTAATTGAGTGGTATGGAGAGTGGTATATAGTATAGTCATACTGTATTGAACAGAGATAAAAGGCATGTATGATTTAGTTTTCATTAAATGTCACAAATGGGTATGCACTCACATACAGAGTTTCTTCCCCAAAACATCTAAGTTTATTAGTGTGATTCGAATAGTTTTAGGGTTAAAGATTCCAAATTCTTTCTCCAATTCTCCTAGAGTCTCTTTGGTGACCTTAACTCCCAGCCATTCACCTCTAGGCACCTGCTGGCACATTCCTCCTTAGAAGTCACTACTCAGTCTTACTTGGCTCCAATAGCTTTGTTCATACTGTATGTACCTTTTGATATGGTTGTTACAATAACCTTTATCACACAGTTGAGAAAAAAATCCAGTAGAGTTTACTGTGGATCCTAGAACCATTCTTTGCTGAGTCTTTATCCTTGGCCAGTTGATGTTGCTGAGACTTCCACTCTAACTAACAACAGCACAAACTATTACCTGTGGCCAAATATTATGACGGATTGCAATATTTTAAAACACTTCCATTAGATATTGAGCTGTGGTATGCTTCCTGGGGCCTCTGAGCACATGTGGGAAACTTTATTTATACGTTATTTTCTCTTCCTAGCCATCTCTCGTACTTTTTTTTTCTTATGCTATTTATTTCTAAGCTAAAGTGGTAGCTGTCTACACATTTTCCCAGTTACAACAGATTTAAAAGTCATTAAAGGCTACATATGTGCTACCCTGAGCATAATTTGGTTTAATCCTTGCACAGAATTAAATGTTTGATAAATCTTAAATGTGAAAAATATTGAAATGAATTGTCTCTATATAATGTTGTTTTTGGTTACCTGGCCAAGGTTCCATTTCCTCCACTTCCTAGAAAACTATGTACGTAATAGTTATGCCTACCCTGTGCAGTCGGGCATAACAGGACCTCAAAGATGAGAATTGGACTGAAGAAATTATCAGAGAACCTTGACTATTCCCCCATGTTTTCAGTAGATTACGTAAAAACAGTTTCAAAAACTAGAGAGTGCCCTGCATATGGTGCTATGTAAGTGAGACCCATGGAGATTAAGGAATCTATACCAGGTTGGGATATGGGAGGGACATGCTGATAAAGACATATGTGGAAGCCAGTGTTTAATAAGAGGATGTCTTGCTTAATCACTTTTGTGGATGTTTTTGGGGAAAGAGAGGTCTCCCATTGAATCTGGGAGTGAATAGCTATTTCTATTAGACTGACTGGATTGTGGGTCCCTGATATCTGGTGGTCTCTGACCACCAGGGCAGGGGTGATAGAATGAAAAATAGGAATCAATATCCTAGACTTTTGATGCTGGTTCTGAAGATCCAACTTCAGCACCTAATTAATTTTATGTATGCTTGAAATTAGCAAAGAACATCAACCAAATAATAAAACAACAGACTATCATCACTTCATATAAACTAAATCATACCATCTCAAAAATAAATTGGTGTGTGAATGTGTGTGTGTGTGTGTGTGTGTGTGTGTGTGTGTTTGATTGTGTATGGTGTGTGTGTTATAACTCTTGATCTGTAGGGGTGGCAAGTTGGTGAGAAAAACGTAAGTTCTTGATATGGATAATGGGGATGTATTACCCTATATAATGATCAAAAATGTTTTTAAAACAGCATAGGCCTAAATTCTAATAACATGAAGATCATTAATTCATTCAAATTTGTTATAAATAGTTCAATTTATATAATGTTAATTCAACATGCTAATATCAAAAGCAGTCAAGTGCTTTAATCTCATTTACATTTTTTGATTCATTGTGCCTTATAGAAAGCAGTAGACATATTTAATGTACAAATACATTATTTCCTTTAGTAATTATGCAGCCTCATTTCCTATATGGATGTAGATAAAGAGAAACTGGTGGGTAGTCTTTGCTGTAAATAAGAAACGACAGTATGATCAGACCTAACTCACTTTGTCTTTTGTTTTTAACAATCTTCTCAGTGCCCAACCATCTTTGTGGCACAGATGTCTCTTATATAACTTAATCCTCACACAAGCAAATCACATAGTTCAGGACTTCAACACTAATAAAATTTCTTTTGCATAAGCCATAGTCTCATCACAAACAGGGTGTCAATATTGCATGTACAGTTTGCCTTTGGTAAATTTTATTTATAGAAACAACTGCATATATAGATAAGAAACACTCAGTAGGATAATGGTATTGAGACCCATGCAATGTGGGAAAGCTCTCTTTCATCAGTATCTGACGCTTACATCTGTGACCTTGTAAACAACAGAGAATAGCATCCTCTTTGCTTAGCTGAAGACAAAGAATAGGCCATATTTTAATCCTCCCAAAGCCATAAATGGCACCACACAAAGATGAAATCTGCAATATTATGCATTAGCTAAAAAGTGCTAGCTGTACACTGGAGCTCACTAAATCATTGTAAATCATTTTAACAAGTGGTTTAGTAGTCCACAAAGACATGAAACTGCCTTTTCCAACAAAGCAGGGGGAAAAAAACACTTCTAACTTGTCTCAATTTAATTATCAAGCAGAGATTTTAAGCTTTAACCATTTTATAGCCCCCAGATGCTTTCTTTAAATTTATGGCATATCTCTAGCGATTGCAAAGAATTATTATTCCTGTTAGAGTATTAGCCATCAGATATTTGAACACATATTTGGCATTTTTATAACTTGATCTGCATTTACTCACTAATTGCTTTATTTATTGTATGTATGAAAACATATAAATGTTACTTCACATAAACCTTGCAAAAACCCTAGAAAGTATTATAATTACTAACTACATTAATACCTCTCACTATGGAAACTTACAAGCATTTAAATAATGTAGAACATATCCAAAACAAGTAAACTGTCTGTGATGTCCACACTTCTTATAAACAAGTGGCAGTGCCTTGTGAAGAACCTAATGGTTTGGTTATTTAGAGTTCAAATAACGACAACACATCATTCTAGAGACTGAGCTTTCCATTAATTGTTTGCCTTAAGTCTATCCATTAGAAACTACATTAAATAAATCATATTGTTAATTTTGCTTGCCTGAATTATTTAGAAAGATCACTTTAAAAAAACACAGTGGAATTATGGTTGTCATTTAGGATTAGGTAATATTGTTGTAGCAAGATACTGTCTTGTCTATTGGAGGATATTAAACAGTGTCACAGTTCTATGTCTACTGAGCCAAACGACTGGTAACACAATTTTTTATTTATGAAGCGAAATGTACCTCTAGGCAGCACTGAATGCCCTTGGCAGGAAAGAAGCATTTCCAGTTTGAAAACCAATGATATAAGTGAAAGTCCTCAAAGTATTTTCCACATCACTCATAACAGAAAGGACAGCTAAGGGCTGTCCTTTGTATTCATTTTCATTCAGCTTTTCTCTGTAACTTCCAAATGAGATGAAGGAGGTTAAGTTAGGGTGTGTGTCCTTTTCTCACTTTGTTACACGTTTATGTGTGATCTTGTTGCTGAGAATGTTACTTCATTTTGGAGACAAAATTTTAACTGACACAATGAATGGTTTCTTTTTACATTCGCTTAACATGGCTCTGGATATCCACAAATTACAATAAAAGAATGTGAGACTAACATAGGCAATATTTGCTATATTAAATACTTCTTCATTCTAGTTATAAAATTCATTTTGACTTGATTAGAATAGCAAATTTTATTCAATATATATATTATATATATATTATTTTCAAAATATCATTTAATTTTTAAAGTCAGTAATAATGTATTATTTACTTACTCCTAAAGAGTAATGTTACATTAAGACAGATTGGTCTTAAACTTATTTTTATCATTATAAAATAACCCAGTCACAAAAGAAGTAATTAGATATGCATTCACTGATAAGTGGATATTAGCCCAGAAACATAGAACACACAAGATACAATTTACAAAACACAAGAAAATCAAGAAGAGGGAAGACCAATGGGTGGATACTTCATTCCTCCTTAGAATAGGGAGCAAAATACCCATGAAAGGAGTTACAGAGACAAAGTTTGGAGCTAAGACGAAAGGATGGACTATCCATAGACTACCCCACCCAGGGATCCATCCCATAATCATCCACCAAACCCAGACACTATTGCATATGCCAGCAAGATTTTGCTGAAGGGACCCTGGTATAGCTGTCTCATATGAGGCTATGCCATTGCCTAGCAAATACAGAAGTGGATGCTCACAGTCATCCTATAAGATAGAACACAGGGCCCCCAATGGAGAAGCTAGAGAAAGCACCAGGAGCTGAAGGGGTCTGCAACCCTATATGTGGAACAACAATATGAACTAACCAGTACCCCCAGAGCTCATATCTCTAGATGCATATGTAGCAGAAGATGTCCTAGTCAACCATTACTGGGAAGAGAGGCCCCTTGGTATTGCAAACTTTATATGCTCCAGTACAAGGGAATGCCAGGGCCAAGAAGTGGGAGTGGGTGGGTAGGGGAGCAGGGCGGGGTGGGGAGGGTATAGAGAATTTTCAGGATAGCATTTGAAATGTATATAAAGAAAATATCTAATAAAAAGACCATAAATAAATAAATACATAAATAAATAAATAAATAAAGTAACATGATGTGTATCGTATAGATATGATGCACATTAGTGTTATTGTGATAATATTTTTTCATTAAAATACTTAAGCTAAAAAGTTTAACATACATAACCTTCATTCAAAACTACTGTGACAAATATCCATTAAAGAAATTTTCAATAGCTGACATTTTGTAATGACAGCAAAATCATGTCTATTTAAAATATACTTCTTGCTTCTGATTCTTCCCTTTAACTTTCTTGAAGAGTTTGTCTAAAAAAAGAAAATGTTTGAAACTGTAATTATGTACCATTTTGATTTCTGATTTTCTCACAAATTTGCATATCTAATTTTGAATATTCTAAAATGTTTTAGAAAAAAAAATTTGGACACTCCCTTGTGGAAGGAGATGGTGCTGACTCAAAATTAGTAGAATTAAAAAAAAAATTAATGTGAACTAGCCAGTACTCCCTAGAGCTTATGTCTCTAGTTGCATATGTAGGAGAGGATGGCCTAGTCGGCCATCAATGGGAGGACAGGCCCTTGGTCTTACGAAGATCATATGCCACAGTAGAGGGAAATGCCAGGGCCAGGAAGCCAGAGTGGGTGGGTTGGGAAGCAGGGTGGAGGGAGGGTATAGGGAACTTTCCGGATAGCATTTGAAATGTAAATGAAGAAAATATTTAATAAAAGAAAGAAATTTAAAAAGAGAAAAAATACAGCTTACTCTATATGTTCAAGTTACAAGATAATATTCGTGCCAAAAGCTAGAATTTGGGAGCCAAATATCCCTGGGTTTACACTTGTGCTTTGGGGTGGTAGGAACAGTGAGACTTTAGACAAGTTATGTAGTCCACTTCACCGTATAACAGCTGTTAACAATAAAAAAATTAGAAAGAGCAAGAGAGAGAGAGAGAGAGAGAGAGAGAGACAGAGAGAGACAGAGAGAGACAGAGAGAGAGAGAGACAGAGAGAGAGAGACAGAGAGAGAGAGAGAGAGAGAGAGAGAGAGAGAGAGAGAGAGAGAGAGAGAGAGAGAGAAATTCATGTGACTATTGAGAAAGTTAATAACTCAGGCAGCATTTTATATCCAATGTCGTGCAGACAACAAATTGCCATAAATTACTTTTATGTATTCATCACTAACAGGTCAGGGAAGTTACTCCAATTGGAGCAATTAATTTCCCATACTCACTTGGTTGTATTAATATCATTCTAACTTTCCTCATCCACTACAAACAAGAAAAGTTGGGTATTTGTTTATATAATAATATATAATGAAATATATATAAATCATATACATGATTTAATTCTGTTTACAAATTCACATACTCAACTAAAGGTGAGATCCACATTCATGCAATCTGGTGCCAAATATTCACTAATAAAATACACTGCAAACCACAACAGACTGAGAACAATCATAAAAGAGCCTCCACAAATATCTGCATTATAGACTGATGCTATAGAAACAGGGTATGTTCTATTCATACTGACAATTTTATAACACACAGCATATGTATGTGTTCTGGGGGTTGTTTCTTGGTACCATTTTCATGTTATAACAATGAAAGAAAAACTTCACTTTTTACAACAAAAAAAATTAAAACCAGTATATCATGTGACTCATTTGATGATTAGCAATGTAATACATCTAGTACTTGATACAATCCCTAACATGCTCAATAAATAATACTTGCCCTGGCAAGCATTGACCTACTACAAAACTTTTATTGGAAGCCCTATCGCCAAACATAGATGCATTTGTGTTTGTTTCTCTGTGTGAGTGCATTTCAAACAATATTATTAGCATTAAAGTATACACTTATGTCTCCTCTGCATTAATACTGGAGCCATGGAGACAAATCTTGGCATGTTTTTGTATTTAAACCCTTTCATTCAAATGAAATGAGAAAATATCAAGAAAGCATTTTCTGATTTGTAAACAGTTGAAAAATCAAAGTCAAAATGTTACATTCTTAGGTCATTTGAGTATGAAATAAAACCACTTCTTTGGATGTTCCCTTCTTGTGTGTCTTCTACGTACACAACAAGAAAGGACATAAAGAGATGCCTTAGCATCAGAATTAATATTTCCAAACAAATAATTCCAAATCAAGGACACTTCTATGTAATACACTGTCATGTTCTCAAAAACATATATCAAAAGAATCATCATTTTTTCACAAAGTTAGATTCAGCTGGATGTATTTAAATAGTGTGAAGAAAATGGTACATACACAAATGTCTAAGTCCATATATGTGTCCATATATCCAATAGCAAAAATGTATAAAGAAATATGCCTCTTCATTCCATGAATGTAGCAAACCTTGAATAAAACATGCATACATATTTTACTCAAGTAATACAATTATGTACATATTTACAATTTATTCAATCTCATTTTTTCTGATTAGTGTTCATCTTCTTCTATCATTTAATTTTTCTTCATCTTTTTGTTACAGGGCCTCATTTAACTTCCTACATAACTAAGGATTACTGTGAACTTTTGTGTTTCCTGCCTCAACCTTTCAAGTGCTGAGATTTAAGTTATACATCGCCATCCTCAGTTTTAATTTACCATTTCTAAATGCATAAATAGTCCCAACATTCTTCAAAAAGTCAATATAGCAACATTCCTTGAAAAATTCTCAATGCATTTTGAATAAAATAAGAATCATGAAAGTTATTTACTCACAAATGTAAACATTTTTAGTGAAGCCAATTAATTTAGTAGGAAACATGACAAAATAACAGTTCAGAAAAAAGAAAGAAAATGGTGTCTCCTTACCCAAGTATTCTCAAATCATAGATATTCTTTACGTGGATAAATATCTATTACTGAATTTTTCAGTGTTCCCTGGATATCAGTCTGAATGGCTATGATGTGTACAATGGTAAAGGTCTGTGTATACATTTGATAACAGGTTAAGATTTAAGCAAGTACATGGGGTGTTCAAATATCATTCTTATCCAAATAACCTCAGAGTGCCTATAATAAATAGACATTAAATTTTCATTTTCTTTTTTCTTTTTTGTTCTTTGGATTTCCTCTGTCCTTTTTGGGCATAAAACCCACAGGTAAAACACTGCTATGGAACATCATGGAGCTCTAGAAGATGCAGTTGAAATACATGAATTTTACATTTAATCATAAAGTGTAAAGGACGAGGAAAAGTCTTTTATCTAAGTGGTGGTTTGTTGCTCAGTAAGTGTCCAGTGAAGCCTAGGGAATAGTATGAGTACCTGTCCAAGGTGCTGAAGAAGTTTCCAGGAGAAGGATGCAGACTTGGTAGAATGCAAGTCATTAACCTAGTGAGTTTGGCAAGCAAAGTTTTCTATTTCTAAACCAACAATCCTTCAAAATGGAAAGTTCCACAAATGACAAAAAGATTACTAACTGACAATTTAATATGTATTACACAGAATTAACAGAGAAATTAATGGAGGAAATTCCCTCCACTCCATAAGAGAAGAGCACAAAGCACTCACAACAAGAAAAAAATAGCACACCTATATCCTCTGAAACTCATAATAAGGTGTCAAATAACTCAGAATAAATCTTTGCTGGATGAAGGGGTGCCCTTAGTGCTAAGCATTCTCACTAGACTGTTGTTATAGGCACCAATTTGCTACCAGAACTAGAAATACAGGAGATCACTAGTTCACTTCTTAAGCAATTTAAACAATAAAATATAAAGTTGGATATTGAAAGGAAGAAAGAAAGGTGAGTCCACCTTTCCATTTGTGAATACCAATTTCTTATGAAGAAATAAATTGATGCATAGCACTACCTACTTGTTTGGATACCCAAGCTAATTCAGGTGAAACAGTTCCAGGATTCTGACTAAATAAAAACAAGAATCTGTTATCACTTTCTCAAAGTCACTTTTCCCACACCATGCACTCTAAAGAGAAATACGAACAGCCATACATCCTACAACTAGGTGGGTAATCACCCAGGTCAACCATTACTTCCTGCTGAAATGTCCCAAAATAGATTAGGCTACTGTAAACATCAACTAGAGTTTGCTTGGTAGAACTTTCCTGGTTCCTTGTCTCCAAGTCCCTGTAGCCTGGGATCCCTCTTCTGCGCTCTGATCTGCTGCCCCTGGGTAGCTTTGTGTCTGGAAGGAAGGGAAAGCTATATCCAAGGAAAAAGAAAGCGCACGAAGTTGCGCTAGGGGTTGGGGGCGTTCAAAGGACATTGAGATAGAAACAATAAATCCCAAGCTGTGCTTTCAGCACCAAACGCTGTACCCCCACCCCACCCCGCCCCAGGCAGAGGAGAAACCAATCTATTACCCAGAAGTGATTCTCCTTCCTTCCCTTCTCTACCTTTGCTTTCTCAGTTTTGAGTTCTCCAAAGGACTGGGTAAGCCAGTCTGCATTCTAAACCATGTTCTCCTTTCCTCAGAGCTCAGACACGGGGATCCAAAGGCGTGCATAATCCCTATCTTAGACCTTGCATACCTCCCCCTGCTTTACCCTCTTGCTCGCGCCTTTTCCACCAACAGGTTTAATTAATAATGGTCTTCTGTAAAAGAAGCAGATGTGAACCTCTTCTGCTCTGGCCACCCCGGATTCATCTAAGTCCCCTCCTCCAAACCACACTGTGAGCTTATCAGCATGCTTAAAGCTTCTAAATCCTTGACAGGTCTGGGGATAGATACCTGGGCACACAGACATAGCAAGCTTACCCCCTGTTGGCCACGCAGCAGGCAGTGAGATGCTGTTTAGCTAGCCCCCCGGAGTAAAGTTGGGCAGCAGAAATCAATGGGGTTGAGCCAGCTTTTCCTTTCTTGGGCTTTTCCCCAACCCCAAGATGATCCCAAGCTCATCCCCTGTGCTCGGAGTGCTCAGAACAGCGGAGCTGAGGGCGGCATGTACAGCAATCTTCCCCTCTATGGAGACAGGGGGAAGGGGAGAAGGGGAGAGAGCGGAGGAGGGAGGGGTGGTAGTTAGTATTTATAGAGAAGAGACTTCTCTGCGCAACTTTTTGGTGCCACCAAGTGGCACAGTGAGTTCCTTTAGGAACACAGACTCCTGGGCAGATCAGGATGGGTACACTAGTTTCATGGCCAGACATTCAGGATGGGGGGAGCTGAAGACACCCAGGGAGATGAGTTTATGAATGCATACCATCTCAGCATCTGCAATGCAAATCTCCAAATTCTATAAATGAATATGCATTGACAGAAAAGGGCTAGAGATGACTTCTCCAGTCAAGTAGAAGAGGAATCAACATGGTATGTGCCAGCTGCCTGCTGCCCACTGGGCTATAGACATGCATGCTCTAAGAGAAATATCGCTTTTCTCTTCCCTCCCTAAGCCTTCTACTCATATTACAGAACATTCCTGTCTCATTCCAAAATCCTCATTTGCCACACAGTGACAAACCTTGAAACTAGGATGTGATTTTCTTTACCATAATCAAGCCCAGGTAACTTCTCAAAGCTTAAGTTAAATAAAAGCAAACAAACAAACCCCAAAACTTCACAACCTATCACCAAAATATGTTTTTCAAATGCTACTTCGCTAGACAATAAAATAAACAAACAAGCAAATAAGCAAAATGTAACTTTAAGTTTTGTGCATTTGAAATTTTCCAAACAACTGTCAAAACTCCATAATCTTTGCATGGGCCTGAATGTTTGGCTGGACTCAACCTTTCCCATAGACCTTTCATAGAACCAGCATGCATTATCCAATGGCACTGTGAACGTTACAGCTGTTAAAATACTTGGAGAGAGAACATCTTTACAATCTATTTGCCTGTATTTCCGGATATCTCCCTTCCCTCTTTCCCTGTACAATTCTTCAAGCTTATACAAACACACACTATTTTGTGAGACTTCAGTGTCCTAAAATGCAGTATGCTTTCCACTTTCCTGATGGAGAGAATAAGTGTACAATGCTTGGTAGTCTTGTTCAAGGTCACATATTTTCCTAGACAATGGCCTAAGGGCTTCTCAGGGTGTGACTGAATGAACATTGGTACCAAATCTGACAGACCCAACTCTCCTTGCTATACTACCACACATAGCTCATGGAGTCTGTTCAACTCCCCTCTCTTTCCTCTTGATCTCCATGTTCTTCATTATCATCCTTTATGAAAGTTCTGTCAGAAAATTTAAGGTTAAAAAAAATCTTCCTTTCACTGCTAGAAATATATAATCTTAGCTTTAAGGGTCCAGACGTGCTGATACATCTCATAAATGGGTTAATGATTCCAGAGAATCTCTTGGTCCTGGTGTTATAGTCATTCAAATGTCATTTTAGAATTGTAATACAGTATTTAAAACCATCCATAATCTTCTTCCCTGTCTCATTTTTGGGGTGCAGCATCAGCAAGTGTGCTTACTACAGCCCAAACATCTAATATCCTCAGAGATCTAAAATTCTCCTCCCTCGCTAAGTGCATGCTTTATCATTGCACATGTACCAGCATGAGACAGAAGGGGGGGGGGCTTTATTGGTTTTATTTATTTTTTTCTGCCACTGATTATTTTAGCTATTTTCTGTGGAAACAACCCCACTGAAATCCTTCAGTTAGGTGAATGAAAACAAAAAGATATTCAAAAACCTCCCATTTAGCCATACCACATTAGCCCAGGCTCCTGACTCTAAATTCATGTCTAATTTATAGAGCACATGTCCTTGCGGGGTGACTTTCTTAAACTTGCAGGACCTTCTAGTATCCCTGGCTTCACCTGTCGTCCACCTGCCCACCACCTGCCCTTCTGGGTCCCTTTAGTCCAAGCACCCGCCCCTTGCTCGCTCACTCTCCATCCCTGCACTGGGGGAGGGGCTCCGGCGGCATCCTACATCCCTGGTAACTCCACAGCTGAGAGAAAGAAAAACAGCGCTATGCTTACCAGGTGCGCTCCCTGAGCCTTGCTCCTCTGGACAGCCGCTCCTTTCAAGCTCCCTGCGCTTTCGTAGCGGCCTTGGCTGCTGCAGAAGCGCTAGTGGCTGCGATCTAAGCTGTAGTGGCAGCCAGCAGAACGGCTGCGGGCCCGCGGTGGTGGCGCTCGCTCTCTCGCGCCAGCGCCTGGAGCACGTGCTGCGCCCGGGCAGACGCAGCTGGAAGCGCAACGCTGGGTTGGCTCCTACTCTTGCAGAGTGCAATTGGGGGCGGCTGGCTAGCCTTGGATCAGTGAGTGAACACTGCTCCTAGAGCCTCTTGGTCTCAGGGTTCAGGCCAGGGCAGTCTTGGACTTCCTCACTACCTCATTCCCACCCAGAGATGGAGAAGCAGGAGCTGTGCTGGGAGGCGTGGGTGGCATGTCACTCAGAGAGAAGCTGGAGAGCAGGTAGATAATCAGCTTCTCTCTGAAGATAGTACGAAACTCCTGACAGTTATTGGGAGAAGGGGTATTATTGCTGGAAGACAGAGAGAGGAGTAGGAAGAAACAGAGAGACAAACACAAGACTGAGAGACACAGAGAGAAGAGAGAGAGAGTGACACAGACTGTACTTACACACACACACACACACACACACAGAGAGAGAGAGAGAGAGAGAGAGAGAGAGAGAGAGAGAGAGAGAGAGAATGAGATTCAGAGAACTGCAAGTACGGTTCAGAAGCCCGAGTGATTAGAAAGACCAATGTATTTAATGGTCTTGAGTCATTAATAATGTCATTTTGCATTTGTCTGCACTTCTTAAAAATGTTTCTTCCTACATCCATTAAAAGTCTTTCCCTGTGGGACTTAAATGTTTTACTTCTTCCAATTGCTTGGCATCCTTTTCTTTGATACCCCTAGTACTGTCTATGGACATCAAAAATGCTAAGGTTACCTTCACATTATATCTGAAAGAAAAAGAATAAAAGGGATCCCTATAAATTACTTGCATGGCTTAATTTAAACAAAAGAATAATTGGGTAATATTATTATTGCCTGAGCAAATTAAAGGAGCCAGGTACTTTCAGTAGCTGAATTAATGATTAAAACATGCACAACACTGAAGTCAAGGACACCAGTTATTAATAACTACTAATGTTTGTCAGTGGGTCCTTGACAACAAGGTAGTGTTTCTTTGATTACTTCGGTGATATAATAGTAAGGAACGGAAGAAGGGAAGTATCCATTTAAAACACTATGTCAAGCATTAAAAGACATTTGCCCATATGTGTGTATTATAGCCCATTTACAGCAACACATTAGAACCAGACTCCAGGTCCACCAACAGATGAATGGGCAACGATGTTATATATACATATAAAACTTTTATTCAGCTGGAAAGAAAACTGAAATTATGAAGTTTACAGGGAAAAAAATGATCAGCCTCAAGTGTATAGCATTAAGTTAGGTGGTCTAAACCCAGGAAGACAAAGCCAGTGTGGTCTTTCTCATGTGCAGATCCTAGCTTGTAATGTGTGCATGTGAAAATATCTGTAAATGTGGACTGATCTTTAAAATACAATCAGCATCACCCCCACAAAATTACTAGAAAGGAAACCAAAAGAAGGGAAAAGGGGTACTAAAGGAAGAAGAGATCAAAGGGCACATTTGCTATGAAAATGAAGAAAGGGGGTAGAGTATCAGAGGGAGTGGGAAGTAAGCAAAAAAGAAGAGGGTGGGAATCTGCTAAAACACACTTTGTTTGAAAACTGATTAATGATGTCTAATACCTTGTGTTATTTTAAAAGTTAAAAAGTAGATCTTCTTAAAGGTATTCATTTTCATTTTTCCATGTCTAAAGACATTTTTAGATACTTGAAGTACAATATGTGAATTTATTCTCCTCTCTTTTTCTAGAGTTTAAAATGTCCGTTTGTCCAACATGAAATTTTCTGTACTAGGTTGATTCCAGTTTTGATTTAGGTCCTTTTGTGAAAAAATGACTGAAGAACTTAGAGAATCTTTGTTTCCTCAAAGGAAGTGGCTCATAAAGGGCATATATGGCCATATTGTCCATGTTTAGTCCAACTTAAAACAGAATTTGTAGATTACATGCAAAGTACCTAAATAATATTAATAGATATGAGATGTTTCCAAATACCTGCACATATTTCATTCTCTCCTCTCACCAAGGCTAATGAAGAAGATGCTATCCCAAAGCATCAGAAAGACAAAGCTGCCCGTAAGTCTCACATGTGGCTTAGCGAGCTTTATTCACTTCCTGTTCTATAAAAGTTGACATGCAAATGGAACTTTAGGCTTATCAATAGCAGTATGTTCAGAGAAGAGAAACATCATTAGATGTTCTTAAATTGCTCATTGATATTTAAAACGGTAGCTTTGTCTCACCCTTTGCACTGTCCTGTTTTTTTCTAATGACTGTTGTTTATAAGTGGTCACTAGGGTAACACTTTGCTCTCCTGCAATTGTTAGTAAAAATCTTACTTCCTGGAGTTTAATCTTGTTGGCTGTGTTCAAAATCTCAGTGCCTCAGTGTCCTTAACTCAACGATTTTCCCCTTTGTCATTGTTGACTTAGTCTAAAATAAAGTCTAATTCAATAATAGTTATGATCATTTTTTGTTGTCCATCTTTCTTATTAAAATGAAATATTTTAAGGAAATATTTTACATAACACATTGCAAGTAAAGTTCTAGCAAATAGTGGACAGTCAATTGTTATTTTAAATATTTAAATTAATACTAAAAAGAATGATGCCTTCTATGTGTCATTTATTGTTCAAATTGTGAATGCTGGTAATAAACCCCATAAATATTTGAAAAAAGTCTGGGGAATAATTGTGTGATAGTCTCTATCCCAGCTTAGACACAACTGCCTGTGGTATCACGTTTCTCAGTTGCCAAAGAAGCTATGATAGTGCTAAACATTTTTAAAAACTATTGTTATTGTCACAATGAATAATAAACAAGTGACTTTTCAATCAACATACAGACTTAATTCTTGTTAGTTTTATAATTTGGCATCTTCATAGAAGATTGTACAGCAGAACTAGAGAGATTTTCATAATAAGTCATTTACCAAAGAATTTCAATGCAAAATCCAGGCATAGCATGGGATTTTAACACAAAGTGTTTCTAAGTCCAGTCACTTATTGCTCATCTGACAAGAAAAACAGTGCATGGCTTTCTAAATTTCTGATTTTATTCCAAATACAGAGTAAATGAGATGGAGTATTAATATTTCAGTACATGGCGATCACTGCAAGTTTAGTCTGTGTTTTCTCTAATAAAGCCCTGTCCTAGCAAAACTCTTGACACACAACAAATACAGAGAGATACTTCTCATTGCATGGTTCTTGGTCAGTCTTAACATCTCTTATGCCAATAGATTCTGAAAGCCCGGGTGCAGGAGTGTATATCAATGCAGTTACTCTCTGCACTCCCTTCTACACATACACACACACACACACACACACACACACACACACACATGCATGTACTCGCACGCACACGCGTGAGTGCAAAGCATGTACTAGACTATCCTCCTGAATACAATCAACTAGACTGACTTCTGAAAACTGAATCTCGAGTTCTTCAGTGTAGGTCTTTGACAAATTCTTGAAACCTTAAATTCTAACCATTGTCTATAAACAAACAAAAAATGTGAAAGAGAATTTCTAAAACTCTATTTTGGAGACTATATATGAGTACACTTTACAATCCAGAAGTTTTTCATTCTCAGTAAATTGACATCTTCCCCTCATCTTCCTCCATAATTTGACTCTATCATTCCAATACAACACTTCATGAATACACAGATTTGAAAAATGCTGTTATTTTATTGAGATCATAAAGTAACAAAAGATAATTCCTTTTGAATTGTGTTTTTATATGTAACAGAAATTTCTTGTTTTGTTTCTCTGATAGCACATGTGTTGAAGGTGCTGCTATTGTTAAAAATAATAGAGAAGAAAACATTGTACAGCTCCTCAAAGCAGCAGGCACATAGTATTTGGTGATGGCAATGGTAAGAAACGAGTGTAGACATTGGCGTGGCTAAGATACTAGACATGAGATTCTCTTCTTCAATCATTTGAGAATCAGAAAGTCAAACAACAAATGCTTTTACTGAACTTATAGATATATACCTAACTGCTTATTTTCTATATAACTCTTGTTTTGTAAATATAAGTAGGTCTTCAAAATAAATGAGAACTATAAACACTGTTCAGTTAACTAGTTGGAGTATTTAAGAAGTAATCTATTTTACATTTATTGTCCTCATCTTAGATCTCAATGTACTATAGTATTTTCTTATTGTTAAGGAACATTCTCAGAATGAAACAACCTGAGGATATTTTCCTCAAAATTCTCTTATTTGTCCAAAAATGTCACTAGAATTTATTTCTTCCCATAGAAAATGATAAACAGTTTAAAGATGGGGTATAAATAAAATGTATTAAAGGTGGGAGAAGGGGTGAGAGAAAGGAAGGGGAGGGAGGAGAAAAAGAGGCAAGGGAAAGGAGGAAAGAAATAAAGGAGGGAGGGAGAAGGAAAGAGAATCAGTGTCAGATGCAAAGACAGAGGGAAAAAAATGGGAAACCATCACAGCATAGAATTTTGTCAAAATTATTAACCTTAGCTGTGTAATCAAAAAGAAATTTAATCATTTAATTTTAGGAATGCAAGGGCTAAACTAACACCTATGTCAATATTTAAATGTAAGACTCAAATTCTCAGCTCAAGACCTCCCTTCTGATCTCTTGGTGTTTTATGGACTCATGTCTGGTTTCCATAGTGACTGTTTTCATGAGTCTATTAAGTAATATAAAAACTGAAATTTTTCTCATCACTTATTTTCAAAATCTTGGAATTAGAATCTTACCCCCATTTCTACACCATGCCAAAGAATATTGCCTGCAACTGCAATACATTTAAATTTGATGACAAATACATATTTTGCAATACAGGAGTAGAAAAAGAGAAATGATAAAATTTTAGTACAAATTCAGTATTTATAATATTTGAATAGAACTGGAGATAGGTAAGTAATTATATAGAAGAGTATAATAACCTTGTCTTGATTCCTTTGGTGAAATAGGTAACTCTATATTTTTTGTTGTTGTTGTTCCATGGAGTCTGAGATACGTGGACCAAAAGAAGACTTAGTAAGAAACAGAATGTGTTGGAAACAGAAGCTGTGCTACGCCAGGATTAACTTGATAAACTTTAATTGATTCTAATTTTTACTCAAAACCTTCCAAGCTTAGCTCCCCTTCATCAAATAATAGAAGAAATATAATCATGAATGTTCTCTAGAAAACTTAATGTATTTTATGTTTTTAATTTTTGTGTAAATATTGAACCCTTAATTTTTTTCAGATCTATCATTACTCCTCCAAACTTTAACCTACTTCTATTGTTTGATCATTTTGTGCATCACATATTAGAAATACCTAGTTTCATTTGGAACCAGTTAAGTATGTGCATAACAGGAGGCACTGAGAATCATCTTCATATAATTTTTTAATGTCTCTCTCGCTTGTGCTGTGATTCTTTTTACCCTGAAATACATCTTAGACATATATGCTTTGAAGTTATGCAATTTTCTGTAATCACAGGTTTTCATGTTCTGATGACTGGATATTGTTTCCATCAGAAGGTGGTAATTTTCCTCGCTAAACGCCTGTTTTTCTGCTACATTACCATCAATCACTAGGAAACATGTGGTAGAACTCTCACATATTACACACATGTAATAAGTTCACATATTAAACACATGATAAGTCTTTACTGAATAACTACATGAGTCAATATCCTTTCCTTTGATGCATTCATGAAAAAAACTGATATTAAGACCTACTAAGAAATAAAATTTAAAGGACTTGAGCTTAATATATACATAAATATTGATATAAATATATAAGATTTTGCTCAACTCTAATAGTTGATAATAGAATGAATGGGTTTATATTTTGTCATTGCTAGTGACAAAATTGTTTCCTCATTAAAAACATGATTTCATGGCCATGGTTCAGTCAGAAAAGTTCTTGCTGCACAAGCATGAAGATATGAGTTCAGATCCCCAGAACCTAAAGTGACAAAATGTGAAGCCCTATAATAAACATTTGTAATCTTAGAACTGGGGAAGCAACGAGAGGATCCTCTGTACAGATAGCATAACCATTGCGCTCCATGTTCAGTGAAAGACTCTGTGTCAAAACACAAAGTAAAACGTTATTAAGGGAGATACAGCTGTACACACATGCACACACACACACACACACACACACACACACAAACACACACTTAATTTGAAAAAAAGATAAAGTTACAGATTCTTATAGCTTTAGGACTTGTTACAGAAAGATTTCCAGAAAAAAAGGGATCCTTGCTAAATTTTAATAATTTTTCTTTATATAAATGTTGCCAGTATTACAAAAGACTCATGGAATATGCTTCCTTTTGTTGTTGTTGTTGTTGCTGCTGCTGTTGTTGTTGTTGTTTTGTAAAGAGAGTGTTGTCTTCCTGAAATTCACATCTAACTGGGTACTGTGTGTTTTAATTTACTAAACTTGGCAACCCTATACCTAAGCTGTCTTCTCAATGGATACTATGTTCTATAAAACTTACCTTCTTTAAGCTATAGGGGAGAAAACAGTAACAGCTGATGGCAGGAGCCAGCCAAATTCTGGCATGCATTCTTACATGAGAGTGTTTAAATTACGTTGGCAATATCTTTGAGACTAACTTAACACTCTAAGATGAATTTAGAACTTATGAAATAAACCATGTTTATATACTAGAATTATAAGTAGGAAACAGGAGTAGAATGTCAAAGAAAGACCAGAGTAAAAATCCCTTCGGGTCTTTTGAGAAATCACTTTGTCTTAGGCAGCCCCATGGGCCTACATTTCATAGTATCAGAGCCTCAAGCCTGAATTAATTGTTCGTACCAAATTTCAAAGAGATATCATCAAAAAGCAATGTTCAAACTAATACAACATAGTCATTGACAAGGTTTTAAAATACATGGAAGCATTAATGGATGATACCTCTGGCAGTTTCTGTGAAAATTTGAAAATGATTTAGAGTAAAGTAAAAATATTAGAATATGATAACAGAAACAATTCAGACTCGCTTATTTAAGTATTTATAATATTTAGCCCAGTGCCTGGCAATGGTTTAGTATGAGAAAAATATTTTTAGAATAAATGAATAACTCTTCATTCTACTCATCTCTTCCTTTTAATTTCAACTTTATTTCTAGATCTACTTTCTTCCTTAGGATAATTGGGGTTCTCTCAGCCAAGAGTCAAATTTACAGAGACTATTGAAAATAACAAAATTCTAAACCTTGCCTCTAAGAGAAAATACAACTAGAATCTTTACCAACAGAAAAAAATGATAACAAATTATCTGTATTTGAAAAGAAGTTACCTTCTAGGGGAAGGAACATACACAAAGCAATTCAGTAGCTGATGATCTGTCCTGAGTGTTATACTGGATATTTAAAGAATAGGAAATCTACTCTTTTTCTCTATGTAAACAATTAGGTCAGAGTTAAAGAGTCTTCATTATGAAACAGTTATGTCAGGGTTAATAAGAGTTAAGCCTAGCGAGATATTGACTTGCACATATTATGTGGATTGTTGATATAAAACTGCAGGAAATGAATGCATACAATACATGAAATCCCTTTGTCAATAGGAAAGATGTATTCTAGGATGAATTAAGTTCCTAAAATTCCATACCACAGTAAAAGAATCATTAGAAACCTTTTCATAACACTAAAACTATCAGTAAAATTAAAAAAATAATAATTCTATAGTATTCGTATTGTACTTGCAAAATGCTCTCTTCAACACCTCCAACCATATAAACATTTTAGAGGTATAAATGTAATACCGTTAATAACATTTAATGAATCAAAAAAAATTAGTCATGAAGCTGCAGAGATAGCTAAATGGTTAAGAGCACTCAGTGCTCTTACCAAAGACATAGATTAGTTTTCCAGCACTAACAATGAGTAGCTCACAACTACCTGTAACTCCTGATTCAGGCAATCTAATGCCCTCTTTTGGCCTTTTTGGTACCTATGTGTGTATATGTTGCACAAACATACATTTGGATATGCACACTCATGCACACACACACACACACACACACACACACACACACACACTAAAATCAATACATATGAACCTACAAGAGAACTTTTAAAAGAGGGAAAAGGGTGGTTGGATGGTATCTTAGTCAGGGTTTCTATTCCTACACAAACATCATGACCAGGAAGCAGGTTGGAGAGGAAAAGGTTTATTCGGCTTACACTTTCATACTACTGATCATCACAAAGGAAGTCAGGACTGGAACTCAAGCGGGTCAGAAAGCAGGAGCTGATGTAGAGGCCATGGAGGGATGTTTTCATTACTGGCTTGCCTCCCCTGGCTTGCTCAGCCTGCTCTCCTTTTTTTTTTATTACATATTTTCCTCAATGACATTTCCAATGCTATCCCAAAAGTCCCCCATACCCTCCCCCCCCACTTCCCTACCCACTCATTTCCTTTTTTTTTTTTTTTTTAGAATCAAGACTACCAGCCCAGAGATGGTCCCACACACAAGGGGCCTTTCCCCCTTGATCACTAATTGAGAAAATGCCTTACAGTTGGATCTCATGGAGGCATTTCCTCAACTGAAGCTCCTTTCTCTGTGATAACTCCAGCTGTGTCAAGTTTGCACACAAAACCAGCCAGTACAGATGGTATACACTTTAAGGGCTGAACTGGACTGTTTTTAATCACGATGCCTTTATTACACTTTGCATTTTCTAAATTTGAATACCTTATGGATGTGCATGGTAGAATTTAAAAGTATAAAGGGTTAATGCATGGTGGGCAGTATTCCTCTTACTTTGAAATATTGTTTCGATATATTGCCTTGTGTTCTTTAATTTCAAACTACAGACTGAATACCAAACACAATGTTTCCTGTTTTGGTTATTCTTCAACAGCACAAGCAGAGTGTTTTCATTTTCATTGTGGAATACAATTTCTTTACAGAATTACTGAGTTTCTCACTTTTCCCCATAAAGAAAGAGGTTGATTCTGAAATGTTAGTATTATTGCTGATTTTATAACAAATATCCTCACTGAACATATTGTTTTACACAGTATGGATATATATGTAGAATGCACTCAGGGTGATTTCAGGCACGGTGTAGGAAGATAACACTATTGCTTACATGTGGATAGTCTGAGACTTCAGCAGCAATGCATGTATATTTACATGTAGTCATCATGTCACTCTCTCCTTTTGTAATGAATACTGTTTTTGTGAAAGGTAAGTTTGCACCCCTACATACTCTTTAGCACAATATTATCATCAGAGGTTATGCCAAGTCTAACAAAGGGAATGGTGTTATTGTGGTAAATTTTTAATGTTTTATTTAATTATGTTTTTAGAATTACCATTATGCGTGCATCTGTATGAGGATGTTTGCACATAGGTTCAGAATCCATGAAGAGCAGGAGATGGTTTAGGATCCCTTAGGACATGATTCACTAATGACTGTAAGCTGCACAATATGAGTGCTGGGAACTAAGACTGGGGGTCCTCTGTAGGAAAGCTTCATGTCCTTCCCCGCTGAGCCACCTTCCCAGGTCTGACTATAAAATTGTAATCAATATTAACTTTATTAGGAGGAATTCAAATATTTCATGTGCTTTTGTCAACTGCATCTGTATCTGTTAGCAATTTCTATCTTTTGTTACCTTTAACATTATTCTGATTTCCTTATTGATTTGTGAAAACATTTTCCATAACATCAAAAGTAGCTATTTTTGATATGAGTTGAAATTACTTTCTATTTTTATTCATCTATTGAACATTTACAACGTTACAATCCTTAAAATTTTGCATAACTGGCAGAATGCTAAATAATTCTTAATTGTTGATAAACAAAATTATGCTATACAGTGGAGAAACAGCAAAAACTAATTTTGAACTGTAATGTGTACAGTCCTCGTATGCCCTGGGGATTCTCTTTAAACCAGTTTGTCACTTAAACAGTTTATCCAAGAATGAGATAAGAAAATCTTGAACAAATGACTTATTCTTAACAATAATGTAAAATACATTTTTTTCTTTTCTTCTAATGTTTTGATGACTTGTATTGCATTATATTTTAATGTTACCTTGTGATTATCACAATTTATTTTATTGTTAAACAAGATATGTGAATCTACTTTAACTCATTTTAGAATGCTCTTTGGTTCAAACAGTAAAGCTAAATAATTGTCCTTACTTCTCAGACTTGGAGGCGTATTTTATAAACCAATTAGGCAATTATATTTAACTTAATATATATTATATCAGCCGCTTACAAAATAAAAAGGCATCTTTGCCCTCCCCCTGCCCAGGAACATTTGGCAGAGCCTGGAAATGTTTCTATTATCAGAACTCGGGGAATTTACAGACACTTTTGCTTACAGGACATGAATATGGTTAAAGATCACAGAATGTGCTAACCAACTCTTAACAAAAACGATGGTCTGTTTTCATAAAACACGAGTGCTGTGGTATGCAGGTTTTAGACACTTAATTGTATTATAGATTTATATCTTTGTGGGTTAGTGTGGTTCCATGATGTAGACAGTTACTCACAGATCTATGTTAGATTTCAAATGCAACTAAACCATCTCTTCCATAGCTGCTTTTAGTCAGAGTTTTTGTGTAATAGTTTGATTAATTGATAAAAAAATTTTGCAAGTGTATTTTGATCATGGTTACCCATTTCTAACTTCTTCCAGAGGCATCCTACTTCCTTACCCACTTACATTATATTATAATTTTTCCTGAAGACTCTCTCTCTCTCTCCACATGTAAATTATTTTGGGGGGTAGGACTTCTTACCTATGGTCCCTCTATGCTGAAATTTTGACTGGTGCAAGTCTCATACACACACTCACAAGTACTGTAAGTTTATACGTGTAACTTCCCTACTGTGTCTAGAAAGCACTCTTTTCTTGGAGCTATCTACCACCTCTGGCTTTTATAATCTTTGTTCCCATCTTTACATTGATCCCTGAGTCTTAGAACAATGGTGTATAAAGATATTCCTGACTGTGGTCTCTGCAGCCTCTTATGCATTGCAAGCTAACGAGTTGTGGGTCTTTGTGTTTTGATTACCTTTTATTTCCTCTTAAAAATGTTTCTGATGAAGTTTGGGAGATGCCTAATCTATGCATGTAGGAATAGTTTTAGGAGTTGGTTTAATATTATGTGTATCCAGCAGAATAACAAAAATAGGTTCTCCCTTGGAGTTAATGGCTTGTCTAGCCAACAAGCTCTTAATGCAGACAACCTCACTAATGGTGGCAGGTATGGGTTCCATCTTGTGTTTTCTTACCCCCAGGTTATTCATGCCACTATTGCACCAGTGCAATTCACAGGGAGGTAAGGCTGATTATGTCTTTTACTTCAAAAACTAGCCAGTAGGAATGTTTTATCACAGCAAGTAAACTAGGACAATTCCCTTTTAATTTTATTAATGTTTGAAAACAATTAGTTTCTTTATATTAATTTACAGTTTAATAAATGTCAATAGACCTTTTAGATACATTAAACATAAATTATATTTTACAAAAATCAGTTGGTGTTTTAGTGCACCACCTCATGAGCAAAGTCAACTCCTTTGCTCTATACTCCCTAGGCTGACTGACAACTGACTCAACTCCCAACTCACTGAGGAACTAACTGAACTGCCTTCACTTTTCCTGTGCTGGTCTTAAACAGCTTTTCTTCTGAGAGTTGGGCATATCCTACGTCTGAGTGATTTTCTCAAACCTTTCTCACTTTGTCTGCATTGTTTGGGATCAAAGGTCTGTACTAAAGGATTCCAGCCAGAGGCATTAAATGTGTGTAATACGGACATTTTTGTATTCCAGCCAGATCACACAGATCTAAGTTTTTGAATATGATCAGAGCAGCCATGTTGCTGAACTAAAATTCTTCTACAAGCATGGAGAGGGGAGGTGTTGCTAATTTGGTCAATAACTAAGAAGCTGTTGGGAACTCATAGCTGCAGGAAGAAAGTAAGCTGATTTTCTTTTTCTTTTTTCTTTTATATTCTCTTTATATCCTGATCACAGATCTTCTCCTTCCTCTCTTCCCAGTCCCTTCCTTAAAATTCTTCCCCTGATTGCTCCCTCCCTTTATCTTTGGAGAAAGTAAGGCCTCTTAGGTACTACCCTACCCTCAAGCATCTAGTCCCAGTAGATCTATGTACATCCTCTTCCACTGAGACCCAACAAGGCGGTCCAAGTAGTGGAGGAAGTGATCCAGTGGCAGGGAACAAAGCATGCTTCATTATTAGAAGACCCACATAAAGACTAAGCTGCACACTTGCTATAAATGTGTATGGAGTCTGTAATCAGCTCTTGCATGATCCCTGGAAGGTGGCTCAGGGTCTATAAGCTCCCATAGATCCCAGTTTAGTTGACTCTGTGGGTCTACTTGTGGTGTTCTTGACCCCTCTGACTTGCTGATTTCTAATTCCCATTCTTCCATAAGACTCCAGGAGTTCCACCTGGTGTTTAGTTGTGGTTTCTGAAATCTGCCTCGGTCTGCTGCTGGATGAAGCCTCTCAGGAGATAGCTTGCTAGGTTCCTGTCTGAATGTATAGCAGATTGTATTTAATAGTGTAAGGGGTTGGCTCTCTCCCATGGGGTGGGTCTCAAGTTGAGGCAGTCATTGAATGGCTGTTCCCTCAGTCTCTCCTCCATCTCTATCCCTGCACGTTTTGTAAGCAAGACAAATGTTGATTTGAAGGTTGTGTTGGTGGAATTTATGTCCTCTCCCTCCTTAGAAGTCCTGCCTGGCTACAGGAAGTGGCCACTTTAGTCTTCATAACCTCCTTTTGTAGGAATCTAAGCTACAGTTGCCCCCTTAGACGTTCTCTCCCATACCAGGCCTTCAGCTAGTCACCAGAGCTACCCACCCCACCCCCACCAATTTCCTTTCCCACGTCTAGCCCTGTCTCACCCCAGCTTCCCCACACCTGATCCTCATACCTATTCCATTCCTCACATCCACTCCTACTCAGTTCCTTCTCTCCATCCATCTCTGATGTCTATTTAGTTTCCCCTTCTGAGTGAGATTCACACACTCTCCCTTGGGACCTTCCTATTACCCAGTTTCTTTTGGTCTATAGATGGTGTCATGGTTGTCATGGTTATGGCTAATGTCCACTTATAAGTGAATACATACCATGCAATCTTTCTGGCTGTGGTTACTTCACTCAGGATGATAAACTCGAGTTCCATTCATTTGCCTGCAAACTCCATGAAAAGAAAGGAAGAGAAGAGAAGAGAAGAGAAGAGAAGAGAAGAGAAGAGAAGAGAAGAGAAGAGAAGAGAAGAGAAGAGAAGAGAAGAGAAGAGAAGAGAAGAAAAAAGAGAGGAAGTTAAGTGTGAAGAATCTGGGGAAAAATATGTCAAAAACTTATTGTAAAAAATTCCCAAAGAAGTAGTAAAAAATGAAGGACAAAAAGAGAGGAAAAACAGAAATGTAAACTTCAATCACTCTTAGGAAATCATAAACTTAGCAATCTGACATTCTGACAGTACCTGATTCCAAGCAATAATATAAAGCCTAATAATTGAAATGTGGCATTTCAGTGAAGACAGCTGTATATTCCAACGGAGTTTAATAGAATGCCCAGAACAAAAAAGCACAATTATGGTCAATTGGTCTTTGACAGCGGTTCTTTGTTATATAATCAGAAACTGATGATCCTTCTACAAGGTGTTCCAGGAAAATGCCATTCTAGAGATGGCCTCTTCTCTCATACCTTTTGTGAAAACTTCCTTAAAAAATATCAGAGACATAATAAACATAATGTTTGAAAGTATAAGACTTTTAGGGGAAAACACAGAGGAAGAAAATATTTAAGTTTGAAGGACTTGATAGGGCACTGAAGACACAGGCAAAAATAAAAGAAATTAATTACATAAGGGTTTAGAACTCCTACACAGAGAAAAAATGATCATAAAACATGTTGTGCATAGAGAAATATGTGCAAAGCAGTAATTTACTATCCATAACATGTAAAGATCATCTGCATCTAAGCATCAGGAAAAATGAAAAAGTATTTCAATAGAATTTATGTAGATACTTATTCAAATGATACTCAAGAATAAAAGCATTATCACTATTAATAACTATAAAATATAATCCCAAGGTCGTGCTACATTGCTGATTGGATTTATCATAGATTCAGTGTATGTATTCATACTTAATAGTTCAATTAAATTCAGTATTTGAGAAGGAGATCACATTTGAAGTTTTAAGTGTTAGCATAAATATTTTGAAAATTAAATTAAAATATATTGCATCAAAATGCTAAAATCCTTAAATATAAATAAACAAAATATGTAGAAGATTTACAAGGTGAAAAAACATGGAAAGAATGCTAAGCCAAATTAATGACAGTTTACGTTGATGAATATATATATACTTTATTAATCACTTGGAAAATAGGAGAAGCTCAGGGAATACTATGGAAGTGGGGGAGGAAGGAGCCAGAAGAAACAAGAAAACTCACAGAATCAAGTAACCAGTGTTCATAGGAACTCATAAAGACTGAAATGACCAGCATCAGGGAGCCTAACTGGGTCAGAACTAGGCCCTCTGCATATACCTTAGGATTGTTTAGCTTGGTCTTCTTATGGGACCCATAATAGTAGGAACAGGGGCTGCCACTGACTTTTGCTTGCTTTTTGGTCCCTTTTCTTCCTGCTAGGCTGCCTCTTCCAGCCCTAATATGAGAGGAGGTGCCTGATCTTATCCCAACTTGACTTGCCATATTTGTTTGATATCCCTGGGAGGCCTTGTGTTTATTTAAGGGAGAGGAATAGTAGTAGATGGGGAAATGGAGGTACTGCATGGGGAAGATGGAAGCAAAGCTAAGGTCATGACATAAAATATGAGAGAATAATGAATTCGTAAATATACTGCATTTATTCTACATCAGTCACTCAACAAACTTTTTCTCTGATCTAAATTTACAGATAGAATTTAAATTGTATTTTAGAAAATTAAAAAATAAAAAAAAGTAGAAAAGTGAAACACTAAACTAAGAGGACAAAGATGGCTTTTGTTCACTATTTTCCACCAATATTTACTCTAAACTTATAAATCATTCAAATCCAATAAAGTGTGTCAAGCTTCATTTCACTTACAGACATTGTAGAGAAGTCCAAACTCAAAGAGTAAAATTGGATTTAATGTTAGGTATTGTATAGTGGTGGAAGCATGTAATTACAAAATAGAATGTGGGAATGATTAAAGTGTTGATAAAATTCTTTAAAGTGATATGTGTGTATGTGTGTGTGTGTGTGTGTGTGTGTGTGTGTGTGTGTATTTTCTCCCCATTCATGTATATAAGACTCTATTTGGTGTATGTTGAACTTTAATATATCTCATATTTTCCATAAGAGAAGTGCATTCAACAAAGATGGCATTAATTAATTTTGTTGGAAGACTGTATTAGGGAATTTGATTAGCAGAGAATTATCAGGAATGATGTAATGATGCCATTGCAAGTTTTTCACAGTCACCTGTGTTAATATTCATGTTGTTACTGTCATTAGGTATTAATGATTCATGTTTCCATTAAACCCTCCTCTTATATACTGAACAGATCTCCTTTACAGATGTACTATAAGTTTATTGTACTGTTTGATAGTTACAGGATAATCATTATGGAAAATCTAAGAAGACCATGAAGAGAGAATTTAGAACTCCTTCATTTTAAATTATAGCTTTCCCCTGACTATCAGGGAAATCTCAAAGTGATAAAGTATGTGATCAGCCTTTCCCTATCTATAACATAATAGCATTAAAACTCCCTTTTAGATAGGAGTTTGGCACATCTGCTTAGACATAGTTATAATAGATACTACTTTAAAATTTATTCTTCTTGCTCTTAATGCCAGTATTTTAAATAAATTTTTTAAATCATGTGGAGGCTATGTACTCAT
Source organism: Mus musculus (assembly GCF_000001635.26). Taxonomy (NCBI): domain Eukaryota; kingdom Metazoa; phylum Chordata; class Mammalia; order Rodentia; family Muridae; genus Mus; species Mus musculus. The sequence continues at coordinate 87,568,511 of NC_000073.6, read as the reverse complement.
TTCATTTGTATGATACTTAATTATATTATAACATCAATGCTATGAGTTCAAGTAAATAAAAGAAAATTTAAATTACAGAAAGAGATAAAAGGAAGAATTGATAAATAATAATCCAAATTCTTTACATTCACTATTAATTATAGCAAAGTACACTCAATACACCTTTAAATGTCTACAACCATTTGGTTTAACACAGCTATACAGTCAAGTTGCAGATGACCCTTGGTTGCCTCTGTGATAACCAGAAAGGGAGCAGCACCGTAGAGATTGTGTCTCTAACAGAATCTATACTGTGGCTCTTTATAGAAACAACTAACCTGTGCTACAACAATAATTAATGATATTGCTGCCCATGAACAGTTCTTGGGTGGTAATGAATAAGGCAGAAAGAGAAAACATATTGTTAATTTTATTATGTCATTTCTAAACATTTATACGGTACCTAACATAAATAGCATAATTCTATTATTTGTGAAAAAGTCCTGAGAGGCAATCGCTTTATGAGCCAAGCTATCAATTACATCACTGTTTGTGTGATGACGGAGAAGCAGTTTACACACCCAGCAATGCAAAAAATACACAGAATACTTCACGCCATTACAGTTTATACAGATATTGATTGAATATTTAACAAATCAATTTATGTATACCAGTATTTCTAAAACACAACATTTTGGCTTCTGGCAAAAACTTGATCTTTAAAAAATGAGATTGAAAAAAAAATGTTTGTTCAAAAAAGCACTGAAATTGGGTGTGTGATGGTGCTCTGACACCTGCAGTCTCAGTGTGTTTGTAGTCATTGCAGTCCATCTTCCTACATAAGCACGATATCCTGCAGGACTCTCCAGACTCAAGAACAAATTTAATCGGAAGAATATTTTGCAGTTTGTTTACTTAGTATTGTCTGTCATCAGAGTTTGTTTGTTTTATAATATAATGGTTACACTACTGGATATTCTAAATCCATCTTGGGGAAGTAGATTGGAGAGTTTCTTTATATTTTACAAAATATTCATTAAACAAGTTTCCTGGGTGGTTCTAATAAATTTGCAGAATTTGAGAACGCTAGTCAAATGCATTGATCATATTTTCCCAACATTTGGCAAGTCATATATATTTATTATTACACTACTGGTCCTCACTCGGTAGCCAGCAAGAATGCGAGATCTCATAGTTTAACAATCATGTTCAAGCACTAACTGGAAATCTACTACATAGGGACTGATTCTTACTTATATTTTCTTATTCTAAAAATGTTTACCTAGCTAGTATATGTCAAAACCTATTCTTAAATATTGATAATCAAATAAGAAAAAGCATACATATATGCCTGTCATATAACTTCTAAGAGAATATGTATAAAAATTTTAAAAATTAAAAAATAAAAATAAAATTTAAAATTAATCACACATACACATAGTATTTATGATGATGAAAAGCAGTTTGAAAAAATAAATAATATGTAAATGTAAAGATTACCATTTAGCAAATTTGAAAAGGTCCACTGAAAGATGCATACCTTCCCATTGCTGCATGTGACTTCTAATGCAATTTAATGAAAGAAAAATCTCTCATTACCACCACTAAGCTTGTTTTCTGATTGAGAACTTACAGAACCACTAACCTTTTCTTGACTGAGTGCCTAGGCCACAATACACAAATTGTTGCCTTAGCTTTCAAGTCATATTCTGTGTCAAGACTTGGTTTCCTTAAGCCTTCAGTAAGATTTTGCTGAACTAACAATCTGCCCCCAGGTTTCTGTTAGCAAGTCCTCACACCTAGAGAGGACAAACTTGCCTTGAACTTGAAGGGTTAAGTGCAGTAATAGATTACAACCAGAAGAGGGTAGCAGAGGGTTGCTGAGTAAGAGCTAATGTTGTCAAAGTTCTTCCTCCTAAAAAGGCTGTATTCAAAGTACCAGTGTAGTCAAAGTCCAGAGAGTAAATTCCCAGAATAAATCACCAAAATAGGAAGAACATACTTTATGTGTAAGAATAATAATCTAGGATAGCATATTCTGTGGAAGAAATAATACCTTGATGGAATGGTAGATAGGTGTAGAACCCTATCTTAACAAACAGTCTTAGCTGCTATCAGAAATTTCATTTCCTATCAGATGACCTAAATCTCTATACATGTACTACTACCCGAACGTCTATTTCCTTCTTGTTCCTGTCAATGTCGGTCTATGTCGATTTTTATTCTCATACACTCTGTGTCTGGTAGGATCTACCCAGTCAAGAACACAAGTGCCTAAATATACCACGAGATCTCAGGATTCAAAGGTTCCTTCTTTAGAATGTACTACTTATTCATCATGAGCCCCTTGCTTAAGCTTGTGCCTAGAAAGTATGCAAACTGCATTATTATAGTAAGTCTTTTAGAATAACTCAAAGTTGAAACCAAGACCGTGGGTGTGATTAATTCTGTAGTGCCTTCTACACCAAAATACCAGGTAGAAAATAAATTTTGTTGTTGGATTTCATGAAAGTGTAGCAGAAGATGGCCTAGTCGGCCATCATGGGGAAGAGAGGCCCCTTGGTATTGAAAACTTTATATGCCCCAGTACAGGGGAATGCCAGGGCCAAGAAGCAGGAGTGGGTGGGTAGGGGAGCAGGGCGGGGGGGGGGGGGATATAGGGAACTTTCGGGATAGCATTTGAAATGTATATAAAGAAAATATCTAATAAAAATAAATAAATAACACAATTAAATCATAATTTTACACTCTTTGTATTCCACAATGGCAGCAGTTGGACAAAGTTTATTTCTACTTCATGATCTACAGAACCCAGACAACACATCTTTTGTCACAACACCTAGCAGGAAGCTTCCCCCCTACAGAAACCATTGGGCAGGCTTCTGACAATGATATCAAAGAGATGAACTTAAAAATTCAGTACAGGAAACCGGTATGATCTTTAAATCATCACCCTCCATGACCCTCAGTCCAAAGCAAGCCAAAGGTCAGAGCTGTCCCCATGAGTTTTGGGCAGGATTCAGCCACCTGTCAACTGCAGTGGACTTGCCAGCAGCTCTCTCTGGACAAGAACTAACAGAAATTCTGGGCAAAAAGCCAGATAATCACCCAGAATCTTAGAGCCAAGTATATGGAAATGGAAAAGGAAGAAACACTGAGATTTTTTCTTTCCAACAATACTGTAAAATCAAACAAAAATATTTTCAAGTATTTGATCTTTAGTATTGTTTATCATACATGGAAAAGCATTATTATTTTAATTATTACTTTAGTTTTCTTCTTCTTCTTCTTATTATTATTATTATTAATATTATTATTATTATTATTATTCCTACTAGAGTATTTGTCATTTTCATGAATGCTGCTGAATGAAGCCCAATTTATTTCTGTGTAATTCATATGACCTGGTTTATAGTTCTTAATGCATATTAATTTGGATTTTCTGATTGTACAGGTCAATATAAATTACTCATGGAACAGATAAGGCTTTGAGGCCAGGGTATGAACATATAAATTTTTCCTATAAAACAGTTTTCATTGAATAAGCATCTTTTCCTTACAATATCATTCAGTAGCCCTGAAATATAAATGAGGAGCAGACAAAAACCAGGAATTTGCTAGGTAGTATCTGTTCCTTCATCTTACTTCAGTTTATTTATATATAAACGTTTTTGGACAACATTTATGTATATAAAATTTTTGGACAAAATTATAGTTTATGGGTGAAAAGAAAGCAAAAGTGAACTTGCTAATTTAAACACAAAGTTAAAACAGTCTCTGTGGGGAGGGAGGGAGGGAGAGAGAGAGAGAGAGAGAGAGAGAGAGAGAGAGAGAGAGAGAGAGAGAGATTGAGAGTGCTCAGTCACTACTGGTTGCAGTGCAAACTAGTACAGTTTCTGTGCAAACCAGTATGGAAGTTTCTCAAAAAATTAAAAAATAAATCTAGCATTCAGCCAGCTATATCATTCCAGTATATACACAAAGACTATATCCTATCATGGAAACATTTAAAAAAACATGCTACTGTCCATCAACAGAAAAATAGATAATGAAAATTATATGTTTGTGGGCATGCATGCACATGTGTGTCTATATATATATGTGTATGTTTGTATGTATATATACATATATATGAATATATATGTGAAGATATATATATATATCCAGTTGTAAAAAATATGAAAAATGTAAAGTTTCCAGAAGATGGATGGACCTGGAAAATATGATTAACACAGGTACCTTAAACTCAGAGAAACAAAAAGATTGCATGCTTCCTGAAGAAACCTAGTGCACATATATATCGTTTTGTTTGCCTTGAGTCATTGTGAGGCAACAGTTTTAAAAAACTCTCAAGCTGGGCGTGGTGCTGCACTCCTTTAATCCCAGCACTCGGGAGGCAGAGGCAGGCGGATTTCTGAGTTCCTGGCTAGCCTGGTCTACAAAGTGAGTTCCAGGACTACACAGAGAAACCCTGTCTCAAAAAAAATCTCCTAGAGGAATTATTCATTAAAACTGAATTTAAACAAGTATTAATATGAGAAGTTCAACCTTTCTCTCAATTTCAGGATTTTTGGAGAAAACTCTAAACATGAACTAGGAAGAGTCAATCCAGGACAATCTGGAAATCAGAAAGTAGGAAGAGCTTAGCTCATATGTAGATTATACTCCCAACCCCACTGGCTAGACCTTAATCACGGAACAATTATTTTATGGCAGCTATTTGATGAGTTTTCTAGCCCCTGTTTCTCAAGCTGACAATTTTATTAAGTGAGTTTAACAGTAACTGACATCTGAAAATGAACAATAAGTCTTGGATATGTTGATTTTTTTTCTTATAACCTGTGAAAAATAGAATCAGATAGAAGGGTGCATCTTACCAAGTGCTTGTGGCATTTAAATTATTCTAAATCATACCTGAAAAAGTAGATATGAAAAATTAAATAACCTGAAAAAATAGGATTTATAGCAAAAACAAAATAAACACGCAACAAAACATCAACAAACCCTTTTCTTGTCTTTGAGTTATTCATTAATTTTTCAGTATTGTTATATGGTTAACACAAATTCCAAGGAGTATAATTATATAGGCACCATTTAGGATGTCTCATTCTTGCCACTTGAATATACCCAAAGAGAGGTATTCCTATGAATTAGTCTTGAAGTTTTCAGGCTATCTTCAACATATCAAAGAAGCTAATGTGTTACCAAAGAAATGCTAAAGTGGTCCTTCCTGTGAGCTTTTTAGAGATTTTAAATTCTCATGAGAAATTACTGTAATTCATGTTTTTAACTAGTTCAACTTTTGCACTTAAATCTTCAAAGTCTGAAGAAAATTCATATGTGAAGAGCATTAAGGCTTGGGTATATAAAGACACTCAGAAATGTTCATTTCATGAAACAGGTTTCTGTGTTGTACTCTGATTGTTTGATAGGAAAGTACTGGGATTAAAGAACATCAAAAATAGAAAAATGGGGTGAGCCCCATCTGGGAGGAATTCACTCTTCAAAGGAAAACTTATATATTGAGAAGTAGAAAACTTTCAAAGAAAGTCACTAGGAGATAATAATCACAGGTGAAGGAGTTCTTTCTATTCAGTGGCTCTGTGGAACAAAGTTGATATCCACTGTTGTAGTTAATTCTCAAAACTGTTCTACAAATTACATATTTACTTCCATTATTAATGGGAAAAACAGACACACGCACATATTCAGAAACATAGGGACTGCATGATATGTGCTTGCTCATGGATCCATAGAAACTGTTGAGTTTGATTGTTGTTACATTTGAAATTCATCACAACTTTGCATTATTATCTTTTAAAATAAATATATAATTGCATGCTGTGGTCGAAGTCATCAGGCTTTAAGGTTTCAGAAAATCTTAATCAGTCCAAATTCTAAATTAACAGTCATTGTAAGTCATCTTGGTTACAGATAAAAAAATCTATTAAATAGTGTCTTAAAATACGTGGACTACAACTTTCATATAGCAAATAGTGCAGAAATGCTGCTGATGTGGACCAGTAGCCCAATTATTCTGCTATCTTTGCCTGCTCACCATTTCTTTTTGTTTTCCACAATCAGTTAGACATTGGCCTCAACTTTGGGTATGTATCTGCAATTAAGCCCATAGCAAGAAACAACAATCGAAGAGGTACATCAATTGATTTTCCATACTTCTGTAACTACAGCAATGACAATATAATCTATAATATATGTCAATAACAGCATAATAACACAATTTGAATGTATTTGATGCTCTCTGACATTAAGATAGTATTTTCTCATAAGGACTAACTCTTACATAACACATAGGTTATGAAAAAGAGATCATTATCTTAATTTTATGGATGATAAAAACTGAGAAGAAAATTAATTCATTTCTTCATAATCAAGACCCTAAAATTAATTTTAAAGCCATGATCTAATTCTGTACTTAATTCTAAATCTGGTGCTTACAATTTATGCTATGCTTATTCTTATAGCCAATAAATGGACATATGCACATATACGCAGCCTTTATAACCTGATTCAGGTGACTGCATCATCAAAAGTGCCACAATTCACCACCATTTCAAATTCTGCTTTCTCTATGAGGGAAGCAAAATTGTTAAAATGCCTCAGACCTTCAGCACAGAATGCAAAAAAAAAAAAAAAAAAAAAAAAACAAAAAAACAAAAAACAAAAAAAACAAAAACAAAAACAAAAACAAAAACAAAACCTGTGTCTAGGATGCTAGTGTTTTTCAGTTTTTGGCTCTCAGCTCCTTCAGCGCTATGTCTGCCTGGATGCTACCATGCTTCCTACCATGATGACAATAGACTGAAGCTCAGAAGCAGTAAGCCAGTCCCAATTAAATATTGTCTTTTATATGAGTTGCCTTGGTCATGGTGTCTCTTCACAACAGTAAAACCCCAACTAGACAGAACTTGATACTGGGGACTGGGGTATTGCTGTGATAGGTCTGACTATGCTTTTGTTTGGAAGAATGTGGATTTGGAATTTTGGATTTTAAAACAATAGAATCCTTTAAGTGGTGCTTTATGGCCCATCCTATCAGATACTTGGAAGACATTACAGCTGAGGGTGATTTGAAGTGTGGAAGTCCGGTTCTGGAGGTTTCAAAAGACAAGAATATCAGTATGTGGTCTAGAGACTGTTTTGTGGTGATTTGTTGAAGAATGTTGCTCCTTTTTGCCCTTGTCTGAAGTGTCTGCCTGAGGCTAAGGTGAAGAGACTCAGATTAATTGCATTGAGAAAAGAAGTCTCAGAAATAGCCAGCATAGACTTTGTCCTCTGGTATATTCTCATGAAGAGCATTGTGATCAAGCATAGCAAGCTTCAAAAGACTGGATTTATTTAGTTAGGGCTATTAAACCACCTCAAAGTTTATCAGTCTAAATCAGTTCATTACTGAATTAACTCAAAATAAGGCAGGAAGTAAAGAGTGAATAAAAATAGTTCAAAGAGCAATAGCAGCACAAGGTATTTAACAGAAACCCTTCCAAGTATAATACAGAATATAAAGGATTTTATCAAAAAAAATACAAATATAAGAATTCATGCATTAAATTTCTTTTACATTTTAAAATCAGAGTGGAGAGATGACTCAACAGTTGAAAGCATTTATTGCTCTTGCAGAGGACTGGAATTCAGTTCCTAGGACATATATCATATGGCTCATAATCACCTGAAATGCCTTTTCTCAAAGATCTGACATCTTCAAGTATACACACACAAATTCTATATACTCATATAGATACATACAGACATATATGCTTACCTATAAATAAAAATAAATATTTTCTTCAATTGTTCATAAGTCAAGTAGCAGTACAAAGTAAAGCGATGATCATATGAGCCATAACGAATTCTCTGGAGAGCTATAAATATTACTGAGTAACTGAGAAAACAACATGCTCTACTTGTGGCGTACAGAATGGGCACATTTGTCTGACACAAGCCCAGTAAGTCATCATGTAGCAGTGTGACAGAAAAGAAAATTTCTAAGAGGAGTCCAAGGAAAGTAAAACAAACCCAATTAATTCTCACACAAAAAGCCAAACATGCATAATGGTGAACACACCTAGAACATCTATATCTTTTCTCCTCATTTTTAAATCACTAAAAAATAATAACTCACAATATGACATGACATCTATGTGAAGTCTCTTGTCTTGATCTCCACTGTACTCTGACACTATTTCTGAAACTGGTGAGTGCAATATCAAGATAAGTGACAGCACTTGAGATGAAATGACTGATGATATAGACATGGTACTTTAGAACTAGACATGTTTCTGGATAATTAAAGTGTCACTGAAGTCAGAAAGACTTATAAGCTTGTGTAATGAAATTGTTGATCTGATAACTTTTTGTTTCTTGTGTAAATAGTGTCATAATTTTGCCACAGAGATGAAATTTTGTTCTAACATATACAACTTGCCAACCTTTCAGACATGATGTGATGAATCAAAACTTTTTGTACCCTGTGAAATTTATTTTGATTTCATTAACTGTGGTTCATCTGTCCATTGCAGACTATTTTCTGACAGGCATTTATTCTATTAGTGACATTTTTTGGTTCATTTTATCTTGTGATAGCATGTTAAAATTCTAGCCATGTTCAAAAGAAAGAGTTTCATTCATGTTTGATCTCTATTATAAATGTAGCATCTTGTTTGATAAACAAGTCAATCAAGTAATTATTTCATTTGATAGACATAGGTGATGGGGTTAAAGCAATGGTAATTAGATTTAATTATCTGTCAGTACTCAGTACATGAAATGGCCAAATATATAAACCACCACAGTCCACAAGAATAAATAATGCTGGAAATGTTGACAGTTTGGTTGACAATGGCTTTAGTTAATGAAGAAAGTTATAATTCTGTCGGAGAGTAAAAATTCTGGAATGCAGAAAATAATTTAAGACTGAGGTAAGATTTTTTTGTTTTGTTTTGTTGTTTGCATATCTGCAGATATGCAATATCTTTCTATTTACTAGTAAACTTTCAGTTAACTTTTTGAATGATCTGAACCTTCTACATCATCTTCTTTTGCACCCACAGTTCTAGTAAGCTACTCTAATTTAACATCTATGAGGTCTATTCCTTCCTAATATCCTTTTTGTTCTCTTTGGTTACCACTTCCATAATAGCCCTTTGGATCTTTAATTGCAATAAATGTTTCATGTACCTGTCCTCCTTTCCCTTTTAAAGTATTCACTTTATCCTCTTCAAAACTACAACCATAGGATTCATTTCTACACCACTGAAACTCAGTACTTTCTAACAAATATTCTCCCTCCCTCCCTCCTCCCTTCCTCCCTCCTCTCTCCCTCCCCTCCCCTCCCCTTCCCTCCCCTCCCCTCCCCTCCCCTCCCCCCTCCCCTCCCCTCCCCCCTCTCCTTCCCCCTCCCCTTCCCCTCCCCCCTCCCCTTCCCCTTCTTTCCCCTTCCCCTTCTTTCCCCTTCCCCTTTTCCCCTTCCCCTTTTCCCCTTCCCCTTTTCCCCTTCCCCTTCCCCTTCCCCTTCCCCTTCCCCTTCCCCTTCCCCTTCCCCTTCCCCTTCCCCTTCCCCTTCCCCTTCCCCTTCCCCTTCCCCTTCCCCTTCCCCTTCCCCTTCCCCTTTTCCCCTTCCCCTTCCCCTTTTCCCCTTCCCCTTCCCCTTCCCCTTTTCCCCTTCCCCTCTTCCCCTTCCCCTTCCCCTCTTCCCCTTCCCCTTCCCCTTCCCCTTCCCCTTCCCCTTCCCCTTCCCCTTCCCTTCCCCTTCCTTCCTTCCTTCCTTCCTTCCTTCCTTCCTTCCTTCCTTCCTTCCATCCTTCCTTCCATCCTTCCTTCCATCCTTCCTTTCTTCTTTTCTTCCTTCTTTCTTTCGAATCTGACAGTTACTTTTATTTTAGATTTGGATTACCATTCAGTGTAAAAGGTTTCATTATGATGTGTAATCCAAGTATGTCATATTTCATCCTTATCTATCCCTTCTCCAGTGGCCTCTGCCATTTCTCTACTTGTTTTTGCTGCTCTATTTTTTCGCCAGAAACAATTGCCTGTGGCTCACATAATTTGCATCTGAAACTCCCATTTTTATACAGCACTAGCAAAGAGAAAAGTGCAAGTTATGGCTTGAATAGTGTAGAGTTTTATGGAAAATGAGACACAACGAAGTCAGAGACTGTATTTGTTTACATAGCAGGTGTTCATGCAAAAATAGAAATTAGGATCATGCTTTTGAAATCCTAAATTATAATTCTGTCTCTTATTATTCTAGTGCGAAATAAATTCTTAGAGCTTTAGTTTGAGGGTTGGTATATGGTAGAAGAGAAAGAATATAACAGAATATAACAGTGTGCTATGAAATAGACAGACTGAAGCATCACAAATAAGGCCAAATGGAAGGTGTATTATTTTCTTCAGAAAATATGTAAGTACTTGGTACTTGGAATGATTAGACTTTTGGGGCTATGACAGACATGGTTCTAAGCAAGGGCTTCCAGTACATAATACAACTCTCTAGTTGATATGATTAGTAGACATATAGTAGAGAAATAAGATTTATTGAAACTCTATTTTAGTTTCTGGAGATTTTACCAGGATAAATGTGGTACATAACGATTCAGTTAGTTGTTTATAGTTTTGACATTTATTTAAGTGAAAGATGAAAACTGTGGATTTAGCGAACATGGATTTCTGAGAAGATTACCTATATTAATAGCACTCTTTAATATAGCAATGTACCCAGGATATTCAACTTACAAGGAGAAAAAGCTCATTTTGGTTCACAGTTTCAGAAGATTTAGTCTGTGGTCTATTAACTTCATTACATTAAGCCTATGGCAGAATACTGCTTCAGCACAGGCAGAATGCAGAGGAGTAAAGCCACTTATTCATGGTAGCTGGAAGGCAAAGCACAGAAAGCAGGCAGAGTCCAGGGTAGCAATGTCCTTTGTAAGGGATGATGCCTATTATGTGACATCCTTATACTAGACCCAGCTTCTAAATATACTATTAACCACCAGCAGAACATGTCACCTCATTAGGGGGCAGAAAAGATCCAGACTAATACACTGTCATGTAATTGGGATAAACCAGTGCAATTGTACCCGTATGCCTGTACACATACTTATTTGAAGGTTTTCTTTCCTCTGTGAAATGCTGAGGAGAGCCTCTGAGCTCCATAGAATTTGGTTACAGAGAAAAATCTAAAAGTTCACTATTATGCATTAAACACAGACAAAAGTGGTTCACTCTTTGCATCTTCACACTCTCATATTACCTACCATGGGATTTTGCAGTTAACTTATTTTTTAATGCTGTTATTTTCAGGGCATTTTAGAATATGGAAGACAACCACAACTGAACCTTTGATTCCAAAGAATTTGTGAAAGGATTAGATGATTACACTCTGGTCATGGAAGAGAAAGAGGCAGAAGAATTTTTCCTTTGTTGTTTTGTTTTAGTCAGCTATTACACAAATATTGCAGTTCTGTCAAGCAAATTTAGAATAAGATACCTCTGCTATTATAAGCACACTGGCAAAAAAATATATAACTAGCACAATTGGCAAATAGTTAAATTGGTTAAGTGAAGAATGGTTTTGGAGGACTTTTACAGCACCCGAGTGATTATAAGATACAACAAATTTCACTGATCACTGTAGTAAGATAATGCAAGTCCATTCTTCCATTAAAGTCACATTCCCAGTGACATAGAACAAAATATGTATAATATTGTTAAATGGGGACATGTTTCTAACAATGCAAAGGAAAGGTTATCTATATACTTTTATTTAATAGTCAATATTTTTACCTGTTTTATAGCCTTTATTCTTAAGTTGTTACTGTTGCATTCATACATACATATAAATATATAAATAAATCCTGCTGAATCCATTTGGTGCTATACATATGTATGTGTTTATTGCTGATTGTCAATGGGGGGTATCAAACACTTTCATTGAAGTCTGTTACATTGTACATCCTAAAATGCATCATTTCAATAACGCTCATTCTTATACCCTAGTCCTAGCCTCTTTGGATTTACAGCACACAAAGCTAAACCATCCCAACATCATATGAATTCTAATGCCCAGCTTTTTGAAAATTAAACATATTTAATAGAAATAGAACAATATTACTTACTCCCTTCCTTTCTTTTCTCCAGCCTGTCCCACACGCCTTCCCTCCAAAACCATCCTATGACTCCTCCCTTCAAGCTGGTAGCCATTTTGTCCTCAATTATTTCTGTTTTATATATATATATATGTTTGTGTGTATAAATATAACCTGCAGAGCCCATGTTTTGTTGCATGTGCATATATGACTTCAGGATTAGCCATGAGGTGTTGGGTAACCAATAAGAGAAAACTTGAGTGGTTGAGGCCAATTCTCCTTCTCCCAGCAGTTATTGGTTGCCTATAGCTCTTTGTCTTTGTATGGCCATTAGAAATTTCTACTCTTCTATATGTCAGTTAAAATAGGCATTGTTCAATGTTTGTTTAGGCAGTCATTTATATAAAAGACTGTTTCAAAACAAAATTTCTGATACTTTGGCTTTTACAATTTTTTTTTGTACTGCACCCCTTTTTCTGTGATATTCCCTGAGCCATAGACACTGTAGCTGTGAAACTATCTATTGGGCTATTGGGCTGAGCTTCCTGTGATTGGTTTACCTCTGCACTACATGCAGTTGTTGTTTCTCTGAAGATATCCACTTTCTGTCAGAAGACACTTATTTGATAGTGTCAATAGCTACACTTATTTGTGGGTATATATATAAGATTTAGAATGTAGTAAGAAATTATTCTGGTATAGTGATTCTTTTCTTATGCCTATGTCCTCACTAGTCCTGAGAAGCTGGCTGGATTTTCAGTATCCATCTTGATTTCCTTCCTGTTAAAGTTGGCCTTAAGCCCACTTAGACAGGTATTTGTTACCACCACCACTTGAGTGACACTTATACATCTATGCATATCTCATCATGTTTAAAATATATTGCATCTAGGTAGGACCGTTAATTGTTTCTGTCCCTTGGCATCTTGCATTTGTATTTTCAGTAACATGGAGGCGAGATTACAGGAAAGAGGCATTCAGGTGAGATTCATATGGAAGCACCACCAATAGTCTTTGTCATTTTAAGAGTCAATTCAACTACCATGGCCAATTATTTGAAAGGAGGATTCTAGTACCTGGTACTCAAGATTTTGTTAGGTTTCAATTTTTATAGGTCTGTGGGGAGTGTTGTCTGGCTTAACTTCAAGAAACATATATGCATAATACATACATACATACACCATGTATAAATTGGGGTAAATATAAAATAATTCCTTAAAACTTTATCAAGCCTTCCGCTCCACTCGAGCCCCTGGTACCTTGCCAGTGGAGTCGCCCAACACCCTCAAGGGCCCACACAGAATTCCTCACGGGATCCTAAGACCTCTGGTGAGTGGAACACAGCGTCTGCTCCAATCCAATCACGAGGAACATGAGACTGCAGTAAATAGGGAAGCAGACTACCTGGGCCTGACCTGGGGCACAAGTCCCTTCCACTCCACTCAAGCACCGGGGTACTTTGCCAGCGGAGTCGCCTGACGCCCGCAAGGGCCCACACAGGATTCCACACAGGATCCTAAGACCTCTAGTGAGTAGAACACAACTTCCGCCAGGAGTCCGGTTCGAACACCAGATATCTGGGTACCTTCCCTGCAAGAAGAGAGCTTGCCTGCAGAGAATACTCTGCCCACTGAAACTAAGGAGAGTGCTACCCTCCCAGGTCTGCTTATAGAGGCTAACAGAGTCACCTGACGAACAAGCTCTTAACAGAGACAACTATAACAGCTAGCTTCAGAGATTACCAGATGGCGAAAGGCAAACGTAAGAATCCTGCTAACAGAAATCAAGACCACTCACCATCATCAGAACGCAGCACTCCCACCCCACCTAGTCCTGGGCACCCCAACACAAGCGAAAATCTAGACCCAGATTTAAAAACATTTCTCATGATGATGATAGAGGACATCAAGAAGGACTTTCATAAGTCACTTAAAGAATTACAGGAGAGCACTGCTAAAGAGTTACAGGTCCTTAAAGAAAAGCAGGAAAACACAACCAAACAGGTAGAAGTCCTTAAAGAAAAACAGGAAAACACATCCAAACAGGTGATGGAAATGAACAAAACCATTCTAGAACTAAAAAGGGAAGTAGACACAATAAAGAAAACCCAAAGCGAGGCAACGCTGGAGATAGAAACCCTAGGAAAGAGATCTGTAACCATAGATGCAAGCAACAGCAACAGAATACAAGAAATAGAAGAGAGAATCTCAGGTGCAGAAGATTCCATAGAGAACATCGACACAACAGTCAAAGAAAATACAAAATGCAAAAGGATCCTAACTCAAAACATCCAGGAAATCCAGGACACAATGAGAAGACCAAACCTACGGATAATAGGAATTGATGAGAAGGAAGATTTTCAACTTAAAGGGCCAGCTAATATCTTCAACAAAATAATTGAAGAAAACTTCCCAAACATAAAGAAAGAGATTCCCATGATCATACAAGAAGCCTACAGAACTCCAAATAGACTGGACCAGAAAAGAAATTCCTCCCGACACATAATAATCAGAACAACAAATGCACTAAATAAAGATAGAATATTAAAAGCAGTAAGGGAGAAAGGTCAAGTAACATATAAAGGAAGGCCTATAAGAATTACACCAGACTTTTCACCAGAGACTATGAAAGCCAGAAGAGCCTGGACAGATGTTATACAGACACTAAGAGAACACAAATGCCAGCCCAGGCTACTATACCCGGCCAAACTCTCAATTACCATAGATGGAGAAACCAAAGTATTCCAAGACAAAACTAAATTAACCCATTATCTCTCCACGAATCCAGCCCTTCAAAGGATAATAACAGAAAAGAAGCAATACAAGGATGGAAATCACGCCCTAGAACAAGCAAGAAAGTAATCCCTCAACAAACCAAAAAGAAGACAGCCACAAGAACAGAATGCCAACTCTAACAACAAAAATAATAGGAAGCAACAATTACTTTTCCTTAATATCTCTTAATATCAATTGACTCAATTCCCCAATAAAAAGACATAGACTAACAGACTGGCTACACAAACAGGACCCAACATTCTGCTGCTTACAGGAAACCCATCTCAGGGAAAAAGACAGACACTACCTCAGAATGAAAGGCTGGAAAACAATTTTCCAAGCAAATGTCTGAAGAAACAAGCTGGAGTAGCCATTCTAATATCGGATAAAATCGACTTCCAACCAAAAGTTATCAAAAAAGACAAGGAGGGGCACTTCATACTCATCAAAGGTAAAATCCTCCAAGAGGAACTCTCAATTCTGAATATCTATGCTCCAAATACAAGGGCAGCCACACTCATTAAAGACACTTTAGTAAAGCTCAAAGCACACATTGTACCTCACACAATATTAGTGGGAGACTTCAACAAACCACTTTCATCAATGGACAGATCGTGGAAACAGAAACTAAATAGAGACACAGTGAAACTAACAGAAGTTATGAAACAAATGGACCTGACAGATATCTACAGAACATTTTATTCTAAAACAAAAGGATATAACTTCTTCTCAGCACCTCATGGTACCTTCTCCAAAATTGACCATATAATTGGTCACAAAAGAGGCCTCAACAGATACAAAAATATTGAAATTGTCCCATGTATCCTATCAGACCACAATGGCCTAAGACTGATCTTCAATAACAACATAAATAATAGAAAGCCAACATTCACATGGAAACTGAACAACACTCTTCTCAATGATACCTTGGTCAAGGAAGGAATAAAGAAAGAAATTAAAGACTTTTTAGAGTTTAATGAAAATGAAGCCACAACGTACCCAAACCTATGAGACACAATGAAAGCATTTCTAAGAGGGAAACTCATAGATCTGAGTGTCTCCAAGAAGAAACGGGGGAGAGCACATACTAGCAGCTTGACAACACATCTAAAAGCTCTAGAAAAAAGGAAGCAAATTCACCCAAGAGGAGTAGACGGCAGGAAATAATCAAACTCAGGGGTGAAATCAACCAAGTGGAAACAAGAAGAACTATTCAAAGAATTAACCAAACGAGGAGTTGGTTCTTTGAGAAAATCAACAAGATAGATAAACCCTTAGCTAGACTCACTAAAAGGCACAGGGACAAAATCCTAATTAACAAAATCAGAAATGAAAAGGGAGACATAACAACAGATCCTGAAGAAATCCAAAACACCATCAGATCCTTCTACAAAAGGCTATACTCAACAAAACTGGAAAACCTGGACGAAATGGACAAATTTCTGGACAGATACCAGGTACCAAAGTTGAATCAGGATCAAGTTGACCATCTAAACAGTCCCATATCCCTTAAAGAAATAGAAGCAGTTGTTAATAGTCTCCCAGCCAAAAAAAGCCCAGGACCAGACAGGTTTAGAGGAGAGTTCTTTCAGACCTTCAAAGAAGATCTAATTCCAGTTCTGCACAAACTATTTCACAAAATAGAAGTAGAAGGTACTCTATCCAACTCATTTTATGAAGCCACTATTACTCTGATACCTAAACCACAGAAAGATGCGACAAAGATAGAGAACTTCAGACCAATTTCTCTTATGAATATCGATGCAAAAATCCTCAATAAAATTCTCGCTAACCGAATCCAAGAACACATTAAAGCAATCATCCATCCTGACCAAGTAGGTTTTATTCCAGGGATGCAGGGATGGTTTAATATACGAAAATCCATCAATGTAATCCATTATATAAACAAACTCAAAGACAAAAACCACATGACCATCTCGGTAGATGCAGAAAAAGCATTTGACAAGATCCAACACCCATTCATGATAAAAGTCTTGGAAAGATCGGGAATTCAAGGTCCACACCTAAACATGATAAAAGTAATCTACAGCAAACCAGTAGCCAACATCAAAGTAAATGGAGAGAAACTGGAAGCAATCTCACTAAAATCAGGGACTGCACAAGGCTGCCCAATTTCTCCCTACCTTTTTAAAATAGTACTTGAAGTATTAGCCAGAGCAATTCGACAACAAAAGGAGATCAAGGGGATACAAATTGGAAAAGAGGAAGTCAAAATATCATTTTTTGCAGATGATATAATAGTATATATAAGTGACCCTAAAAATTCCACCAGAGAACTCCTAAACCCGATAAACAGCTTCGGTGAAGTAGCTACATATAAAATTAACTCAAACAAGTCAATGGCCTTTCTCTATACAAAGAATAAACAGGCTGAGAAAGAAATTAGGGAAACAACACCCTTCTCAATACTCACAAATAATATAAAATATCTCGGCGTGACTCTAACTAAGGAAGTGAAAGATCTGTATGATAAAAACTTCAAGTCTCTGAAGAAAGAAATTAAAGAAGATCTCAGAAAATGGAAAGATCTCCCATGCTCATGGATTGGCAGGATCAACATTGTAAAAATGGCTATCTTGCCAAAAGCAATCTACAGACTCAATGCAATCCCCATGAAAATTCCAACTCAATTCTTCAAGAATTAGAAGGAGCAATTTGCAAATTCATCTGGATTAACAAAAAACCTAGGGTAGCTAAAAGTCTTCTCAAGGATAAAAGAACCTCTGGTGGAATCACCATGCCTGACCTAAAGCTTTACTACATAGCAATTGTGATAAAAACTGCATGGTACTGGTATAGAGCCAGACAAGTAGACCAATGGAACAGAATTGAAGACCCAGAAATGAACCCACACACCTATGGTCACTTGATCTTCGACAAGGGAGCTAAAACCATCCAGTGGAAGAAAGACAGCATTTTCAACAATTGCTGCTGGCACAACTGGTTGTTATCATGTAGAAGAATTCGAATCCATCCATACTTATCTCCTTGTACTAAGGTCAAATCTAAGTGGATCAAGGAACTTCACATAAAACCAGAGACACTGAAACTTATAGAGGAGAAAGTGGGGAAAAGCCTTGAAGATATGGGCACTGGGGAAAAATTCCTGAACAGAACAGCAATGGCTTGTGCTGTAAGATCGAGAATTGACAAATGGGACCTAATGAAACTCCAAAGTTTCTGCAAGGCAAAAGACACCGTCAATAAGACAAAAAGACCACCAACAAATTGGGAAAGGATCTTTACCTATTCTAAATCAGATAGGGGACTAACATCCAACATATATAAAGAACTCAAGAAGGTGGACTTCAGAAAATTAAATAACCCCATTAAAAAATGGGGCTCAGAACTGAACAAAGAATTCTCACCTGAGGAATACCGAATGGAAGAGAAGCACCTGAAAAAATGTTCAACATCCTTAATCATCAGGGAAATGCAAATCAAAACAACCCTGAGATTCCACCTCACACCAGTCAGAATGGCTAAGATCAAAAATTCAGGTGACAGCAGATGCTGGCGAGGATGTAAAGAAAGAGGAACACTCCTCCATTGTTGGTGGGATTGCAGGCTTGTACAACCATTTTGGAAATCAGTCTGGTGGTTCCTCAGAAAATTGGACATAGTACTACCGGAGGATCCAGCAATACCTCTCCTGGGCATATATCCAGAAGATGCCCCAACTGGTAAGAAGGACACATGCTCCACTATGTTCGTAGTAGCCTTATTTATAATAGCCAGAAGCTGGAAAGAACCCAGATGCCCCTCAACAGAGGAATGGATACAGAAAATGTGGTTCATCTACACAATGGAGTACTACTCAGCTATTAAAAAGAATGAATTTATGAAATTCCTAGCCAAATGGATGGACCTGGAGGGCATCATCCTGAGTGAGGTAACACATTCACAAAGGAACTCACACAATATGTACTCACTGATAAGTGGATATTAGCCCAAAACCTAGGATACCCAAGATATAAGATACAATTTGCTAAACACATGAAACTCAAGAAAAATGAAGACTGAAGTGTGGACACTATGCCCCTCCTTAGAATTGGGAACAAAACACCCATGGAAGGAGTTCCAGAGACAAAGTTTGGAGCTGAGATGAAAGGATGGACCATGTAGAGACTGCCATATCCAGGGATCCACCCCATAATCAGCATCCAAACGCTGACACCATTGCATACACTAGCAAGATTTTGCTGAAAGGACCCAGATGTAGCTCTCTCTTGTGAGACTATGCCGGGGCCTAGCAAACACAGAAGTGGATGCTCACAGTCAGCTAATGGTTGGATCACAGGGCTCCCAATGGAGGAGCTAGAGAAAGTACCCAAGGAGCTAAAGGCATCTGCAACCCTATAGGTGGAACAACATTATGAACTAACCAGTACCCCGGAGCTCTTGACTCTAGCTGCATATGTATCAAAAGATGGCCTAGTTGGCCATCACTGGAAAGAGAGGCCCATTGGACATGCAAACTTTATATGCCCCACTACAGGGGAACGCCAGGGCCAAAAAGGGGGAGTGGGTGGGTAGGGGAGTGGGGATGGGTGGGTATGGGGGAACTTTTGGTATAGCATTGGAAATGTAAATGAGCTAAATACCTAATAAAAAATGGAAAAAAAATCTTTATCAAACAAACTTAGTGTTGTTTATCTCTGTCTCCCTTCCATGACACTTTTCCTCCTCCCTTCACTTAGGAACCCTTTTTACTTTCTTTAGTTCTTTAGTTACTCCATATTGTATACTCACATATGAGAGAATTTGGTGCTAGAAGTTTCAAATTAGCCAACACATGTAGCATCTGCCTGAATCTTGGTTTCCTCACTTCTGTATAATTTTTTTCTAGTTCCATCTGTTTGCCTGCAAATTGCATGTTTTCATTTGTTTTTACAATTGAATTATTGTATAGTATATGTTTATCTTGATCCACACATCCATTGAAAAATATATAGGCTATTTCCATTCCCTAGTTATTGTACAAATGGTGGTGATGAAACTGCTGAGTAAATACTTAGGGAGTCAGATGTTGAGTACTTTAGCATATGCCAAGGAGTGGTACAGCTGTGTTATATAATGGGTTTTTGTTTTGTTTTGTTCTTGTTTTTTAATATTTTGAAATTTCTCATACTGGTTTCCAAAGAAACTTTACAAGTTTGCATTCCCATCAACAGTGGATGATATTTTCCCTACCTCACATCTTCTCCAGCATTTGTTGTTAATTATTTTGTTGATCTTTGCTATTCTAACTGGGGTATTTTCATTTGCATTTTTCTGATCGATATGGATGAGAAACACTTTTTTAGTATTCCCTAGCCATTTTTATTACTCTATGTTTAGATTCTTAGCCCATTTATTTAACTGAGTCATTGGTGTCCTTGACTATTTGTTTCATGAATTCTTTGTACAATCTGGATACTAGTTGTCTCAGATATATAGCTGAAAAGACTCTCTCCCATTCTGTGAATGTCTACTCTATATGATAGATTGCTTCCTAAGTTGTACAGAAGCTCTTTTACATACAATACTAAAAAGCACATGGAAATGTCTCAAAAGTAGATCATAGTTTGCTATACAAAGCAAACCTTAACAAATGCAATAAAAATGATCTTCTTTATCTATTATTCAATAAAACTTAAAATGAACAGCAAACAAAAACTCAAATAATTGTAGAAAATCATGGAAAGTAAAGCAACTCATCACTGAATGATGAATAGATCAAAGAAGAGACCAAGAAGTCAAAATATTCCTATAACCAAATAAAATGAAGATATCGCACAAGAAAATCTCTGGGAAAAAGGTAAAACAGTTAGAAAAGGAAGTTTTAAAAATCAAACTGAGCACAAAACCATAACAAACTAAATCAAACCCACTAGATGTTAGGAAATAATATAAATCAAAGTATAAATTAATAAAATAGAAGCAAAGAAAAGAGTGCACAGTTTCAATTAATCTATGAATTGGTTCTTTGAAAAGATAATACATTAAAAAACCACTAGTCTAACCAACTAAAAGAAAGAAATATATGACTCAAGTTAACAGAATAAAGAGTGAAGAGAGAAACATTACAATAAATGCCAAAGAAGTATAGAATAAGAAATTTTTAAATTGTAAAAATTAGAAGAGATAAAAATTTTGCTAAGTTGGGAAATCTAAAAATAAATGTGTCAAATTCTTGATGCACCCAAACTACCAAACTGTGTATGAGACCAACAACCAAGACAGACCTATAACAAAGGAAGATATAGAAACAGTAAAAAAATTAGTTTATATTTTAAAATTCCAGGCCCAGATGAATTCACAAAATATATCAGTTGTTTAAAGAACTACAGTCAATACTTAAAGTCTTCAAAAAATAGAAAGAAAATATCACCTCCAAATTTATTTTATAAAGCCAGTAATACTCTAATAAACAGACCGATAAGCACACACACACACACACACACACACACACACACACACACATACATGTGCATAAACACAACAGACCAGTATTTCCAATGAAGAGCCTCAAACACATGGGTACAGGGGAAATTTCCCTGAACAGAATACTAATGATTTGTGCTCTAATATCAGTAATTGACAAATGGGACCTCATAAAATTGAAAAGCTTCTGTAAGGTGAAGAATAATGTCAATAGGACAAAACAGCAATCTACAGATAGGAAAAAAAAGTATCAACCCCACTTCCAATAAAGGGCTAATATATAAAATATACACAGAGATTAAGTAGACTCCAGAGAACCAAATAACCCCATTAAAATTGGGGTACAGATCTAAACAGAGACTTTCCAACTGAGAAATCACAAATGACTGCAAAACACTTAAAGAAGTGTTCAACATCTTAGTCACCATGGAAATGTAAATCGAAACAACCCTGAAATTCTACCTCACACCAGTCAGAATGGCTAAGATCAGGAGACAACAGATGCTGGTGAGGATGTGGAGAAATGGGAACTCTCCTCCATTGCTACTATGTTTGGAAGCTAGTACAACCACTCTGGAAATCAATCTGGCGGATCCTCAGAAAATTGGAAGTAGTTCTACCTGATGACCTAGCAATACCACTCCTGGGCATATATCCAAAAGATGCTCCAGTATATAACAAGGTCACATGCTCCTGTATGTTCATAGCAGCTGTATTTATAACAGCCAGAAGCTGGAAACAACTCAGATATCCCTCACCAGAGGAATGAATTCAGAAAATATGGTATATTTGCACAATGGAGTACTATTCAGCTATTAAAAACAATGATTTCATGAAATTCACAGGCATATGGATAGAAGCTTAAATATCATCCTGAGTGAGGTATCCCAGTCACAAAGAGTGTACATGATATATACTCACTGATAAGTGGATATTAGTAAAAGAGAAGCTAGGAGTACATATGATACAACTCACAGACCATATGAAACTCAGGAAGAAAGTTCACACCGAAGTGTGGATACTGCAGTACTACTCTTTAGGAGGAAGAGAATAATCTTTGAGAAGTGAAGGGAGAGAGGGATCTCAGAGGGAGAGAGAAGGGGGAGGAAGAAGAGGGGGCAGTTCAGATATGGGAGGATATAGGGAAGAAATAATAGAGGGTCAATAATTTGAAAGTAGGTGTGTAGCAGTGGGGAGGGGAAACGGGGAGTAGAACTAGAAAATCCCTAATGCCAGGGGCCCAAGAGTTTCCCAGGACCCAATGTGCAGGACTTGAGCGGAAACATAACAAAGGAAAGATAGTACCTGTAGAGACCAAATCCAGTGGATAGACGTGGTTCCAAGTTGAGGGATGAGGACACTCACCTCAAAAATATTAATCCAGAATTCCTCCTGTCAAAAGGCAATACAGGAACGAAGAGTGGAGCAGAAACTGAAGGAAAGGCCATCCAGGGACTTCCCCACCTACCACTCCATCCTATCTCCTGACACCAAACCCAGACACTACTTTTTTTTTCGTTTTTCTTTCTTTATTTATCTTTTTTATTAGATATTTTCTTTATCTACATTTCAAATGTAATCCCCTTTCCTAATTTCCCCTCTGAAAACCCCCTATCCCTTCCCCAGCCCCCCTTATCACCAACCCACCCACTCCCACTTCCTAGCCCTGGCAGTCCCCTATACTGGGACATATAACCGTCACAGGACCAAGGGTCTCTCCTTACATTGATGACCTACTACGCCATCCTCTGCTACATATACAGCTAGAGCCATGAGTCCCACCATGTGTATTCTTTGGTTGGTGGTTTAGGCCCAGGGAGCTCTGGAGATACTAAACCCAGACACTGTTGCTGACGTCAAGAAATGCTTACTGGAAGGAGCCTGGTATAGCTGTTCCCTGAGAATCTCTGCTAGAGCCAGACCAATACAGATGTGGATATACACAGCCAAACATTGGACGTTGGGCAGGGACCCCAATTTAGAAGTTAGGACGAGGATTGTAGGAGCTGAAGGTGTTTGAAACCTCATAGGAAGAACAACAATATCAACCAACCAGACACGGCAAAGTTCCCAGGACTAAACCACCAACCAAAGAGTACACAGGGTGTACCTATGGCTCTAGCTGGGTATGTTGCAGAAGATTGCCTTATCTGGCATCACTGAGAGGGGGGTCCCCTTGGTCCTGTAGATGCTACATGACCCAGGATAGAGGAACGCTAGGCTGCTGAAGCTAGAGTGGGTGGGTAGGGGAGCACCCTCACAGAGGCAGGGCAAGGGCAGAGGGGATAGGAGGCTTGTGGAGGGGAAACTGGGAAGGGAGATAACATTTAAAATGTAAATAAATATAATAACCATTAAAAAAGACATACCAAAAATTCTAATATAAAATTTCTAGAAATAATTAACAATTTCAACAGAGAGAAACAATGGCAATGCCAACTTGGAAAAATCAATAGTCTTTCTATGTACCAACAACAAACACATTGAGTAAAAGATTATGGGCACACTTTCATTTCCACCAGTATTCAAGACAATAAAACACCTTGAAATAAACATAATGAGGGAGGCAAAAAACTCTACAATGGAAATCTCAAATCTTTGAAGAAAGAGATTGACAAAGATACTAGAAAGTAAAAAGACATTAATGTTCATGAATCAGTAGAATTAATGTAGTGAAAGATAATATCCTACCAAATACAATTTACAGATTCAGTGTAACCCCAACCAAAATAACCACACATTCTTTATAAAACTGGAAGAAAAAAAATCCTGTAATTCATGTTAAACTAGAAATGAATCTAAATAGCCAAAACCAGAACAAAACAAAACAAAAAGTACTGTGCAAAATGACTGGAAGGATTGTTATTCTGGATTTCAACATGTAACATAGAGATATATAGTAATAAAAACAATATGGTGCTGGCACTACAAGAGACATGCATACCAATGGAATAAAGTAGAAGACCCAAACATGAGTATTCATAATTTGATAAAAGACAAATAATTTACAATGAAGGAAAAACAGCATCTTCAACAAAATTCTCTGGAAAGCCAGGATCTGCACATGCAGAATAATGAAACCTGAACAAAAATTAGATCAAACACCTCAATTTGAATGGTGAAACACTGAATCTGCTAGAAAGAAAAACGCAGGCAGTACCCTACAAGATATACATGGAAGAGGGAATTTTCTGAATAGGACTCCATTTTCCCCGAAGTTAAAATCAACAATTGACAACTGGTACTTAATAAAACGATTTCCAAAAAGGAGGTCATGAATATAAAGGAGAGTGAGGAAAAGTATATGGGAGCATTTGGAATAAAGAGAGTATACAGATAAATCTTATAGATATATTATAATCTCAAAAATTAAAACCAAGCAAATAGACTTTTTTCTGGTATCACAATGCTTATTGACAGATACAAGCATATAAAACTTGGGCATCAACATGAGTTGATAATCTAAATAGATTTAATTTCAATACTATGCTAAGAGGGACGAATTCAAATTCCCAACATTTGTTTCACACCCACAAAAACAACTCAAAGGATATTAACCATCTAAGAAAACTGATTCATTTTGTGCAAGGACACCATGTTTCTTTTAAAAAGATGAACACTTTCCCATGATCTAGGGAATGACAGCAATAAACATCTATTACAGTTAAAGAATTTTCCTATAACAACCAAATGGATGTCAAATAATGCAACAACTCAAGTATTACTGAGAAAAATGTATCTCTACATTATTCAGTGTTGCTATTTATTTTTATAGGTAGGTAAAAAATTCTCTGCATAAATGTATATATACCATATAAATATATGTATATGGTGCTATAGAGTTCAGAAGAGGGCATTGGATCTCCTGGTGCTGCAGTTATGGATGGTTGTAAGAGAATTGAACTCGTGTCCTCTGGAAGAGTAATAAATACTCTTAACCACTGAAACTTTTCTCCATTGCCAAAATATGCTTTTCTTTTTTGTTTTTCTTTTATATGACTGAACCAAAATGACTAAGTCCATTTGAGGAAGTCAGAACACAGAAAACTATTTTTCTTTTACAACACCCTCCAGAGTCTGCC
Source organism: Mus musculus (assembly GCF_000001635.26). Lineage (NCBI taxonomy): Eukaryota > Metazoa > Chordata > Mammalia > Rodentia > Muridae > Mus > Mus musculus. The sequence continues at coordinate 87,543,119 of NC_000073.6, read as the reverse complement.
AATCAATAAAAGCATAGTCTTTGTATCCCCCATTTCACACCAGTTATTCCCAACTTGTTGTTGTTGTTGTTGTTGTTGTTGTTGTTGTTGTTGTTGTTGTCTGGCTTCTTTTGCCCTTTCCTTTTCATAAACTGAACTTCATTTTAAGCAACAAGTCTGTGTGAAACAGAAATGTCCTAATCTCTCTTTGACCAAATGTACCCATATTCCCTTATGTTAACATGTATTTTTTACATTTAAGATTGTTAAAGTGGAACAGTTTTTTTTCTGCCATTATAGCACCTGTCTCTACTTTTCAAAGTATATGAATTATGATCTTTCTCATGTGGTTGTAAGCCCCATCTTTACAAGATTCACTTGATCTTTCATATTCAATTATTTATGGAACAAAATACCTGTCAATTCTTAGAGTCTTTTCTACATAATTTATTTGTGAAAGAAAATGTTACTGGAAAGTGACAAATTAGAGTCAAAATATAAAGACTGTGGCAGGTTATATACCTATAGTGTGATATGAAAGCTTTTGTAAGAAGAGGTAGTGGTACTAAACTGGACAAAATCCAGATAAAAGAGGCTTTGTGAAAATCAGGTAAAAATTTACTTAATATACAGCAAATACTAATAGTTGCTGTTTATAAAATACCATTTTCTGAACATTGTTTTTGCACATATAACTAAAATGTTGAATATACCCAAGTATGAAAATTTAGTGTCATAGATATTAAGAACATTCTACCCTTTTCAGGAGAGTCATTGACAGTGATTTAAGTGACTCTGCTTACACTGCTTGTCCTCTAACACTGACTCCATAATGATTGCAGCAAAAAATTAAAGCTCAAACGGTCTTGGGGATTACCTAGTTCAATGACTTTGATTTAACACAGTAAGTACTTGAAGTAGAAAGAGGTACATTAACAAGCCAGGCAATGATGATATGGAGGGCAGTGTGATTAGAGTACAGGATTCTACACTCATTCTGCATTATTGGTTCATATTTCTTCTGGGGTAACTCACTTCCTTCCTTTTTCATATTTTCATTGCTCTAACTCTAGCCTTGACTTTAGGAACATCTCTTCTTTTTCCACCTATAAGATAGAATTGTTTTCTGCTGCAGGAGATTAAGATAGCTGGCATTCCTTTATGCTTATTTAGTCATTTCAAGCGATTAACTTCATCCTATCAGACTTTGAGATTAAGCTGCCAGTAGTGACCTCATTAAAGTCCACACTTCTAATAAGCTTCTCTAAAAATTGTTGAGAAGGCATTCTTGAGTTGGTACAGGGAAAGAATTGTGGACTCAGAAGCAAACATAGCAAAGCTCATTTGTTCCAGTCTATGGTTTACAGGTCAAGTGATTTGGGACCAATTGCCAAAATACATTGGTGAGGAAAGGCATTAATATCAACTATGCCAAGTTACTATGCTTATTAAACTCAACCATGATACAGAGTTATATAATGTTATAATGTATTCATTGAATGTTTTATAAGAAACCAATTGTTTATTTGTTATTTAACTCTGCAAAACTACAGAAAGGGGAAATGGTTATTTAAGTGGGTAATAAGTTTTAAGTATTTATCGTTCATAATAATTAACAGAGATGTTACAAAAATGTGACTGATTTTACTTGAAATGTTGCCATTTTAGTAAATGTGGTGCCAAAGCAAGCATGAAATGTTGCCATTTTAAAGACATTTATTTTCTAATGCTATAATATATTCATTACATATTATTAAAATAATTAATGTAAAAATACCCAAAATGTGAAAATAACACGTAAGTCCTATTTTATGATTTTCCATATCAAATTCAGAAACTAATACTCAGATCTTATTGTTTAAATAGTATTTAAAATTAAAGACACATAGTCAGGAATATATGCTAAATAAATTTTCCAAATTGAATAACTAACTTTCAGGGTTGCCTTACTTTCAACAAGAATATGCCTCTATTTGATTACTAATTGTAACTTTGTTCATAGACTACATAAGGTAATATTACAAACATATTCATTATTTTGACACATACTTACTTAAATAATAAATAAACATTAGAAAATATACTTACTATTTATATATAAAGAATTTTTTTGTTTCGAAGGAACTTTAATAAATGAGATTATAAGGTTGTTGTTCAGGTACATTGAACATTTTTTCAGGTTAATAAGGTGTCTAAAAATAAGTTTAGAAAGATCTAAGGTATTCTTTTTTATTTGTTTTTGTCCTTTTTTATTTTTCTTTTTTGAACTGGGTTTCTTCTTCAATTAGCCCTGGCTGGATGTCCTGGAACTAGCTCTATATGCCATGCTGTCTTCAAACTCATAGAGATCTGCCTACCTTTGCATCCCAAGTGCTGGGATTAAAGGTATGAACCACCTCTTCCACCACTGCCAAGTAAGAATTCTTATTTTACATAAGTCATTATGAAGGAAGTTATGTGTTTACTGTAAACAAGATTAATGACTTGGTTTGCTGATTTTCTCTGAAAACATGAAATCTCTTCATATAGATCTTGCTTCTGGATAATAAAAGGCCCATGGAGAAATGTTCGTCTGTCTAGTTTCATATTCATATTAATGATCCTGAATCAATTTTCCTCCATTGAGACTTGCATACTTAAGTATTAATGATTGCTGGAGTTCCATTCATAAGGATTCTTTATGTATTACATGTTAAAATTTTTAAACCTACGACATTTTGGGATATAGTTTAGTAAAACATCTTAAATGGTGTAAGTGGTACCAATTAGTTTGAAGGCAAAAACAATTGTTTAAGTGGATTAAGGTCTGTTCAATACTAGGGAACACCTGCTTGAAACACTTGACAATAGAAACTTAGCTAACTTACCCATGTCTGGAAAGGTCATGGACTCTGAAGGAAAACTACTTTTACCATTTTCCTAAATCAATATAGCTTTTAACTATTCTAAACACTGATCATTATACCCATAGACAGTTTAGATCAACCCTTTCCAAAGAAGATTCTGTTTGTAGTAGATAAGGCTTAATACAAAGATCCTCAATTGGTCCAAATCCAGAGAATAGGTAAGCCTGTGGTGTTTAGGTGCCCAACTTAGTCTACCAATAATACTACCTATGTACTTGAGTACTAGTGAACAGGATACAGAAGGTGGTATCAGGAAGACTGTAAGAACCAGAAAATATGAATACATACATGTGTATATTTATGCAAGAGTAACAATTAAAGAAGTTTATTAATCTGAGTGTGTATGTGTTAATGTATAAAAATCTCAGAAAAGTATTTAAAATTATTTTGCCTTTGGAAATAAAAATAACAAGTATTGTTCAAGAAAAAGATAATTCCAGGATACTAGCCAATTTTGCTCTTAACTTAGAAATATAATTATATTTTTTCTTCTCTTTGACTGGATAAATATGTACGAATGTTCTTTGAATATTTGCAGCCAATTTGACTCCCTAAAAAATGGTATAGTTTTAAATGTGTTTAACATATTGCTTTTGTGAAAGACATTTTTTTAGTATTAGATTCAATACTTTTTAACCATGTGGACATGGTTGGTGTTATTTTTGTTCTAGAAAGGAACTGTTAAATTTCTGCTCCAACTTAGGTCATATAAGGGAAAATGAATCTGGTATTCTACAGAAAAATATAACTGTAACCATTTTGATGATTTTTGTGTTAATTAGCACTGTTTGTCTGTTCATATCATTGAGGCACAGAAATGGTATATTTATATAACACCTACCAAACAGCCTCATAAAGAAATAGATAGATTCTGGGGAATAAATGATCTCCATTTGATCCTCAGTTTTATTAAAATCCTTCTGTTCCTGTGGCATGAATTCATCCAAACTGAGTAATGCTGGCAAGCAGGAAGGGGATCAAGGTCATCCAAGGGATACTGACTTGGAAGGGTCTGGGCATGCAACCAAGTACTTCCAGGGTGAATTATTATTAAGAAAAAGAATGTTGACAAAAAAATATGTGAAAAGGACCTATAGCTAGCTATTCTCTTGGTGACCTGGGTCTTGAGGAAGTTCTCTGGGAAGAGTCACTCAGCACATTTGGTCAAATGAATTCACCTATTCTGAAAACCAAATGAATATAGATTTCTGGACACCTCCCAAGGATTCATGTGTAAGATGAAATGCAGATTGTTCACCAAAATTGTCCCTGACTCCTATACTTAGACCATTTATTTTTCTGAAATCCCATAAACTGAGAAGATGCTGTCTGATTAGAAGATACACAAGTCGTGGATAATAAGACAAAAGAGCCCATGAACCTACAAAGCTCATTGCAAAGTGAACTTCTGTCTTGTAACAGAGAAAGCAGACAAACCAACAAAATCATTTATTTCAGTGAAAAGGAGGGGCCAGAAATGGAAAGATTACATTTCCTAAGTCTCGTACTTGAAGACAGGTTGGGTCCTCAGAACTAATTAAGTAGTAGAATGCACAATGTGCTTCAAGAAAAAAGAAGCTATGAAAAACAGGTAGTCTATTTTATTTCAACCTAGCAACAGTGAGAAAAGGATGAGCTAGCAAGGAGATGCAGATAGTGAAGTGTCCATTGTGGATTTACTCTGGTTCTGACAGGTGGAATTGCTTCCATTCAAAACAAACAAAATAAACTTCTAACTCACAGTAATTCACAGTGTCACACTTTGTAACACAGGATGTCAAAGTTTCAGGACATACAGTCTCAACACATAGGTAATTAATTTAAGTGAGGTGATTTGAGTGAATTTAAATGCAATGGACTTGTAGATTTTGTAAAAAGAAGACACGTCTTTCAATACGCACACATATGGGAAAATGGTATGTAAATATGAAGTTAGCACTTGTAAACCTTAAACAAATCCTTAGTTACAAGCTTAAGATGTAATCAGTCCTGCCTGAATTTGACTTCAGAATTTTCATATCTAATACTCTGAAAAAACTTCTAGTAGATGGTGTTTGGTATTTTACTATGAAATTCTTCAAAAATAATACTATGATTTGACTTAATTGGTTATTTACACACATGAAAAGACATAAATGAATAAGGAATATGCATAACAAAATGTATAAATAATATAGATTATATTATAAATAAGTAGTATTACTAAAAATGTTAACTGAAATTCCAATAGTTTATTGGTCTAGAACATGAATTCATAATGCAATCATTAATCAAAGACATTTTAAATCTGGGTTTAGTATTATTGCAAAGATTTATCCAATAGTCTTCCTTTCAGTTTCTATCAGTAGAGACCAGTGCTTCAATACCTATCTTCACATAGCAGGGTAAGCATATATCAAAGTCAGGCAAACCTATTATTCTATGTATCTAGTACCTATGATTTGCAGGCATGAAATAGGTTCAAAGAATAGGCCTCCAACACCTTCCAAGAAATTCTCTCTCATTAATTTCAATTAATTTGTTTGAGACACAGTCTCACTATGCTTCAAAAGATAATCTTAAACTCCTAGGCTAAAGTGGGCTTCTGCCCCATCCACCCAAACAGCTGGGACTGCAGGCATATATTGTACTTGTCTTGAAATTTATTTTAAATTATTTCTTCAACTATTATTACATTGACATAAACTTGACAAATATGTTATTTAAATTTGTTTTAATCCTAATTGATTAAATTTAATATATGGCAATACTAGATTTTTAAATTGAAATGTTTGGCTTTAAAAGGTTACAAATCTTTATGGCTCATTCATGGTTATGTAAATAAAGATAAATATATTGAACTCCAACCTCAGTTAATGATAATATATCAAATGAATAGGTTTGACACTGTGAATTGTAGGAAGTTGTACTGGTGTTGCTATTATTTCTATGCTAGACCCTGGTCCCTAAGGTCTAGTTGCCCCTGAGAAGGAGATACTTACATAAACCAAATGATTCTATGTAAACTTTTACCCCCAAGTTATCACTGACTGATTAATAAAGACTCCAACATCCTGTGCTGAGTAGAAGAGAGGGTACAGAGCAAAGGTTCCTGGGCTGGGGGGTCAGAGGCAAAAACCATGAGGCAAGATGAGTGTAGAAGGAAGGGCTCAGTGTGGGGTATCTTGGATCATATGAATAGGGTCATGAGGCCTGGCATGATGTAGTAGGAGCAGGACAAATGAAACATGACATGTACTATCTCCTGGATTTTGAAAGGGAAGTAGAAAAAAAAAAAACACATAGAGGGTTGATGTCGGCCCAGATCTAGTGCTTTAAACCTTACTATAAATTTAAATGTTCCTATGTCTTTTATTTGGGAACTATATGGTCTGTAGTCAGGAAAGAATCCCCTAATATACATTTAAAGACAACAAAGGGTTGACTTTATTATTAACCACAGGATAATATTAACCACAACAGAGAAGAGAAACTCATCTTTCAACTTCCTAACTGGCTTCTCTTACAACATCTCTGATAAAATAATACACTAATGAGTTACATTTACTATATAAGATATGGCTTCCAATTATAATAGGGCAACAAATGTTATTTACTTCTAAAATTAGAAAAGTTAAAGTTATGCTCATTCAGAATAATGGATCTATTTTTTATCTAGACTATAAATAAGTATATATATATGGACCTTAAGTATACTTCATCTTCTTATTTGGAAGCTAGATACTAAATCACTCATAATAAATAATAAATGGCAACAATACTAGGGGTAAAAATAAATGTATTATAATTTTTGTTTGTCACAATCATTTAGAAACTCTGAATTATGACTATCCAGATAGGTATCTTTGAATGTAAAGATACACTTTTAAAAATGAGTTTTAAAAAAAATAAGCCTGGCAGTGGTGGCACACACCTTTAATTCCAGCACTTAGGAGGCAGAAGCAGGTGGATTTCTGAGTTTGAGGCCAGCATGGTTTACAGAGTGAGTTCCAGGACAGCCAGAGATACACAGAGAAACACTGTCTAGAAAAAAAAATTGTAATAATAATAAGAAAAAAAAATCATTGTTTTTATGTTGAAAAGAATACTGTGAGGAGCACGTGTGGAATTATGGTCTTTCAACTTTAAATCTAGAATGTGAATACTCATGTAGGGAATGCAATATCTAAAATGCAAGCATCTCTCTAAACAAATTGTCCTTTCAGGAATTGTGTAAGATACTTAAGCATCCTTTTTGTTTTGTTTTTATATCATAGAATACATTAAAATAACAGTTTTCAATCTGTTCTAGTTCTTCACAAAATATTCCACAAAATAGAAAGAGAAGGTATGCTACCCAATTCATTCTATGAAGCTACAATTACTCTGATACCTAAACCAGAGAAAGACACAACAAAGATAGAGAACTTCAGACCAATTTCCCTTATGAATATCGATGCAAAAATACTCAAAAAAAATTCTCGTTAAGAGAATCCAAGAACACATCAAAACAATCATCCATCCTGACCAAGTAGGTTTCATTCCAGGGATGCAGGGATGGTTTAATATACAGAAATCCATCAACGTAATCCACTATATAAGCAGACTCAAAGACAAAAACCACATGATCATCTCATTAGATGCAGAGAAAGCATTTCACAAAATCCAACACTCATTCATGATAAAAGTCTTGGAAAGGTCAGGAATTCGAGGCCCATACCTAAACATGATAAAAAGCAATCTACAGAAAACCAGTAGCCAACATCAAAGTAAATGGTGAGAAGCTAGAAGCAATGCCACTAAAAGCAGGGACTAGACAAGGCTGCCCACTTTCTCCCTACCTATTCAACATAGTACTTGAAGTCCTAGCCTGAGCAATTCGACAACAAAAGGAGATCAAGGGGATACAAATAGGAAAGGAAGAAGACAAAATATCACTTTTTGCGGATGATATGATAGTATATATAAGTGACCCTAAAATTTTTACCAGAGAACTCCTAAACCTGATAAACAGCTTCATTGAAGTAGCTACATATAAAATTAACTCAAACAAGTCAAAGGCCTTTCTCTACACAAAGAATAAACAGGCTGAGAAAGAAATTAGGGAAACAACACCCTTCTCAATAGTCACAAATAATATAAAATACATTGGCATGACTCTAACTAAGGAAGTGAAAGATCTGTATGATAAGAACTTCAAGTCTCTGAAGAAAGAAATTAAAGAAGATCTCAGAAGATGGAAAGATCTTCCATGCTCATGGATTGGCAGGATCAATATAGTAAAAATGGCTATCTTGCCAAAAGCAATCTACAGATTCAACGAAATCCCCATCAAAATTCCAACTCAATTCTTCAACGATTTAGAAAGGGCAATCTGCAAATTCATCTGGAATAACAAAAACCTAGGATAGCAAAAACTCTTCTCAAGGATAAAAGAACCTCTGGTGGAATCACCATGCCTGACCAAAAGCTGCACTACAGAGCAATTGTGATAAAACCTGCATGGCAGTGGTATAGCAACAGACAAGTAGAACAATGGAATAGAATTGAAGACCCAGAAATGAACCCACACACCTATGGTCACTTGATCTTTGACAAGGGAGCTAAAACCATCCAGTGGAAAAAAGACAGCATTTTCAACAAATGGTGCTGGCACAACTGGTGGTTATCATGTAGAAGAATGGGAATTGATTCATTCCTATCTCCTTGTACTAAAGTCAAATCTAAGTGGATCAAGGAACCCCACATAAAAGCAGAGAGAGTGAAACTTATAGAGGAGAAAGTAGGGAAAAGCCTTGAAGATATGGGCACAGGGGAAAGATTCCTGAATAGAACAGCAATGGCTTGTGCTGTAAGATTGAGACTTGACAAATGAGACATCATAAAATTGCAAAACTTCCGTAAGTCAAATAACACCATCAATAAGACAAAAAGGCCACCAACAGATTGGGAAAGGATCTTTACCTATCCTAAATCAGATAGGGGACTAATATCAATATATGTAAAGAACTCAAGAAGGTGGACTCCAGAAAATCAAATAACCCCATTAAAAATGGGGCTCAGTGCTAAACCAAGAATTCTCACCTGAGGAATACCGAATGGCAGAGAAGCACCTGAAAAAAATGTTCAGAATCCTTAATCATCAGAGAAATGTAAATCAAAACAATCCTGAGATTCTACCTCACACTAGTCAGAATGGCTAAGATCAAAAATTAAGGTGACAGCAGATGCTGGCGGGGATGTGGAGAAAGAGGAACATTCCTCCATTGTTGGTGTGATTGTAAGCATCTCTGCAACCTCTCTGGAAATCAGTCTGCCAATTTCTCAGAAAATTGGACATAGTACTACCAGAGGATCCTGCAATACCTCTCCTGGGAATATATCCAGAAGATGTTCCAACTGGTAAGAAGGACACATGCTCCACTATGTTCATAGCAGCCCTGTTTATAATAGCCAGAAGCTAGAATGAACCCAGCTGCCCCTCAACAGAGGAATGGATACAGAAAATGTGGTACATTTACACAATGGAGTACTGCTCAGCTATTAAAAATAATGAATTTATGAAATTCCTAGGCAAATGGTTGGACCTGGAGGGCATCATCCTGAGTGAGGTAACCCAATCACAAAAGAACACACGTGATATGTACTCACTGATAAGTGGATATTAGCCCAGAAACTTAGAATACCCAAGATACAAGATACAATTTGCAAAACACATAAAACTCAAGAAGAACGAAGACCAAAGTGTGGACATTTTGCCCCGTCTTATAATTGGGAACAAAACACCCATGGAAGGAGTTACAGAGACAAAGTTTGGAGCTGAGACAAAAGGATGGACCATCTAGAAACTGTCATACCCGGGGGTCCCTCATATAATCAGCCTCCACACGCTGTCACCATTGCATACACTAGCAAGATTTTGCTGAAAGGACCCTGATATAGCTGTCTCTTATGATACTATGCCTGGGCATACTAAACACAGAAGTGGATGCTCACAGTCAGTTATTGTATGGATCACAGGGCCCCCAATGGAGGAGCTAGAGAAATTACCCAAAGAGCTAAATGGGGCCTGTAACCCTATAGGTGGAACAACAATATGAACTAACCAGTACCCCCCTGGAGCAGGTGTTTCTACCTGCATATATATCAGAAGATGGCCTAGTCGGCCATCAGTGGAAAGAGAGGCCCTTTGGTCTTGCAAACTTTATGTGCCTCAGTACAGGGAAAGCCAGGGCCAAGAAGTGGGAGTCGGTGGGTAGAGTAATGGGGAGGGGATGGTATGGGGGAATTTTGGGATAGCATTGGAAATGTAAATGAAGTAAATACCTAATAAATAATTTAAAAAAAAAAAGAATTTCAAGCCTCTGAAGAAAGAAATCAAAGTTCTCAGAAGATTGAAAGATCTCCCATGCTCTTCAATTGGCAGGATCAATATAGTAAAAAAGGCTATCTTGCTGAAAATAATCTACAGATTCAATGCAATCCTCATCAAAATTACAACTCAATTGTTCAATGAATTAGAAAGGAAAATTTGCAAATTCATCTGGAATAACAAAAAACCTAGGATAGCAAAAACTCTTCTCAATGATAAAGGAAACTCTGGTGGAATCACCATGATTGTATAGCATGACTTAAAGCTAAAGTACTAAAGAGCAATTGTGATTAAAACTGCATGGTATTGGTACAGTGACACACAGGTAGATCAATGGAATAGAATTGAAGACACAGAAATGAACCCACACACCTATGGTCACTTGCTCTTTGACAAGGGAGCTAAAACCATCCAGTGGAAAAAAAGACAGCACTTTCAACAAATGGTGCTGGCACAACTGGCCCTTATCAGGTAAAAGAATTTGAATTGATCCATTCTTATCTCCTTGTACTAAGGTCAAGTCTAAGTTGACCAAGGAACTCTATATAAAACCAGAGACACTGGATCTTATAGAGGAGAAATTGGAGAAAAGCCTGGAAGGTATGGGCACAGGGGAAAAATTCCTGAACAGAACAGCAATGGCTTGTTCTGTAAAATTGAGACTTGACAAATGAGACCTCATAAAATTGCAAAGCTTCTGTAAGGCAAAAGACACTGTCAATAAGACAGAAAGGCCACCAACAGATTGGGAAAGGATCTTTACCAATCCTAAATCAGATAGGGGACTCATATCCAATATTTTTAAAGAACTCAAGAAGATGGACTCTAGAAAATCAAATAACCTCATTTAAAAAATGGGGTACAAAGCTAAACAAAGAATTCTCACCCGAATGGCTGAGAAGCATCTGAAAAAAGTACAACATTCTTAATCATCAGTGAAATACAAATCAAAACAACCCTTAGATTCCATCTCACACCAGTCAGAACGGCTAAGACAAAAAAACTCAGCAGGGCAATGGTGGTGCAAGTCTTTAATCCCATCACTTTGTAGGAAGAGGCAGGCAGATTTCTGAGTTCAGGGCCAGCCTGGTCTATAAAATGAGTGCCAGGACAGCCAGGGCTACACAGAGAAACCTGGCTCGAAAACAAACAAACAAACAAACAAAACAAAACACCAAAAACAACAACAACAACAACAACAACTCAGGTGACAGCAGATGCTGGTGACAATGTGGAGAAAGAGGAACACTCCTCCATTGTTGGTGGGATTGCAAGCTGATACAACCACTCTGGAAATCAGTCTGGCGGTTCCTTAGAAAATTAGACATAGTACTACTGGAATATCCAGCAATTCCTCTCCTGGGCATGTACCCACAATGTTCCAACTTGTAATAAGGACACATGCTCCACTATGTTCATAGCAGCCTTGTTTATAATAGCCAGAAGCTGGAAAGAACCCAGATGTCCCTCAACAGAGGAATGGATACAGAAAATGTGGTACATTTGCACAATGGAGTACTACTCAGCTATTATAAGCAATGAATTCATGAAATTCTTAGGAAAATGGATAGATCTGGAGTATATAATCCTGAATGAGGTAACCCAATCATAAAAGAACTCACATGATACGCACTCACTGACAAGTGGCTATTAGCCCAAAAACTTAGAATATCCATGATACAATTTGCAAAACACATGAAACTCAAGAAGAAGGAAGACCAAAGTGTGGATACTTTGCTCCTTCTTAGAATGGGGAACAAAACACCCATGGAAGGAGTTACAGAGACAATGTTCAGAGTTTTGACAGAAGGAAAGACCATAGAGACTGCCCCACGCAGGGATCCATTCCATAAACAACCACCAATCCTAGATAATACTGCAGATTCCAACAAGAGCTTGCTGATAGGAGCCTGATATAGCTGTCTCCTGAGAGGTTCTGCCAGAGCCTAACAAATACAGATGTGGATGCTCATAGTCATCCATTGGATGGAGCACAGGGTCCCCAAGGAAACAGCTAGAGAAAGTATCCTAGGAGCTGAAGGGGTTTGCAGCCCCATAGGAAGAACAACAATATGAACTAACCATTAACCCCAGAGCTCCCTGGGACTAAACCACCAATCAAAGAAAACACATGGAGGGACTCGTGGCTCTAGCTGCATATGTTGCAGAGGATGGCCTAGTTGGTCATCAGTGGGAGGAAAGGCACTTGGTCTTCTGAAGGTTCTATTCCCCAGTATAGGGGAATGCCAGGGCCAGGAAGCAGGAGTGGATGGGTTGGGGAGAAGGGGCAGGAGGGAGTGGATAGTGGATTTTCAAAGGGGATACTAGGAAAGGGGATAAAATTTGAAATGTAAATAAAGAAAATATCTTTAAAAAAAGAAAGAAAAGAAGGAAGGAAGGAAGGAAGGAAGGAAGGAAGGAAGGAAGAAAGAAAGAAAGAAAGAAAGAAAGAAAGAAAGAAAGAAAGAAAGAAAGAAAGAAAGAAAGAAAGAAAGAAAGGAAAAGAAAGGAAGGAAGGAAGGAAGGAAGGAAGAAAGAAAGAAAGAAAGAAAGAAAGAAAGAAAGAAAGAAAGAAAGAAAGAAAGAAATGCTTGTCATGTTATCCTGCCTGAAGTATGTTTTACTTATATAACGGTATCTATATCTCTTATGTGGTGTTACAGCCCTTTTCTATTAAAAAGTAAAGACTGGTTTCCTTAAAACCTCATATTCATGTAATAGGATAACCCTTTGCTAATTTATACCCATATGTACTTTGTCTTATTAGGGTTATGATTGCTGTGAAGAAACACCATGAGGAAAAGGAAGCTGATAATGAATGTGTTTACTTCCATATCACCATTCATCATTCAAACAGGAAGCAGGAATTTAGGCAAAGCAGGAACCTGCTAGCCAGAGTTGTTGCCAAGGCCAGAGAGTTCTCCTTACTGGTTTGCTTCTTATGGTTTGTTTAGATTTCTTTCTTACAAAACCCAGGACCACCATCTCAAGTGACACCATTTACAGTGAGTAGGATCCTCCTGTATCAATCACTAATTAAAATGCCTTAGAGGCTAACAGCCCAATCTTATGAGGACATTTTCCCAACTGAACTGAAGTTCCCTCCTTGCACATGGTTTGTATGAAGTTAGCATAAAACTAGCCATCACATACATTTTAAACAATATTAAGAATCATTGATAGGTGACTCTCTAGCAATGGGCAAAGAGACACCTTATTGATGGTAGTGTTTTTATATCAGTGAAGGGGCAGAGCAGATGGCAGTTCTTGGTTCATCCCAGCTTGATAACTGGCTTGGTGGCCCAAGTTCATTTATGCCTAGAACTTGTAAAAATCAAATCAAATAAAAATTAGGCAGCACAGGGTGAGACAAGGAAAAGAGACAGATCTGAGGACCATTTTTGCCAACCACATATTTATCCTCTAGCTCCTGTGCACACCACAGATGGGCCACAGACACATGCTTGTTGCCACACTATATAGTATGATTGGATAAATGATGTCACCACAGGGCTGCCAGCTGCATGGCCAGCTGGCAGTGAGAGCCTCCACAAAGTGAAAGTTTGTGGTGGTCATATGGGAAAGAATGAGTAGTGGAGTAGCTTGAGCATTATAAAGTGACCCTACCACTTCTCTGCCATGGTGTGGCACAGGTGCAGAGGTGATTCCTTGTCCCTGTCCCTTACCACCTGTGTTAGTCAGTAGACCTCTCCCTGGAGTCATGAGCTCCAGACAATTAATCCTGCTCCTTACCTTGCCTGGACAGCACAGCAGAGCTGTGGAGCTCCAGATAAACCAGCCCAGAGAGTAAAATCAGGGGAGAGCTGACCCTGCCACTCAGCTGTCCTGAGGCAACCTGTGGGAGACAAAAATGCCCTCCTCCTCTCCCCCTTGGCCATCTGAGGCAATCCAGAGATCTGACCTTGAGGACATGAGAGTGAATGAGCTGGCCCTGTTCATTTTGGCTAAAACATTTGAGACAGGGAACCCTCAGTCTTGCTTGAGCAGCACAGTTGTACTGGCCATGGTTGAGAACTGGGAGAGTCAGACCTGATAACAAAGATTGAGAGATCTGGCCTCTTCACTCTTCTGCCATGATGTGGCATTGGCCAGAGGGTGATGTTCCCTCTCTCCCTCTCCCTCTCCCTCTCCCTCTCCCTCTCCCTCTCCCTCTCCCTCTCCCTCTCCCTCTCCCTCTCCCTCTCCCTCTCCCTCTCCTTTTCTCTCTCTCTCTCCTGCTTCTCATTGGGGCAGCACAGTACTACTGTCCCAGTGTATTGCAGGAAGGGGAGAGGCAGGGTACCAGTAATCTGGCCCTGCCACACCTCTGGAGTCAGGTACCATTAGTGCAGGGGGCAATGCCCTTCCCCTCCTTGACTAGCCACACAGGGTAGTAGGGAGAGCTGAGCTGGCCCTGCCTCATATATCTCCTGGCTATAGCACTTGAAAGAGTGGGGCTCTGCTTCTTGACTGAGCAGCACAATGGTGCTGTCTCTGGAGGTGAGCCAGTCCAAGGGAATGGGAACAGGAGAGTTTGCTTCCTGACGAAGGTGGCATTGGGTGGCCTAGTTGGAGCATTCCTGAAGAGCTCTCTCTGGTGGTGTAGGTAGGAAAAGCCAGCAGACCCAGATCCAGGGCTCTGAGTTGGCCCACCCACAAAATCTACATGGTTTGGATGTGTGACTGGTCCTGCTGATCTAAGCTGCAGGATCCCCGTGACACAGAGCAGCAACAGGATGATCAGGAAGAATTCCTGTGAGGATCTAATATTGATGGTGTAACAGAAGTCAGAGATCTCAATTCAGACCAGTGACTCATTGCAGTTAACATTTGCAAATGAATATATGGGGGCCCAGGTATAGACTATGGGATACACTGTAATGTACTACAGCTTTTATGATAAGATGTTTTCTATACTTTGTTTTGTTGTTGTGATTATTTATTTGTGTCTTTTATTGGGGTGTAGTTTAAGGGTGAAGGGTGGATATGAGAGGATGGAGCAATGAGTAGAACTGGGGTGCATAATGTAAAACTCAAAAAGAATCAATAAAAAGTTGAACAACAACAGTAACAACAAAATAATTGATATAGTGAACCCACAAATCCCATTGAATGATGTGAATATTTTACAAACACTACTTGTGGTTCTTAAATGAATTACCTTGCTCTTTGTCTGCATCAACTTTCTTCCTCGGTGGATTATAGGTAGCACTGCACACATCTCTCACCTTGTCAGTTAAGTACCTATAAGTTTTTTACTATTTTATTCTGTTATAAATGTGAATGTGGTTTTCTTCTTTTCTCTTCATCTTTCTTGATTTCTAATGCCGGGATTAAACTCAAGACCTTACCTGTCTCTCTTTTAGCTTCATGCCCCCCATTCATTGTTTAAAATTATTCATTTTTTGAGATTGCAATAAAATTACATAATTTCCCCCTTTATTTTTTTCTCTAAACCTTCCCAATATACTTACTCTCATATATACTCATATATATATGGTCTCCTTTTTATTGTGATTGCTTGTGTGTGTGTGTGTGTGTGTGTGTGTGTATGTGTGTGTGTATTGCCTTCTCAGTCTGTGTAATGTTACTTGCATGTATTTTTTCAAGGCTGACCATTGTGTTGGATAACCAATTTGTATGTTCTTCCCAGGGAAAGACTATTTCTTTCACTCTTAGCATTTCTTAATGATCTGTAGCTCTTTGTATACTGTTGAGGCCTATGGGTCCTCCTCATCTACCCTAACATGTCTATGGTTGTCCCTCTTTTTTTTTTTTAAAGATTTATTTATTATTATATGTAAGTACACTGTAGCTGTCTTCAGACACTCCAGAAGAGGGATTCAGATCTCGTTACAGATGGTTGTGAGCCACCATGTGGTTGCTGGGATCTGAACTCTGGACCTTCAGAAGAGCAGTCGGGTGCTCTTACCCACTGAGCCATCTCACCAGCCCGGTTGTCCCTCTTCAACTAATATTTAAGGATTTACTTTTTAACTGATAAGCTCCTGAATCCATATAGTGCTAGCCATATGCACATCGTATGGGCTCATTCTTTGAATCATGGGCAATCTAGTAGTAGCCATTTTCCCAAATATAAGATTGTCTTTCCTGATACAGAAAAATAGTCTCTATTAGACAGATTTCCATCCTCCTTTCATAGCCCAGAAACTCAGAATACCCAAGACACAACTCCCATATCACAGGAAACTCGAAAAGAAGGAAGAAAAAAGTGTAGATGCTTTGCCCCTTACTCACCGGAGCATATATGGAGACAAAGCATGGAGCAGAGACAGAAGGGAAGGACATCCAGAGACTGCCTCACCTGAAGATCCATCCCATATGCAGTCACCAAACCCAGACACTATTGTGGATGCCAACAAGTGCTTGCTGACAGAAGCCTGATATAGCTGTCTCCTGAGAGGCTCTATCAGTGCCTGATAAATGCAGAGGTGGATGCTCTCAGACAACCATTGCAATGAACACAGGGTCCCCAATGGAGGAGCTAGAGAAAGTACCCAAGGAGCTGAAGGGGTTTGCAGCCCCATAGGAGTAAAAATATGAACTGACCAGTACCCCTAGAGCTCCCAGA
Source organism: Mus musculus (assembly GCF_000001635.26). Lineage (NCBI taxonomy): Eukaryota > Metazoa > Chordata > Mammalia > Rodentia > Muridae > Mus > Mus musculus. The sequence continues at coordinate 87,526,291 of NC_000073.6, read as the reverse complement.
ATCAAAACAATCAACCAAAGAGTATACATGGAGTGACCCATAATTCCAGCCACATATGTCGCAGAGGATGGCCTTGTCAGTCATCAATGAGAGGAGAGACCCTTGTTCCTGTGAGGGCTCAATGCCCCAGAGTAAGGGAATGCCAGGACCAGGAAGTGGGAATGGGTAGGTTGGTAAGCAGGGGGGAAGCCAGGAAAGGGGATAGCATTTGAAATGTAAATAAAGAAAATATCTAATAAAAAAAAGAACAGGAAAAAAAAAAGAAGCTGCAAACAACACAGATGTCCCTCAACATTGGAATGGATACAGAAAATATAGTACATTTGGACAATGGAGTATTAGTCAGCTATTAAAATCAATGATTTTATGAAATTCACAGGCAAATGGGTGGAACTTGAGTATATCATCCTGAGTGAGGTAACCCAGTCACAAAAGAACTCACATGGTATGTACTCACTGATAAGTGGATATTAGACAAATAGAAGCTCAGAATACCCACAATACAATTCACAGACCATATGAAACCCAAGAAGAAAAAAGATCACACCAAAGTATGGATGCTACAGTACTACTCAGTAGGTGCAAGAGAATAATCTCTGGGAAGTAGAGGAAGAGAAGGATCTGGAAAGGAGAGAGGAGGGGAAAAGAAAGGGGGTGCTAGTTCAGATATGGGAGGAGACAGGGGAGAAGTACAGAGGGTCAAGAATTTGAAAGTGAGCAAGTAGCAATGTGGGGAAGGGAAATGGGAGTAGTCACTAGAAAGGCTACTCAAGGAACTCAAGAGCTTCCTGTACTGGCTAGTTTTGTGTCAACTTGACACAGCTGGAGTTATCACAGAGAAAAGAGCTTCAGTTGAGTAAATGCCTCCATGAGATCCAACTGTAAGACATTTTTTCAATTAGTGATCAAGGGGGAAAGGCCCCTTGTGGGTGGGACCATCTCTGGGCTGGTACTCTTGGGTTCTATAAGAGCAGGCTGAGCAAGCCAGGTGAGGCAATCCAGTAAAGAACATTCCTCCATGGCCTCTGTATCAGTTCCTGCTTTCTGACCTGCTTGAGTTCCAGTCCTGACTTCCTTCGGTGATGAACAGCAGTATGGAAGTGTAAGCCGAATAAACCCTTTCCTCCCCAACTTGCTTCTTGGTCATGATGTTTGTGCAGGAATAGAAACCCTGACTAAGACACTTCCCAAGACCCAATATGGAGTATTTTAGCCGAAGTATCCAACAAAAGGGAGATAGAATCTATAGAGACCATATCCAGTGGATTGGCCCTGTCCCAAGTTGAGGAGTGGGGCCACCCACCGACCTCAAAAATATTAATCCAAAATTCCTCCTGTCAAAAGGCAATACAGGGACAAAGAGTAGAGCAGAAACTAAAGGAAAGTTCATCCAGAGGCTGCCCACCTAGGGATGCATTCCTGCCAGGGCACTGGTAGAGTCAGCTAGTGAGGCAGAAATGCCAAAAAGCTGCTCATGAGAAATGAATTTCTAGGACTCTCCTCCTGGATGTCTGGCGAAAGTCAGCTCTCCAGTTTGGGTCAGTTTGACAGGCGAAAAGCCTGGAAGCTGTTTCACAAGGATAAGAGTTCCATGGAAATTTCTCTCCCGGAGTTATGGCATTTTTTCCCTAACCCATATTAATCAAGTTTCCACTGCGTTAGTCTAATGTATAGATCCACGTGCACTCTATTAAGCATTACCTTATAGTAAATGTGTTTTAAGATTGTATTATAACATAGCTATAGCCTTTTCCCCGTGTTCTTAGATTCTAGATAGCAGCAAGGAGCTTAACCCATTCAGTAACTAATTAAGCACTACCATAAAACAATAAAGCACTAGCCATTAACTTAGTTGTCTGCAGAAAGAGTCTAAAATTCTCACTGAGATAGAAATTCATATTACAGACTACATTCCATGACAAGAGCAAATTAGTATACCATACTGATAAATGGAAATTCTCCAGACATAGATAAGTATTAACGAGGCCTAAGAATTCCAAGGTTCATGACACTACTTTATTCCTGAAGCCAGGCAAAGAGTTTATACCCCCCCCTAGCCCAATTAACACTAGGGTGTGAAACTCTTGCCTGGCGCAGGGCTGATCCGAAGCAGGTGCTAATCTCTAAGGTAAACATAGTCCTTTTGAAGTCACTCCTCTTACATCTGGAGGGACACTTATCCCTAGCGTAAACATTTATCTGGTTCCTGCAAATTCTTTTTGTAGTCACTCCTTTTGCACCTGGAAAACTTCAATGTACCGTATCTGTTATGTTTTACAATTTATGATATTTGTTGTAATATAATTAGTCTAAGCTCGACCAAAAAATTACATTCAGATCCAACACCACTCTTGCATGTTTGTCTGTCTGTCACATCCGACTCTTTTGCCCATCTGCTTAAGAAATCCCGTTCTACGCAGACCAGGGACCCAGAGGGTCTGTGGCACATCCCATCTACTGACACCAAACCCAGACACAATTGTTGATGCCAAGAAGCAGTTCCTGACAAGAGCACAGTATAGCTACACCTGAGAAGCTCTGCAGAGCCAGAGAAATACAGAAGCGCACGTACACAATGAAACGTTGGACTTAGTGTGGGGACCCCAATGGGGAAGTTCAGGTAAGGACTGTAGGAGCTGAGGGGTTGTGCAAACTCATAGGAAGAACAACAATATCAACCAGACAGACCCTTTAGGGCTCCCAGATGCTAAACCACCAACCAAAAAGTACACAGGGGATACCCATGGCTCCAGCTGGATATGTAGCAGAGGACTGCCTTATCTGGCATCACTGGTAGAGAAGCCCCTTGGTCCTGTGGAGGTTTGGTGATGCAGGATAGAAGGATAGGCTGCTGAGGCAGGAGTGAGTGGGCAGGTCTGAGAGCATCTTCATAGAGGCAGCCGGATAGAGAAGGAGATAGGGAGCTTGTGGAGGGAAAACTTGGAAGAGTGATAACATTTGAAATGTAAATAATAAAGGAATCAATAAAAGAGATTAAAAAAGAAATGTTCCTGTTTTTAGCTGTTGTTGATGATGTCCAGATTAATTATAGTGTTTGATAGAATGTATGAGTTATTTTAACTTTCTTGTTTCTTTTCAGACTTGCTTTCTGCTTGAGTAGGTCAATTTTGGAGAAAATTCTGGGAGTTGCTGATAAAACAGGTATATTCTTAAGGTTTTTGGGTAGAATTTTCTGTATATATTTATTAAATTAACTTGATTTATAGTATCAGTAAGCTCTGGTAATTCACTGCTTTAGTTTTTGTCTTGATAACCTGTCCACTGCAGAGAGTAGGGAGCTGAAGCATCCTACCATCCCCGTGTGATAGTCATTATGTGATTTCCTCAGAATCAATGTTTCTTTTATAAAGGATGCTGTCCTTTTTCTTTGTGTCATATATCATTAGTTGACATGTCATCTTGATTATTTTCCTTTGTTGAACATACATTGTCCTTCCTCATCTCTTTTGAATAATATTGGCTTGATGTCAATTTCGTTAGATATTAAAATGGATATAACAGCTTGTCTTTCAGGTAAATTTTCTTGGAATGCCTTTGTCAAGTTTTTACCCTGAGGCAATGATACTATGAATTTATAATGTTGAGGTGTAAGGATAAGCTGTAACTACCTTCAGCTGGTCCATTTGGTATCCATCGAAGCAAGTTCACATTCATCATTCTATCTTTGCCTGTTCTATTTCCTATTACAAACTGCTTTCAACATTCAATGGTTTTACTCATACTTGAATTTGGATAACTGAAACACTTTCTGGGGAATGTGAATACCTGGAAGGGTATTAGGTGCTATAGTCTCAATAATGGGAGTCCTGAAAGGGTTGTTTAATTTTTAACACTACTGATACTTACTTGTGCTGGCCAGACTTCTTGAGAAAAATATTCTGCTGCCAAAAAGGAAAAGAAATAAAGTAAGGAAGGAAGAAGGGAAAAGGGGAAGGATGATGTTTAGAAGAAAGTCTTCTAGGAAGCTAGTAAAATGGTTTGAGCTGAGGGTTGGGATTAGGTATTCATCTTGTCATGTGATGAACCTTCTATAACCTCTTTGATGAGTTATAGTATTCACACCCTCAACTTTGCTTTGTGTCATTCAAAAGATGAACCCAAAGAATACACTTCTGTGCTTCTGGGGTCAGAATCTAACATCACATTCCATCTTTAAGAGATATTCAAATATTCATTCTGTTTTCAGTTTGTCCTCAAAACTCACTTTGTGAGGTGTCATTTAAAATACTTTGCTAATTTCTGAGCTGTTCAAAATGTCTGCTGTTTCCATGGTGGTCTTGCAGCCTGATAATCTGCATGATCTCCTCTGAAGCTGGAACTATCAATTCCTCTACCCTCTGCCAGATCCACAGTGTCTCCTCTCCTTTTAGTTATGTGCTTAAGAATGGATTGATTTAGGAGTCCGTTATTATTGTGTTTAACTTTAGTCAGAAGTTATCAATTCACTTAAATTAAATTACAATGGTGGATTTTCTAATAATACATTTTCTTTTACTTAGTATGATAAATCTTTTCCCATGTACTACTTTTAATTATTTCTCTACTTACTTCAGCTAAGATTTATAGAAAACTTTGACATCGTTTTAACAAATATTATTCTCTATTACTTTTCTATCGAGTACTTGTTTGGTTTCATTCTCAAAAAAAGTAAACTGGACTCATAAAATTATTCGTAGATGTATTTCCCTGTTTTACAACTTTTTACAGATCAATATATAAGGTTTATGTTCCTGGATTTTTTCTATATATACAACTAACAAACCATACATATACATATATGTATATATATACACACACACACAAACACACACACACACATATATATAGTTGGTTTTGTTAGTTGTTGCACAAGTATTCAGGTTGTGTTTCTTATGAGACTAGTTTTGTAAATTATATTTCTCTTACATGCATATTTAATATGAGTTTTATTTCTAAATGTAATTTTTAGTATAATTCACTCCTCACTTTCATTTAATGCCCTTGTTTTTATGATTATGTCTTCTCCATTATAGCTGTCTCTTGTGAGACTATGCCAGAGCCTAGCAAACACAGAAGTGGATGCTCACAGTCAGCTATTGGATGGGTCACACTGCCCCCAATCGAGGAGCTAGAGAAAGTACCCAAGGAGCTAAAGGGAACTGCAACCCTATAGGTGGAACAACAATATGAACTAACCAGTACCCCAGAGCTCTTGTCTCTAGCTGCATATGTATCAAAAGATGGCCTAGTCGGCCGGCCATCACTGCAAAGAGAGGCCCACTGGACACGCAAACTTTATATGCCCCAGTACAGGGGAAAGCCAGGGCCAAAAAGGGGGAGTGGGTGGGTAGGGGATTGTGGGAGTGGGTATGGGGGACTTTTGGGATAGCATTGGAAATGTAAACGAGGAAAATACCTAATTTAAAAAAAAGTATTTATATCCTTTTATTTTATGTGTATAAGTGTTTTGCTGCTGTGTATGTTTGTGCGTCATGCTCATGGAGGCCAGAAGAGGGCATCAGAATCCCTGGAATGAGAGTTATAGATGCGTGTGAACCTCCATGTGGGTGCTTGGTATAGAACCTAGGTCATCTGTAGAAGGAGGAAATTCTCTTAATTGCTGTGACATATCTCCAGGTCCTGTTCCTGTGACTTTAACCTTTTCTCTCGTTAGACCTCAATTCTGGAGCAACAAGTAGATGGATAGAGTTTCATAAAATGACTAGTTTTCTGGTGAATGAATTGGTTCTTTCCTATATAAGTGATGTTGTTTTTATTCTTAACACTTTTAAGGCAATTTATGTTTTATATATACCGAGATTCATTTCAGTTTAAAAAAAAAACAAAAAAGAGTTAGTATCAATCATTACTGCCTTATAACCAATGGATTTGTAGTTTCCTATATCCTTTACTGCCACTTTTTAAATTATGCAATTAAAGTAACTGTAAATATGTAGTTTTCTGTAAGACTTTCTTTTTTTTTTTCTTTTTTTTTTTTTTTTTTTTTTTTTTTTTTGGTTTTTCGAGACAGGGTTTCTCTGTGTAGCCCTGGCTGTCCTGGAACTCACTTTGTAGACCAGACTGGCCTCGAACCCAGAAATCCTCCTGCCTCTGCCTCCCGAGTGCTGGGATTAAAGGCGTGCGCCACCATGCCCTGCTAAATGTGTAGCCCAGGCTGGCCTCGAACTTGTGATCCTCCTGCCTCTGCCTCCTTCAGCAAATCCTACTGGCATGCGCCACCACTACCAGCTCTGTAAGACTTTCATGGTCATAAGGAAGGATGAAAAACACTCCAGAAACTGTCACCTACATATGAAGCATGCCAGTCCAGTTCTGCATGGAATTTTTCCAGGTAAGTCTCAGAACTGAAGAAAGCTTATTGGGGTCATTCATGCTCCTTTCTTTGAAACTGCAATTGTTTGTGTGTGTGTGTGTGTGTGTGTGTGTGTGTGTGTGTGTGAACAGTTAGACTGTGGTGTCATTGGTTACCCTGTCATATGTAGAGTTGGTAAAGCTCTTTTTCCATTCTGGGGACTGCTGTTTTGTTCTATATTTTGCCTTACAAAAATTTCTCTGTTTCATGAGATCCAATTACTAATTGCTTATCTTAGTTTCTATGCTAAGGGTTCAGTAAAATAAGAAATGTTCTCTGTTCTGATCAGAAATGTTCATAAAGTTGTCTCCTGTACCAGTGCATTCAAGGCTATTCCTCACTTTTTAAAATCAGGTTCAGTGTATATGGTTTTATATTGATGTATTTGATCCACTTGGACTTGAGGTTTTTTGTTTAGGATAGATAAGAATGTATTTGCATTCCTCTACACACCAACATCCAGTTAGAGAAACACAATTTGTTGAAGATGCTTTCTTTTATCCTTTGTGCTAAATCCACTCCAATAGTGACCAGCGCGATGGGCCTCAAAAACCTGGGCGCTGTCCTGAGGCGAAAAGTTCAAGAAAACTTAGTCTCCTGGAACCCTGTCATCCTGTATAACGAATGCTCCAATATTCTTGCTTTAGTGGTAAACGGATCTGTGTGCTTTTCCTTAATATTGCTTTATTATAAGTGCCTCTATTTGACATATAGCTAAGTTAGATTCTAGGGAGTCCTTGAGCCAATCCTGGGCATGGATGGCTAAGTCACTGTCCTACGCAGGAATTTACCATTATCTAGGAAGAAGGAAGTTTGTGATCTAAGGAGGAATCAGAGTAGATACTTAGAACTATAGATAACTGAGTTACACCCATACACAAGTATTTACAATGGCCTAGGAGGAAAGGTGGACTATACAATAGACTAGAATAGGAACTATGGCAAGGGCAGAAAGCCCTTGCCCCTGACTCCTAAGATTAAGTGGACCTTAGGTAGAGCTGTTTTTGATCCCAGTTGTTAACACTGAATTATATCCCAGTTGGTTCCTGACAGTCCTTCCGTTTTTGTATTCCTCTGTTTTATGTAAGCATCTGGTAACCACTTTGTACCTTGCTGGTGTGTCACACAACTTCCCTATTTTCTTCTGTATAAAAAGTTTGATGCTCCATTTGACAAATTACATTCAGAACCACTCTCCCTTGTGTCGAGTCTGTTTGTCACCCCATTCCCGCTGACTCTATGCCCATCTGCCGGAACTCCTGATTCCCACAGATTGAGGGGGGTCAACTAGGCCAGGTCCTTGGCACCTTTGTATATTTCTAGCTTCTTTATCAAAATTCGGGTGCCCATAGATGTGCAGATTTGCATATGGGTCTTCAATTTGGTTCCATTGATTAATATGTCTGCTATGGTCTTCAAACACTATGTAGCCTTTAATACTGCAGCTAGACAACTCAAGTACAACTTGAGATCAGAATGGTAATACCTACAGATGTTCTTTTATTGTGTAAGATTGATTTAGCTCTCCTGGACTTTTTGTATTTTTGTATGAATTTGAATATTATTCTTTCATGATCTGTAAAGAATTGTGTTGAAATTTTGATTTGTGTTGACACTGTAGATTGCTTTTGGTAGGATGGCCATTTTTACTGTTAATCCTATCTATCCCTGATCATGGGAGATCTTTCGATCTTCTACTATCTTCTTTGATATCTTTCTTCAAAGACATGAAGTTTTTTTTTTTTTTTTTTTTTTCAGTTATTAGTTTGCACTTTTCTTGGCAGTTAAGCAGTATTTTTATTTTTTATTTATTTTTTTTTTGATTTTTTTTTCCATTTTTTATTAGGTATTTAACTCATTTACATTTCCAATGCTATACCAAAAGTCCCCCATATCCACCCACCCCCACTCCCCTGCCCACCCACTCCCCCTTTTTGGCCCTGGTGTTCCCCTGTACTGGGGCATATAAAGTTTGCAAGTCCAATGGGCCTCTATTTCCAGTGATGGCCGACTAGGCCATCTTTTGATATATATGCAGCTAGAGTCAAGAGCTCCGGGGTACTGGTTAGTTCATAATGTTGTTCCACCTATAGGGTTGCAGATCCCTTTAGCTCCTTGGCTACTTTCTCTAGCTCCTCCATTGGGAGCCTTATGATCCATCCATTAGCTGACTGTGAGCATCCACTTCTGTGTTTGCTAGGCCCCGGCATAGTCTCACAAGAGACAGCTACATCTGGGTCCTTTCAATAAAATCTTGCTAGTGTATGCAATGGTGTCAGCGTTTGGATGCTGATTATGGGGTGGATCCCTGGATATGGCAGTCTCTACATGGTCCATCCTTTCATCTCAGCTCCAAACTTTGTCTCTGTAACTCCTTCCATGGGTGTTTTGTTCCCAAATCTAAGGAGGGGCATAGTGTCCACACTTCAGTCTTCATTCTCCTTGAGTTTCATGTGTTTAGCAAATTATATCTTATATCTTGGGTATCCTAGGTTTGGGGCTAATATCCACTTATCAGTGAATACATATTGTGTGAGTTTCTTTGTGAATGTGTTGCCTCACTCAGGATGATGCCCTCCAGGTCCATCCATTTGGCTAGGAATTTCATAAATTCATTCTTTTTAATAGCTGAGTAGTACTCCATTGTGTAGATGTACCACATTTTCTGTATCCATTCCTCTGTTGAGGGGCATCTAGGTTCTTTCCAGCTTCTGGCTATTATAAATAAGGCTGCTATGAACATAGTGGAGCATGTGTCCTTCTTACCTGTTGGGGCATCTTCTGGATATATGCCCAGGAGAGGTATTGCTGGATCCTCCGGTAGTACTATGTCCAGTTTTCTGAGGAACCGCCAGACTGATTTCCAGAGTGGTTGTACAAGCCTGCACTCCCACCAACAATGGAGGAGTGTTCCTCTTTCTCCACATCCTCGCCAGCATCTGCTGTCACCTGAATTTTTGATCTTAGCCATTCTGACTGGTGTGAGGTGGAATCTCAGGGTTGTTTTGATTTGCATTTCCCTGATGATTAAGGATGTTGAACATTTTTTCAAGTGCTTCTCTGCCATTCGGTATTCCTCAGGTGAGAATTCTTTGTTCAGTTCTGAGCCCCATTTTTTAATGGGGTTATTTGATTTTCTGAAGTCCACCTTCTTGAGTTCTTTATATATGTTGGATATTAGTCCCCTATCTGATTTAGGATAGGTAAAGATCCTTTCCCAATCTGTTGGTGGTCTTTTTGTCTTATTGACGGTGTCTTTTGCCTTGCAGAAACTTTGGAGTTTCATTAGGTCCCATTTGTCAATTCTCGATCTTACAGCACAAGCCATTGCTGTTCTGTTCAGGAATTTTTCCCCTGTGCCCATATCTTCAAGGCTTTTCCCCACTTTCTCCTCTATAAGTTTCAGTGTCTCTGGTTTTATGTGAAGTTCCTTGATCCACTTAGATTTGACCTTAGTACAAGGAGATAAGTATGGATCGATTCGCATTCTTCTACACGATAACAACCAGTTGTGCCAGCACCAGTTGTTGAAAATGCTGTCTTTCTTCCACTGGATGGTTTTAGCTCCCTTGTCGAAGATCAAGTGACCATAGGTGTGTGGGTTTATTTCTGGGTCTTCAATTCTATTCCATTGGTCTACTTGTCTGTCTCTATACCAGTACCATGCAGTTTTTATCACAATTGCTCTGTAGTAAAGCTTTAGGTCTGGCATGGTGATTCCGCCAGAAGTTCTTTTATCCTTGAGAAGACTTTTTGCTATCCTAGGTTTTTTGTTATTCCAGACAAATTTGCAAATTGCTCCTTCCAATTCGTTGAAGAATTGAGTTGGAATTTTGATGGGGATTGCATTGAATCTGTAGATTGCTTTTGGCAAGATAGCCATTTTTACAATGTTGATCCTGCCAATCCATGAGCATGGGAGATCTTTCCATCTTCTGAGATCTTCCTTAATTTCTTTCTTCAGAGATTTGAAGTTTTTATCATACAGATCTTTCACTTCCTTAGTTAGAGTCACGCCAAGATATTTTATATTATTTGTGACTATTGAGAAGGGTGTTGTTTCCCTAATTTCTTTCTCAGCCTGTTTATTCTTTGTATAGAGAAAGGCCATTGACTTGTTTGAGTTTATTTTATATCCAGCTACTTCACCGAAGCTGTTTATCAGGCTTAGGAGTTCTCTGGTAGAATTTTTAGGGTCACTTATATATACTATCATATCATCTGCAAAAAGTGATATTTTGACTTCCTCCTTTCCAATTTGTATCCCCTTGATCTCCTTTTGTTGTCGAATTGCTCTGGCTAATACTTCAAGTACTATGTTGAAAAGGTAGGGAGAAAGTGGGCAGCCTTGTCTAGTCCCTGATTTTAGTGGGATTGCTTCCAGCTTCTCTCCATTTACTTTGATGTTGGCTCCTGGTTTGCTGTAGATTGCTTTTATCATGTTTAGGTATGGGCCTTGAATTCCTGATCTTTCCAGAACTTTTATCATGAATGGGTGTTGGATCTTGTCAAATGCTTTTTCTGCATCTAACGAGATGATCATGTGGTTTTTGTCTTTGAGTTTGTTTATATAATGGATTACATTGATGGATTTTCGTATATTAAACCATCCCTGCATCCCTGGAATAAAACCTACTTGGTCAGGATGGATGATTGCTTTAATGTGTTCTTGGATTCGGTTAGCGAGAATTTTATTGAGGATTTTTGCATCGATATTCATAAGAGAAATTGGTCTGAAGTTCTCTATCTTTGTTGGATCTTTCTGTGGTTTAGGTATCAGAGTAATAGTGGCTTCATAAAATGAGTTGGGTAGAGTACCTTCTACTTCTATTTTGTGAAATAGTTTGTGCAGAATTGGAATTAGATCTTCTTTGAAGGTCTGATAGAACTCTGCACTAAACCCATCTGGTCCTGGGCTTTTTTTGGTTGGGAGACTATTAATAACTGCTTCTATTTCTTTAGGTGATATGGGACTGTTTAGATGGTCAACTTGATCCTGATTCAACTTTGGTACCTGGTATCTGTCCAGAAATTTGTCCATTTCATCCAGGTTTTCCAGTTTTGTTGAGTATAGCCTTTTGTAGAAGGATCTGATGGTGTTTTGGATTTCTTCACGATCTGTTGTTATGTCTCCCTTTTCAGTTCTGATTTTGTTAATTAGGATTTTGTCTCTGTGCCCTTTAGTGAGTCTAGCTAAGGGTTTATCTATCTTGTTGATTTTCTCAAAGAACCAACTCCTCGTTTGGTTAATTCTTTGAATAGTTCTTCTTGTTTCCATTTGGTTGATTTCACCCCTGAGTTTGATTATTTCCTGCCGTCTACTCCTCTTGGGTGAATTTGCTTCCTTTTTCTCTAGAGCTTTTAGATGTGTTGTCAAGCTGCTAGTATGTGCTGTCTCCCGTTTCTTCTTGGAGGCACTCAGAGCTATGAGTTTCCCTCTTAGAAATGCTTTCATTGTGTCCCATAGGTTTGGGTACGTTGTGGCTTCATTTTCATTAAACTCTAAAAAGTCTTTAATTTCTTTCTTTATTCCTTCCTTGACCAAGGTATCATTGAGAAGAGTGTTATTCAGTTTCCACGTGAATGTTGGCTTTCCATTATTTATGTTGTTATTGAAGATCAGTCTTAGGCCATGGTGGTCTGATAGGATACATGGGACAATTTCAATATTTTTGTATCTATTGAGGCCTGTTTTGTGACCAATTATATGGTCAATTTTGGAGAAGGTCCCGTGAGGTGCTGAGAAGAAGGTATATCCTTTTGTTTTAGGATAAAATGTTCTGTAGATATCTGTCAGGTCCATTTGTTTCATAACTTCTGTTAGTTTCACTGTGTCCCTGTTTAGTTTCTGTTTCCACGATCTGTCCTTTGAAGAAAGTGGTGTGTTGAAGTCTCCCACTATTATTGTGTGAGGTACAATGTATGCTTTGAGCTTTACTAAAGTGTCTCTAATGAATGTGGCTGCCCTTGCATTTGGTGCGTAGATATTCAGAATTGAGAGTTCCTCTTGGAGGATTTTACCTTTGATGAGTATGAAGTGTCCCTCCTTGTCTTTTTTGATAACTTTGGGTTGGAAGTCGATTTTATCCGATATTAAAATGGCTACTCCAGCTTGTTTCTTCAGTCCATTTGCTTGGAAAATTGTTTTCCAGCCTTTCACTCTGAGGTAGTGTCTGTCTTTTTCCCTGAGATGGGTTTCCTGTAAGCAGCAGAATGTTGGGTCCTGTTTGTGTAGCCAGTCTGTTAGTCTATGTCTTTTTATTGGGGAATTGAGTCCATTGATATTAAGAGATATTAAGGAAAAGTAATTGTTGCTCCCTTTTATTTTTGTTGTTAGAGTTGGCATTCTGTTCTTGTGGCTGTCTTCTTTTTGGTTTGTTGAATGATTACTTTCTTGGTTGTTCTAGGGCGTGATTTCCGTCCTTGTATTGCTTCTTTTCTGTTATTATCCTTTGAAGGGCTGGATTCGTGGAAAGATATTGTGTGAATTTGGTTTTGTCGTGGAATACTTTGGTTTCTCCATCTATGGTAATTGAGAGTTTGGCCGGGTATAGTAGCCTGGGCTGGCATTTGTGTTCTCTTAGTGTCTGTATAACATCTGTCCAGGCTCTTCTGGCTTTCATAGTCTCTGGTGAAAAGTCTGGTGTAATTCTGATAGGCCTTCCTTTATATGTTACTTGACCTTTCTCCCTTACTGCTTTTAATATTCTATCTTTATTTAGTGCATTTGTTGTTCTGATTATTATGTGTCTGGAGGAATTTCTTTTCTGGTCCAGTCTATTTGGCGTTCTGTAGGCTTCTTGTATGATCATGGGCATCTCTTTTTTTATGTTTGGGAAGTTTTCTTCTATTATTTTGTTGAAGATATTAGCTGGCCCTTTAAGTTGAAAGTCTTCATTCTCATCAATTCCTATTATCCGTAGGTTTGGTCTTCTCATTGTGTCCTGGATTACCTGGATGTTTTGAGTTAGGATCCTTTTGCATTTTGTATTTTCTTTGACTGTTGTGTCGATGTTCTCTATGGAATCTTCTGCACCTGAGATTCTCTCTTCCATTTCTTGTATTCTGTTGCTGATGCTCGCATCTATGGTTCCAGATCTCTTTCCTAGGGTTTCTATCTCCAGCGTTGCCTCGCTTTGGGTTTTCTTTATTGTGTCTACTTCCCCTTTTAGTTCTAGTATGGTTTTGTTCATTTCCATCACCTGTTTGGATGTGTTTTCCTGTTTTTCTTTAATGATTTCTACCTGTTTGGCTGTGTTTTCCTGCTTTTCTTTAAGGGCCTGTAACTCTTTAGCAGTGCTCTCCTGTAATTCTTTAAGTGACTTATGAAAGTCCTTCTTGATGTCCTCTATCATCATCATGAGAAATGTTTTTAAATCTGGGTCTAGATTTTCGGTTGTGTTGGGGTGCCCAGGACTAGGTGGGGTGGGAGTGCTGCGTTCTGATGATGGTGAGTGGTCTTGATTTCTGTTAGTAGGATTCTTACGTTTGCCTTTCGCCATCTGGTAATCTCTGAAGCTAGCTGTTTTAGTTGTCACTGTTAAGAGCTTGTTCTTCAGGTGACTCTGTTAGCCTCAATGAGCAGACCTTGAGGGTAGCACTCTCCTTAGTTTCAGTGGGCAGAGTATTCTCTGCAGGCAAGCTCTCTTCTTGCAAGGCAGGTACCCAGATATCTGGTGTTCGAACCAGACTCCTGGCAGAAGTTGTGTTCCACTCACCAGAGATCTTAGGGTCCCGTGGGGAGTCCTGTGTGGGCCCTTGCGGGTGTTGGGCAAGACTCTGCTGGCAAGGAAGCCCGGGGCTCGAGTTGAGCAGAAGGGACTTGTGCCCCAGATCAGGCCCGGGTAGCCTGCTTCCCTATGTACCGCAGTCTCAAGTTCCGTGCGATTGGATTGGGGCAGGCGCTGTGTTCCACTCACCAGAGGTCTTAGGGTCCCGTGGGGAGTCCCGTGTGGGCCCTTGCGGGTGTTGGGCAAGACTCTGCTGGCAAGGAAGCCCGGGGCTCGAGTCGAGCGGAAGGCGACATGAAGTTTTTATCATTCATGTCTTTTCCTTGTTTGGTTAGAGTTACCCCCAAGATATTTGTTATTATTTGTGGCTATTATGAAGAGTATTGTTCCCTGATTTCTTTCTCAGCCCATTTATTATTTGTATATAGGACAGCTGCTGGTTTAATTAATCTTGTATCCAGTTACTTTGCTAACCTTGGTCATCAGCTTCAGGAATTCCCTGGTAGAATTTTTGGGGTGTTATATGTACGTTCTCATATAAACTGCAATAGAGATACTTTGACTTATTCCTTTCCAATTTGTATCCTCTTGATCTCCTTTAGTTTTATTACTGCTTCAAGTACTGTATAGAGTAAATATGCATAGATTGGACAACCTTATCTTATTCCTGATTTTAATGGAATTGCTTTTAATTTCTCCCCATTTAACTTAATGTTAGCTATAGGCTTGTTGTAAATTGCCTTTATTATTTTTAGGTATGTCTCTTATATCCCAGAACTCTCCATTACTTTTAGCATAAAGGGGTGTTGCATTTCTTCAAAGGCCTTTTTTAGCATCTAATAAGATGAGTATGTGGGTTTTTTCTTTCAGTTTTTTTATACAGCCGATTACATCAAAAGATTTTCATATTTTGAAGAGTCCCTGCTTCTCTGGGACAAAACCTAATTGATCATGGTGGATGGTCTTTTTGACATGGTCTTTCGTTCAGTTTGCATGTATTTTCCTGAGTAGTTTTGCACCAATTTTCATGAAAGAAATTGGTCTAAAATTCTCTTTATTTGTTGAATCATTGTGTGGTTTAGGTATCAGGATGATTGTGGCCTCTTAAAGTGCCTTTAGCAGTATTCCTTCTGTTTTTGTTTTTTAGAATGCTTTAAGGTATTGGTATTAGGTCTTCTTTGAAATTCTGGAAGAATTCTGTCCTAAAACAGTCTTTGGGCTTTCTTTGGGGGGGCGGGGGGGATTTGGAGTCTTTTAATGATTGCTTTTATTTTCTTATATATTACAGGTCTATTTAAATTGTTAATATGATTTTCATTTAACTTTGGTAAGTGATACCTATCAAGAAAATTGTCATTTCCAATTTTATGAAGTACAGGTTTTTGACATATGTGCTAGTAACTTTCTGTGTTTCCTTGGTGTCTGCTGTTATGTTCCCTTTTGGTTTCAGGTTTTATTGATTGGGATAGTCTCTCAGTGTCTTTTAGTTATTTTTGAATAAGAGTTTTTCTACCTTGTTGATGTTCTCAAATAACCTACTCTTTGTTTCATTGTTAATGTGCATTCTTTTGTTTCTATTTTATTGGTTCCAGGCATGAGTTTGATTATTTCCTACTTTTTACTCCTCTTGGGTGTGTTTGTTTCTTTTTGTCCTAGGGATTTTAGCTGTGCTATTAAGTTGTTAGTATGAGATGTCTTTAATTTCTTTACAAAGACACTTAGTGCTAAGCACTTTTCTCGTAACACCACTTTAACTGTGTTTGGGTATATCTTGCATTCCTTTTCATTGAAATCTGGAGAGTCTTTTATTTCTTTCTTTATTTCTGCCTTGACCTCAAAGTCATCCAGTAGGGAGTTGTGCAGCTTTCATGAGTTTGTAGGTTTTCTGTTGTTGAATCCCACCTTTACTCCATGTTGTCTAATAAGACACAAGGCATTATTTCAACTTTCTTATATCTGTTGAGGCTTATTTTGTGAACAACTATATGATCAATTTTGGAGAAAGTTTAAGGATTGCTGAGAGAAAGGTGCCTTCTTTTTTTGTTTGGGTGAAATGTTCTAAAAAATATATATTAGGTCTTTTACCTCCATTATTTCTTAGTTTAGTTTTTGTCTAGATGACATGTCTATTCATGAGAGTAGGATATTGAAGTCTCCCACTATTAATGTATTAGATTCAATTTGTGATTTGAGCATTAGTAATGTTTCACTTCCAAATGTGTTACCCTTGCTTTGGGGACATAGATGTTAAGAACTGAAGTGTTATCATGGCTAATTTTTCCTTTGATGAGTATGAAATGTCATTTTCCATCTCTATTGACTAATTTTCTTGTAAAGTGTGATTTGCTAGATATTAGAATAGCTAAAACAGCTTGCTTCTTGAGTGCATCTGCTTGGAATATTTTTTTTCAACCCTTAACTGGAGGTATTGTCTATCTTGATGTTGAGGTCTATTTTTTGTACTCAGTGAAATGATTGATTCTCTTTTTGCATCCACTCTGTTTGCCTGTGTGTTTTATTGAGTAATTGAGTCCATTTACTTTGAGAAATATTAATGATCAATGATTCTTCATTTCTGTTATTTTGGTGGTGGTGGTGATAGTAGTGATAGTTGTGTGCATGTGTATGTGTGTGTGTGTATGTGTGTGTGTTTGATTTTTCTCTGTATCATGATTGCCTATATGCAAAACTGTAAATATTTTTCATTAATACACTAGAATTTGTGTTTAAATGATATACAGACTAATCTATACCAAATGTGTTATTACAGATTTTCTAGACTAAATGACTCATCAATCCTCTGTTAGATTTAAATTTTGGGTAACTCTTTTATATATGTATCCTTTATAATGGATTTAGAAGTTTGAATCCCATCAAAAAGACAGTACATATATATTGTATGGAAGAATATCAAAGTTTTGTAGTGATAAAACTAGGCAATTTTGGCCTAGAGCTTTGCAGTGATGATTAGTAGCAAGAGTTTGGTTGTAGTAATATGTTATCACACTGTCTCTCTGAAATGATATTTCTCTAAATATTCACTTCTAGCAATCATGTTCATTTGTTTACATGAACCACCAAACCTAAACATGAACTACAAAATGTATGAACTTTCACCCACAGTGTTATTTTCTCATGGCTCTTGTCCTTTGTTCCAAATTCAACCAGTTGAAATAATGGCAGTATTTTGTAAATTCTGTACATTTTTTTTCTCTGTTCCCTATACTTGACAAAAATTTCCCTTTTTTCACATTCCTCTATTTACACTGTTCTTTTTTCATGGTTAAGAAGAGTCAGTATGACCCTTCAAGCAGTGTTTCCTAACAATCTTGTCTCTTAGGCTCATTTATAGAGGGAATGAGCTATGTCTCCACAATACCTCAATATTACTTGAGAATAAATTCCAACATATAGACCTGGTAATAAGCCATAAGTACCTTGTTCCATTGATAAGTGTTCACTTGGACCCATCAGTTACTATTCCATACATCTTCACTTTCTGAACCTCATTTATGTTTGAAAATTCAAGATTAGAATAACTATTTAATGGAGGTTATTTACAAAGATGCATTATGTGGCATTTGTGGTAAGAATCATTTCGTGGGTCCACAAATCCATTGCATCATTCCTTGAAGTGGTTTAAGTCTTTTGATTGTCATTGTTAATAACTGCATTAAAAGATTCCTTCATTCCCTGATTTGAGCTTGACTTTACTCACAGCTAGAAAATTAGAGGCAGAAGGAGAGTGAAGTCAAAGGTCTGCAACTTCCTCTTTGCCACATAACAAGAAAGTTGCTTATATCCTTCTCCAAGGTCATAGTTCCTGCCAGCTGACTTTGTCAAGACAGTGATGTCTGTGTTCCAGCAGTTGTTCTGAGTATCCTTTTCATTATCCACTGTCCTTTCTTCTTAAATTCCACCCCCAACATTGTAAATAGCTTCTTTCTTAAACTCTGTTCAAAGAACCAGCTTGAGTGTGTCAGCTGCTTCCTGCTGGGGTCCTGGCAAACCACAATATTATTAACAATATGTACCCAATAAAGAGTCCTGAAATTGCCACACCATCACCTTTTTATATTCCTATTCAGATTGTGAACTTCTACAAAGCAGGAATGTGGCTTGTTTATTTTCCTGTTATCTTGCACTGTCACACTTAATTCTTGGGAAAATAAAAACACAAAATATGCATTTCTTTGGTCTACTGAATGAAGATGGAATGTGTATTACTCTGACTCTTTAAATGTAAATGGTGCTTCATATTCCTCTAAAGCCTTAAGCACAATAACACAGGGTGGGTGGTAAGAAAATATCTGTAGTATGGATACAAATTTGTTCCATAAGAATATAAGTATAAAATTATTAAATAAAATGTTTCAGGAAAATTTAAACTGGAACAAATCAAGGTAAGTATCATCTAAAAATGAGCTTAGGTAGACATGTTGAGTTGAGCTTCTAGGGAAGCTGTTAAGAGTAATTATTTAGAAAAAAAGTAGGTCAAGAAGAAAACACTAAATAGATTATTCAGATAAACATTTTATTTCAAATAGTATTTTCATAGAACATTTTGAGGGCATCTGTTTGGAAAGAAATTGATTATTGCATTAGCTCTGAGATTCACATCTTTCTTGTTTATATAAGAGCTCTTTTAAAATTGTGTTTTATGATACTGTCTCTTGTTGAATGTTGCAGTCTCTCCTCCAATTCAGACATCTCCAAGGGTCAGGAAGCAACATGAGCAATTCAGTGAAAGATAGTATATTTCCAATGTCTAACCAAAAATTGTAGATTCTGATGAAAGCCTGGTTGTGTGATGAGACACACAGAGAGAGAATCAGACTTGGAAAATGGCTGCACAGCTACAAATACTTCAAATACTTGCTATCAAGCTTAACGGCATGAATTCAATCTCTGAGATGCTTATGAAAAAAAAAAACAAGAAAAGAACTGACTTCTGCAAGTTGTCCTTTGACCTTCACACACTTGTAGTGACTGTAAATATGCATGCACTCATACACATATTCATGCAAAATAAACTGAAAAGGTAATGCAATAAAAATGTTTCAAATGCACAAGTAAAGATAATAAGATAATGAAGGTATTTCATTTTCTTAAGCTATGAAAATATAATGTCTTTTTATGGCATTGTTTTATTTATCTACATTCCAAAACTTGCTTTCCTTTCTGGTCCCACCTCCCTGAGTTCTTCACTTCCTTCTGCACACCCCACAACCCTCTGAGAGAGTGGTTCCTCACCTGTACACCTACCCTCACTTCATTTCCACCACCATCCCTCTTTCCTGGGGGATCAAGTTTCCACAGGTTTAAGTGCATCCTCTTCCTCTGAGGACAGACAGGGCAGTCCTCTACTATACGTGTGCCCAGAGCCATGGACCAGCCCATGTATGCTCTTTGGTTTTTGGCTTTAGTCTCTGGGAGTTCTGAGGGTTCTAAATTAGTTGACAATGTATTCTTCCAATGGTGTTGCAATCCCCCTCAGCTCCTTCAGTCATTCACCTAACTCTTCCATATGGGTCTCTGACCTCAATCCAATGGTTGGCTGTAAGTATCTGCATTTGTCTCAGTCAGCTACTGGTAGAGCCTCTCAGAGGACAACCTAGCCAGGTTCCTGTCTGCAAGCAGAGTATGGCATCAGAAATAGTGCTAGGATTTTGTGTGTGCAATGGGATGGATTCCAAATTGGGCCAGTCACTGGGTGACCTTTCAGTCTCTGCTCCATTTTTGTCCCTGCATTTCCTTTAGACAGGAACAATCCTGGGTTAAAATTTTTGAAGATGAATAGTTGGCAACCCCGCCTCAACTGGGGGCCATTGTCTATCTACTGTTGTCCTTCCAGGTTCCATTGCTCCACTATTCCACATTTCAGCTAATGTCATCCCCATCGAGTCTTGGGAGTCTCTCACATCATAGGTTTCTAGAATATTTTAGAGGTTCCCTAGGCCTCCTAGCCCTTACTGCTGCAAATTTCAATCCATTCTCCTGGCCCTCTGGGCGTCTCTTCTGTCTCCCCACATACCTGATTCTATCCCTCCTTTTTCCCTCCCCCACCCCTCTCCCACCCAGGTTCCTCCATCTGCCTACCATGATTATGTTGTTCCCCATTCTAAGTGAGTTTGAAGAATTCATACTTGGGTCTTCCTCTTTGTTAAGCTTTCTATGATCTGTGAGTTGTATCATGGATATTCTGAATATTTTGGCTTATATACACTTGTCAGGGAGTACATACTATACATATCCTTTTGGGCGTGGGTTACCACACTCAGGATGATATGTTCGAGTTCTATTCATTTGCCTGCAAAATTCATGATGTCCTCATTTTAAAAAAATAAATAGTATTCCATTGTGTAAATGAATCACATTTTCTGTATCTATTCTTTGGTTGAAGGACATCTGGGCTGTTTCTGGCTTCTGGATATTATAAATAAGACTGCTATGAACATAATGGAGCACATATCCTTGTGGTATGGTGGAACATCTTTTGGGGATAATCTCAGGAGTGGTATAGCTGGGTCTTCAGTTACAACTCTTTTCAATTTTCTGATGAGCCACCGGATTGATTTCTTTACCAACATGGAAAGAGTAATTCTCATCTTCATATGGAAAAACAAAGACCCAGGATTGCAAAAACAATTCTCAACAATAAAAGAACTTCTGAACTCAAGCTGTACTACAAAGCAATAGTAATAAAAACTGCATGGTATTGGTAGAGAGACAGAGAGACAGATAAATGAAATAGAATTGAAGACCCAGAAATAAACTGACACATCTATGGACACTTGACCTTTGATTAAAAAACACACACACACATAAGGTGGAGGGAAAAGGAAGGATCTTCAAGAAATGGTTCTGGTCTTACTGACAGTCTGCTGTAGAAGAATGCAAATTGATCCAGATTTATCTCCTGATACAAAGCATAAGTCCAAGTAGATCAAGGACCTACACATAAAACCAGATAGAGAATCTAATAGAACAGAATGTAAAAAAGAGCCTTGATCACATTGGCACTGAGGAAATTTTCCTGAACCAATGGCTCAGGCTCTAAGATAAAATAATTGACAAATGGAACTTCATAAAACTGAAAAGCTTCCTACAGTGTCAATAGGGCAAAATGGTAACATATAAACTGGGACAAGATCTTCACTAACTATACATCCTATAGAGGGCTAGTATCCAAAATGTACAAAGAACTCAAGAAGTTAAACTCCAGAAAATCAAATAACCCAACTTAAAAATGCTGTAAGGAACTAAACAGAGAATTCTCAACAAACGAATCTCAAATGGCTGAGAAGCACTTAAAATTTTTTTCACCATCCTTAATCATCAAGGAAATGCAAATCAAAATGGCCCTGAGATTCAACCTCACATAAATCAGAATGACTAAGATCAAAAACTCAAGCAACAGTACGTGCTGGTGAGGATGTGAAGAAAGAGGAACACTCCTTCTTTGCTGGTGGGATTGTAAGATGGTTTAATCTCATTTTTTAATAGTCTGTAGCACTTGCCAAAGCAATTATAATAACTTATATTTTACAGATGAGAAAACTTACACAATTTATTTGCTGAAAGTCACACACAAGAGAAAAGCACCAAAATTTAATTAATTAATTAAAAACAATAATAACAACAACAACAACAAGACGTTTGCAGTAATTTATGAGCTACCAGGACAACCACTCTAAACCAGAGCAGTCAGGTTTTTACTTGACTTTATTGTAGGCCCATTTTCCAAGGCCTTTCCTTATTTGTTTCTTTGATTGGTTATTTGCCTCGAATTTATTGAGTCCAAAACCAAGTTGAGTATAACATTAGAAAACACCTCAATCAGATAGGCAAGGAGAACATTGGTTTTAATTTGAATGCATGAGCCCACTGACAGCATGTTTTAGACTACTATAAAAGGTTTTCCAGGATAATATAAAACTTCAAAATAAAAGAAAATCCAAGCATTTCTTACTTATAAAATCGTGCATTAATTTTCCATTACAATGAACAAAATTCAATTATACTGCTTTTATCATTTTTGTGAGTCTCTTGACAATAAAATTTTGATGAACATTCCAATTAATGTGTTAAATAAAAAGAAGATAAAAATGTTTCCATGACCCGTTTTTTAAATGGAGGAAAAATATGGAAAATGGAAAATGTCAAAGAAGTCTTCCCTTCCCTGACATCTTCAGTAATAATAATAATAATAATGATAATAATAATCATATGCAAACTAGAGCAATGTACTGCAGGATGTCATATTTTGAGCTCAAGTAAGAGGAATTGTTATATTTCCAACCAATAACAACAACACTGAAAATCTTGTAACATTTCTCATAGCATCTAACGTTTACTAGTATTTGACTGGAAAAGCCTTCTCAATGCTGAACAGATTTTATAATCTGGGAAGTGCAATACAGGATGCTATGAGAGGAAAGACATTGGTAGACTTACACAGCTGATAACCTTCTGAACAACAATGACAACCTGAGAGGCAAAATATGTGCCCTGACACAGCGGTGGCACAACTGTTATAGAGGAAACCAGGCATGCTTTGCTTGGTTTGAGGCCAAGTCCTCATGATACAATGTGTTGGGTTTTTTTTTTTTTTTTTATTAACCCAGTTAAAAATTCATAACTGAAGAAGACTTAGGCCTTAGGGGAAACCTACTACTATTGGTCAGCTAAATTCATATAGCACAAATCTCCTTTCTAAATGCTTAGTTTTTATATGCTGCTTACATTCTATTATTATTATTATTATTATTATTATTATTATTATATCTTTTTTATGGTTCAGTCATTGTCCCTCTCCCAGTCAACACTTCAACTATTCCTCATCCCATTCCTCCTCCCTCAACTCCAAGAGGATGTCCTCACCCCACCCCACCTCACTTGACATCCCACTCCCTGGGGCCTCAAGTGCTTCTTCTCTTAATGAGGCCAAACCAGGCAGTCTTCTTTTGTACATTTGTCTGGGGGCTCATAACAGCTAATGTATGCTACATGGTTGGTAGCTCAGTGTTTCAGAGATCCAGGTTAATTGAGACTGCTAATATTCCTATATGGCCACCCTCCTCCACAACTTCTTTCAACCTTTCGCTAATTCAACCACAGGGGTCCCAGCTGCTGTCCATTGGTTGGGTTTAAGTATCTGCACCTGACTCAGTTGCTTGATGGCCCTCTCAGAGGGCAGAATGCTCGGCTCCTGTCTGTACAGACACCCTAGCATGAGTAATAGTGTCAGACCTTGGAACCTCTCCTTGAACTGGATCCCAATTTGGGATGATCACTGGACCTCCTTTCTCTCGGTGTCTTCATTTTTGTCCCTTCACTTCTTTTAGACAGGGTCAATTCTGGCTCAGCGTTTTTGCCTGTGAGATGGCAACACCATCCCTCCACTTGATGCCCTGCTTTCTCCTTGAGATGGACTCTACAAGTTCCCTCTACTTACTGTGGGCATTTCTTCTAAAGTCCTTCCCTTTGAGTCCTGACCATCTCTCATCTCTCAGGTCACTGGTACATTCTAGTACAACGATTCACAATACAACACACATTGTTTTGTGAGGTTGGCCTCAAACCAAGCAAAGCATGCATGGTTTCCTCTATAACCGTTGTGCCACCGTTGTGTCAGGGCACATATTTTGCCTCTCATATTTTACTTAAAATATATGCTGCTTACATTACCCACCTCCTATCTCTCGAGGTTGCCTGTTTCCACTCTTTCTCCTGGCCCTCGGGCTTCAGTCCTGTAACCCCAACCCCAATTCCTGATCATGTTACACTTTCACCTCTCTGTCCCCTCTCCTAACCAGATCTCTTCCTCCCTCTGCCCCTTGAACTCCCTGCCCACCCTGTAACTGCTTTTTTCTCCCTTCCAAGAGGGATTGAGGCATCCTTACTCTTCGCCTGAGCTCTTTGCCTTGTTAACCTCCATGAGTTAAGTGGATTGTATCCTGGGTATTCTGTAGGGTTGTTTTGTTTTGTTTTGTTTTGTTTTGCTTTTTGGCTAATATTCACTTATTAATGAGTACATACTACATCTTTTTTGGTCTGAGTTACCTTACTCAAGATGATATGTTCTAGTTCCATCCATTTGCCTGCAAAACTAAGGATGCCCTAGTTCTTAATAGCTAAGTAGTATTCCATTGTATAAATGAACCACATTTCTTTATCCATTTTTCTCTCAGAGGACATCTGGGTTGTTTCCAGCTTCTAGATACTACAATAAGGCCACTATGAACATTGTGTAACATGTACCCCTGTGGCATGATAGGGCATCGTTTGGTCATATGCCCAAGTGTGGTATTCAGGTAGATCTGTTTCCAACTTTCTGAAGAACCTCCAGATTGATTTCCAGAGTGGTTGTACCAGTATGCAGTCCCTCCAGCAACGAAGGAATGTTCCTCTTTCTGCACATCTTCAAAATGTGTGTTGTTATCTGAGGTTTTGATCTTAGCTATTCTAATTGGTGTAAAGTGGAATCTCGGGATCATTTTAATTTGCATTTCCCTGATCACTAAGGACTTTGAACATCTCTTTAAGTGCTTCTCAGACATTCGAGATTCCTGTTTTGAATTCTCTCTATACCCCATTTTTTAATTGGGTTGTTTGTTTTTTTTTTGGAGGTTAGCTTCTTGAGTTTTTTATATATTTTGGATACTAGCCCTCATATTTTCCCAAACTGTAGGCTGCTGATTTGTCCTGTTTACTATGTCCATTGCCTTACAGAAGCTGTTCAGTTTCATGAGTTTTCATTTCTCAATTGATCTTAGAGCATAAGCCATTGGAGTTCTGTTTAAGAAATGCTCCTCGAGAGGAGAGGTGTCCACCCCACCCAGGAGGGCTTCCCCAGAGCATCCCCTGGAGCCATCTTCCTTCCTGGATCCTGCCAAGACTAGTCTGCACAGGTGAGAGTGTGGACTACAGAAGCTAACAGCTTCTGGGTCAGGCGGGAGCCACAGAGCTTCTAAGGCAGACCCCATTTCGGGCTCCAGACATCCAGGCACCTTCCCTGCCAGAGAGGTGTCTGCCCAGCCAGGGGGGAGGGACGGAAACCACATCCTAGAAAAAGCAAAAAAAGTAAGCCTTCAACAAACCTAAAAAAAAGACAGCCACAAGAACAGAAGGCCAACTTTAACAATAAAAATAATAGGAAGCAACAATTACTTTTCCTTAATATCTATTAATATTAATGGACTCAACTCCCCAATAAAAAGATATAGACTAACAGACTGGCTACACAAATAGGACCCAACATTCTGCTGCTTACGGGAAACCCATCTCAGGGGAAAAGACAGACATTACCTCAGAATGAAAGGCTGGAAAACAATTTTCCAAGCAAATGGTCTAAAGAAACAAGCTGGAGTAGCCATTCTAATATCGAATAAAATCGACTTCCAACCCAAAGTTATCAAAAAAGACAAGGAGGGACACTTCATACTCATCAAAGGTAAAAATCTTCCAAGAGGAACTCTCAGTTATGAATATCTATGCTCCAAATGCAAGGGCAGCCACCTTCATTAAAGAAACTTTAGTGAAGCTCAAAACACACATTGCACCTCACACAATAATAGTGGGAGACTTCAACACACCACTTTCATCAATGGACATATCATGGAAACAGAAACTAAACAGGGACATAGTGAAACTAACAGAAATTATGAAACAAATGGATTCAACAGATATCTACAGAACATTTTATCCTAAAACAAAAGGATATACCTTCTTCTCAGTACCTCATGGTACCTTCTCCAGAATTGAACACATAATTGGTCAAAATACAGGCCTCATAAGATACAAAAATATTGAAATTTTCCCATGCATCCTATCAGATCACCATGGACCAAGGCTGATCTTCAATAACAACATAAATAATAGAAAGCCAACATTCAGGTGGAAACTAAACAACACTCTTCTCAATGATACCTTGGTCAAGGAAGGAATAAAGAAATTAAAGACTTTTTGCATTTAATAAAAATGAAGCCACAACATACCCAAACTTATGGGACACAATGAAAGCATTTCTAAGACAAAACCTCAGAGCTCTGCGTGCCTCCAAAAAGAAAATAGAGAGAGCATATACTAGCAGCTTGACAACACACATAAAAGCTCTAGAACAAAGGGAAGCAAATTCACCCAAGAGTAGTAGACTGCAGGAAATAATCAAACTCAGGGACGAAATCAACCAAGTAGAAACAAGAAGAACTATTCAAAGAATCAAACAAACGAGGAGCTTGTTCTTTGAGAAAATCAACAAGATAGATAAACCCTTAGCCAGATTCACTAGAGGGTACAGGGACAGCATCCTAATTAACAAAATCAGAAATGAAAAGGGAGACATAACAACAGATCCTGAAGAAATTCAAATCATCATCAGATCCTTCTACAAAAGATTATACTCAACAAAACAGGAAAACCTGGATGAAATGGACAAATTTCTAGACAGATACGAGGTACCAAAGTTAAATCAGAATTGGGTTAATGATCTAAACAATCCCATATCCCCTAAAGAAATAGAAGCAGTCATTAATAGTCTCCCAACCAAAAAAAAAAAAAAAAAAAAAAAAAAAGCCCAGGACCAGATGGGTTTAGTGCAGAGTTCTATCAGACCTTGAAAGAAGATCTAATTCCAGTTCTTTACAAACTATTCTACAAAATAGAAGCAGAAGGTACTCTACCCAATTAATCCTATGAAACCACAATTACTCTGATACCTAAACCACAGAAAGACCCAACAAAGATAGAGAACTTCAGACCAATTTCCTTTATGAATATCGATGCAAAAATACTCAATAAAATTCTTGCTAACCTAATCTAAGAACACATCAAAACAATCATCCATCCTGAAAAAGAGGTTTCATTCCAGGGATGAAGGGATGGCTTAATACACGAAAATCCATCAACGTAATCCATTACATAAACAAACTCAAAGACAAAATCATCTCATTAGATGTGGAGAAAACATTTGACAAAATCAACACCCATTTATGATATAAGTCTTGGAAAGATCAGGAATTCAAGGCCCATACCTAACATGATAAAAGCAATCTACAGCATACCACTAGCCAACATCAAAGTAAATGGGGAGAACCTGAAAACAACCCACTAAAATCAGGGACTAGACGAGGCTGCCCACTTTCTCCCTACTGATTCGACATAATACTTGAAGTCCAAGACAGAGCAATTCAACAACAAAAGGAGATCAACAGGATAAAAATTGGAAAGGAAGAAGTCAAAATATCACTTTTTGCAGATGATATTATAGTATATATGAGTGACCCTAAAAATTCCACCAGAGAACTCCTAAAACTGAAAAAAAGCTTCAGTGAAGTAGCTAGATATAAAATTAACTCAAACAAGTCAATGGCCTTTCTCTACACATAGGATAAACAGGCTGAGAGAGAAAGTAGGGAAACAACACCCTTATCAATAGTCACAAATAATGTAAAATACCTTGGCATGACTCTAAGTAAGTGAAAGATCTGTATGATAAGAACTTCAAGTCTCTGAAGAAAGAAATTAAAGAAGATCTCAGAAGATGGAAAGATGTCCTATGCTCATGGATTGGCAGGATCAATATAGTAAAAATGGCTATCTTGCCAAAAGCAATCTACAGATTCAATGAAATCCCCATCAAAATTCCAACTCAATTCTTCAACGATTTAGAAAGGGCAATCTGCAAATTCATCTGGAATAACAAAAAACCTAGGATAGCAAAAAGTCTTCTCAAG
The DNA here is from genome assembly GCF_000001635.26 of Mus musculus. Lineage (NCBI taxonomy): Eukaryota > Metazoa > Chordata > Mammalia > Rodentia > Muridae > Mus > Mus musculus. Next base: position 87,498,452 of record NC_000073.6, on the reverse strand, counting down.
GATAAAAGAACCTCTGGTGGAATCACCATCCCTGACCTAAAGCTGTACTACAGAGCAATTGTGATAAAAACTGCATGGTACTGGTATAGCAACAGACAAGTAGACCAATGGAATAGAATTGAAGACCCAGAAATGAACCCACACACCTATGGCCATTTGATCTTTGACAAGGGAGCTAAAACCATCCAGTGGAAAAAAGACAGCATTTTCAACAAATGGTGCTGGCACAACTGGTGGTTATCATGTAGAAGAATGGGAATTGATCCATTCCTATCTCCTTGTACTAAGGTCAAATCTAAGTGGATCAAGGAACCCCACATAAAAGCAGAGACAGTGTAACTTATAGAGGAGAAAGTGGGGAAAAGCCTTGAAGATATGGGCACATGGGAAAGATTCCTGAATAGAACAGCAATGACTTGTGCTGTAAGATTGAGAATCAGCCAATGGGACCTCATAAAATTGCAAAGCTTCTGTAAGGCAAAAGACACCATCATAAGACAAATAGGCCACCAACAGATTGGGAAAGGATCTTTACCTATCCTAAATCAGATAGGGGACTAATATCTAATATATATAAAGAACTCAAGAAGGTGGACTCCAGAAAATCAAATAACTCCATTAAAAAATGGGGCTCAGAGCTAAACAAAGAATTCTCACCTGAGGAATACCAAATGGCTGAGAAGCACCTGAAAAAATGTTTAACATCCTTAATCATCAGGGAAATGCAAATTAAAACAACCCTGAGATTCCATCTCACATCAGTCAGAATGGCTAAGATCAAAATTTCAGGTGACAGCAGATGCTGGCAAGGATGTGAAGAAAGAGGAGCACTCCTCCATTTTTGGTGAGTTTGCAAGCTTGTACAACCACTCTGGAAATCAGTCTGGTGGTTACTCAAAAAATTTGACACAGTACTGCTGGAGGATCCAGCAATACCTCTCCTGGGGCATATATTTAGAAGATGTTCCAACCAGTAAGAAGGACACATGCTCCACTATGTTCATAGCAGCCTTATTTATAATAGCCAGAAGCTGGGAAGAACCCCTCAACAGAGGAATGGATACAGAAAATGTGGTACATTTACACAATGGAGTACTACTCAGCTATTAAAAAGAATGAATTTATGAAATTTCTAGGCAAATGGATGGGCCTGCAGGGCATCATCTTGAGTGAGGTAACTCAATCACAAAAGAACTCACATGATATGTACTCACTAATAAGTGGAAGAGAGGTTTCTTGGTCTTGCAAACTTTATATGCCCCAGTTCAGGGGAACACCAGGGCCAAGAAATGGGAGTGAGTGGATAGGGGAGCAGGACCGCATGGTGGTGGGGTGGGGGGGTGGGTATAGGGAACTTTCAGGATAGCATTTGAAATGTAAATGAAGAAAATATCTAATAAAATTTTTTAAAAAACCTTAAAAAAGAGAGAGAAAAAGAACTGTAGGAGCTGCATATTTACAGAATAAATTAGTATGTCTAAACTCCAAATATAGAGAATTAATCACTGTAAACTTTTTCCTTTAGTTGTATCTAAGCACACAAGTAAGCAAAACTATAGTGGTAGTTAACATTTGTATCTGAAATTGACAGATGGCTCAGCAGAAAAAGGCACTTACTCTCAAGCCTGAAGACAGGAGTTTAATCAACAAATCCGCAGGCTGAAGAAAAGAATTGACTCTTTCAAGTTGTCTTCTAATTTCCACTGAGGTATCAGGCACACATTGTTCATGTATATACACATAGCTACAAAGAAACACACAAATACACATAACACACACACACACACAAATTTACCACATGCCCAAACTAATAACTAATTGTAATAAAAAATACGTATCATATCCAGTGATAATTCACCTCAATGCAAAATGAAATCATGTGGAATCATTTTTAGTAAATGTAAGACAATGACAGAATTAGGAAGCCAGTCATTCTTGCAATATTTAGCAAAACAATGTATATAAAAAGCCATTCTTGAAAATAATAAAAACCTTACAAATTTTTGGTAGAAAATTATATGACAGAATAGTCTGAAATCTCTTCAAGCTGGGAAAACCTAAAGCTACTGCACTCAAGTATCCTGGAATAATGAGTACTGTCCTAATTTTCTTTCTTGCTGTGATTAAACAATTCTGTCTCAAAAACAACCTAAGGAAGAAAAATTTATACTGGCTAGCAGTTCCCCATCCTGATATAAAAGTCAGGGCAGGATGGGACTGAAGTACCTACCCCACATATAAAACTAGAATGTACAAAGGAAGGAATTCATGCTCGTGTTCAGTTTGCTTTCTTCATTTTTTGAAGTCTACAATCTCATGTCTAGGGAATGATCCCATTACAATTGAGATGAGTCTCTCGACACCAGTCATAGTCAAGTGAATGCCCACAGTATGCCCAGAAGACCATCTCCCAAGTGATTCTGGATTCTATCAAGTTGACAAAAAACTATCACAAGTTGAAAAAAAAAAAAAAAAGGACTTTTCTTCATAAGATACAGAGAGAATGGAACACATGAATAATGTAATGCTAGGGAAACAGATGCAAAGAGTTCAGGAATTCATGCCCCAGTTGACAACATAGCTGGTTCAAGACAAACCTGAGCACTTTTCATCACTGAAATCTTCACTCTGGACCAATCAACATTCATACATTCCCTTCTTTACTTTAACACTCTCCTGAGAGCTATTTCTCTTCTCATCCTAATTCTCTGCTCATATCACATTTCAGCAGCTTACATATGAAAATCTTGTACATTCCCATGAGATTGCATTGAAATTGCTTCAACCCTTTTCTATGTCCATATGTATACCTTACTTCTCATTCCTATTGCTTTGTAGCTACAGAAGCCTTAGCAGTCTTTAGAAATCTTGGGAGTGTTATGCCTCTTCCACTTAAAGCTTTAATTCAAGAACTCATTCTCTAGAAGTTTAAACAACTGCTATTCTGCTCTTCTATGACTCTTTAACATGTCTCTCAAAATATGTTTTCTCCCAGAAAACTCTCCTCAACTTTCTTCAAAATTAATAGACTACATTTTGCCCCACAGAAATTCTTCTATAGGAACTTCAATTTTTTTATTTAATCCAGGAAAACATATTTAAACATACTTAGCTATAAATATTAAGATTAAATTGTGATAAAAACTTATTTTTGACAGTGGTGGAAACTGTCCTATTAAATTTACCATATCATTCCAATTTTATCCTCAGAAAATGCCCAATAGATGATCAATAAATATTTGCAGTATACTTATTGCATTCCCAGCTATAGCTAATATAGATTGCATTAAGACTGTCTTAGGGTAGACAATAGTCAAACAGAATTGGATAGGGCATATTCAAATTCTGTAGCTACCAAATGTGTATACAAGGGAAAAATGTGTAAATGAATACTTACATAGAAAGAGCAGGACTGGTGATAAGATTGTCATGTAAATAAGTTGGTGGAGACTGTAGATTACATTGCAGAGGAATAAAGAGAACTTTTAATTTAAGAGAATCAGTCCTATGAAGAAAACAAAGACAGCAAACTACACTTCAGTCATTCCTCTCATGAGGCTCTACAGATTTTGAAAATGAGCATGGGAAAGCCCTTAGAAAATGAGCATGGGAAAGCCCTTAGAAAGAGTGATGAGGATTTTCTGAGCAATTTTGCTAAGATGCCTGATAGTAGAACAAGGGAAAGAAAAAGTTGTTAATTAAGTTTAACAGGAGAAGCTGGATTCCACCTGCAACTAGGTGGGAAAGAGTTACAAAAGGCCCCATGTAGCTACAAGTAATACATAACAAAAAGTCCCCAGGGGAACGAGGTCCTGTGTTAATCTACTATGGGCTTTAAGAGAAGAAAAACAAAAAAGGACTAAGACTCCTGAAGGAAATCATGTGAGAGCTTCCTTATTCCAGCAAGAGACAAAATCTCCATGGAAACTTCTCTTTCCTGCACCCACACACTGTTCTTTCTACCTGCCAAGGCTGCCTTGAATCTCAAGAGAATCCTATGGAGCAGTCAACACATTTTAAATACTGAAACAAACCCTAGGGAAGAAAAGAAGCAGAGCAGGCTGACATTCCAGCATTATCAGGAAAGCAATGATTTTCCTAGATTTCCGCAGCCCCAGTGTTCAGATAAACGGTTTCCTCAAACCTTCACTTCCTTTCTCCTACAGTATAAATTAAAAGAACCACTCAGCTTTTAGTATGAAGCAGCATAGAGAAGGGAGTTCCAAAGAGACGTTTGTTTCTTGACCATTCTCATTATCCTTCTTTCATGGAGCAGTGCTATTCAAACCATCCAGTAAGTCCATTACTCACTTCCACATTTTATGAGCAAAATAATAAAAGAGAGATAGAGTAAGAATGAAGGAGAGAGAGAGAGAGAGAGAGAGAGAGAGAGAGAGAGAGAGAGAGAGAGAGAGGAAGAGAGAGAGAGAGAGAGAGAGAGAGAGAGAGAGAGAGAGAGAGAGAGAGAGAGAGAGAGAGGTGTTTTCTTAACTAGAAACTTTATGCATTGAAGCAGTTCACCAAAATAACAAAGTAACAAAGTAAGATATCTTTGGAATAATCAATTCAAGATAATCAAGGAAAAATGAGAGGCAACTATTTTAGACTGATTACTTTTATAAAATAAATAAGCTCAGCTTAGCCAGATATAAGCAATATTCTGAGTTCTGAAGAAAAATTTTTGACAAAATGAGTTCTATAAATGTTATTGTCTACTTATGATCTCTAAATACAACAGGCTTGTATTCAGAATCTAGATGTTTCATGACCTTTATTCATAAGAGATGATGTATTCTTGATACTACTTCTCATTTGCAAATTCCAATTATTATTAATTTCATATCAATTAGAATAATATATCTTCCTTCAATTTAGTTACCTCACTATGGGCTATGTACAAACTCCAAGAAAAAGTTAGTCATGTGCTTTGCAGAAGATAAAAGCTTAGTGTAAAACAGGCTGAGAGTATTTGATGTAAGAAGGGGAGTGGTTATATAGGTCTTAGCCAAAACATGTGATAGTCACTCCAGGGGTTGCTGGAAAAGAAGTCTGTGACACTCATTAACCTATTGGTGCAGATTTTGTATGATCTAAAGGAGAAAATGTTCTTGGCTGTTTTGTATTGCCTTCTGTGGAGTTTCCAGATCTCTGATGGCCATTTTCCTCGAGCCTGTGCCTCCTCTAAGAACTTGTTGGCAAAAGAATGCTGCCCACCATGGATGGGTGATGGGAGTCCCTGCGGCCAGCTTTCAGGCAGAGGTTCCTGCCAGGATATCCTTCTGTCCAGTGCACCATCTGGACCTCAGTTCCCCTTCAAAGGGGTGGATGACCGTGAGTCCTGGCCCTCTGTGTTTTATAATAGGACCTGCCAGTGCTCAGGCAACTTCATGGGTTTCAACTGCGGAAACTGTAAGTTTGGATTTGGGGGCCCAAATTGTACAGAGAAGCGAGTCTTGATTAGAAGAAACATTTTTGATTTGAGTGTCTCCGAAAAGAATAAGTTCTTTTCTTACCTCACTTTAGCAAAACATACTATCAGCTCAGTCTATGTCATCCCCACAGGCACCTATGGCCAAATGAACAATGGGTCAACACCCATGTTTAATGATATCAACATCTACGACCTCTTTGTATGGATGCATTACTATGTGTCAAGGGACACACTGCTTGGGGGCTCTGAAATATGGAGGGACATTGATTTTGCCCATGAAGCACCAGGGTTTCTGCCTTGGCACAGACTTTTCTTGTTATTGTGGGAACAAGAAATTCGAGAACTAACTGGGGATGAGAACTTCACTGTTCCATACTGGGATTGGAGAGATGCAGAAAACTGTGACATTTGCACAGATGAGTACTTGGGAGGTCGTCACCCTGAAAATCCTAACTTACTCAGCCCAGCATCCTTCTTCTCCTCCTGGCAGGTAAGATGCACTATATAGAGAGAGTTGCAAAGACTGGTACTTCAGCAGCCACATTTTCATGCTCTGTGAGCATCTCTGATAATATCTCAGGGCAGAAAATGTGCCTTACTAACAGATGTTAATGCTTCTTGATTTCTTTTTCTCTTTTGAGAACTCTTCAAAGTTGTTATTAAACAAATATCTATGTGCTTATTTGTCTTAATATCTAACAGCTTAGTTAGATTTCTAAGCTGCTATAAACAAGGACTGATTGGTTCACCACTGTATTGTTAGCACCTCCTATGGTATCTGGAATAAACAGTAACTCAGTTATTTAAGAATGGATGAGAAACCAGATTATCTTAGTTCATGTTTCTGAGTAATATTAAAATTAATATTAACAGTAAAATCCATAAGTATGCTACTTTAAAATATAAATCTCTGGCCAAAACCAAGACTTATTATTCAGGATCTTCAAGAGAAAGTGCTGAGATAATTCACTAAGTATCAGAGATGACCTTTATTACATGATTGCCTGATAGAAAAAATGATTACACACACACAAAAAAATCTTCAGTTGCTTAAATTTTAAACGTTGCTGACTCTCAAACAGTTAAGTAATAAAAGAGTTAAAGCCTGCTGTGTATTTAGAATATGTGAATACCTATTGAAAGAATTTATTGTACAATTAATATAAACAGACTTCTATTTTACAGTCATAAGATACTACTTAATTTGTTAAAAATTATTTTTTGATAGCATTGTTGGTAAATAGCAAAGGTGATATTTGCTAATGATTACAAGGGCTGTCTGGCTAACTTACGTTATGTTCAGGGAGAAGACAGTCCTTTTTAAGGAATGGGCACTTTCTAACTTTTTTTCTCTAGGATGGAGAAAAATTAGCCTTCTTCCTACTTTAAAAATGTTAGACATAGAATTAAGGGATTGTTATTTTGAGATTAAATTTTCTTTTCTCCTATTATTTTTCCTCATTCTGGAATGGAAGCAAAAGATGAAGAAAGAAATATATGTTAAATTGTTTTCCTTTAAATGAACACAAATGTGAAATATGTTTTTCTGCCTATCTTGTAAAATTTTCTATTGCAACTATTCTGATTACCAGTTCAAATGGGGAAAAAAGAACATAGGCTACCCCACACTTGAAATTTTGAAATATGAATGTCCTCTGTCTCTGCTGGTCTAACACTTCCAAAATGGAAACCTTTAAAGGGCCACTGTAAATTACAGCTGCTAATTCCTGGTGCCAATGGTGATAAGTGTTTACTAAACCTAGTGAGTACTTTATAGCATGGGGCTCTGCTGCGAAGTAACATTGCTGTATATTTTCAGTCATTCTACCTTAATTCATGAACTGCAAAACTCTCATCTAGCTTTTTACTTCTCTAGCTATTGCTTTAAGTTCTATCAGGCTCAGGTGTGGAATTCTCTCAGTTACAATATTCGATTTGTTATATAGCATTACTTGATGCAGAAAGTCTGAAGGATTATTGAAATTATCAAAAGTTGCAATAAAACCACAGCAGACTTGCCTATTGTAGTAAGTCCTGATGTATAACTGCTAAAATATTGCCTACAACCTTGTATTGCATTTATAGGGCTATGGAGGAAAAGGACTTTTTATGTAAAATTAGAAAGTAGAGGGGGAAAAAATCACTAAGAAAAGCAAGCAAAATTTGAAAAAAGATAATTAACAAAACAACAATAACTTTGCAAACAAACAACATTATTTTAAAATGAGGTCAAATGAATACAGTTTGCTCTATATACTTAAGTTTTGCACTGTCCAGGGATAAACAGTTGCAGACATAACAAATAAGCTAATTCTGCTTGTCTGTTTTCTTTATTCACACAACCTGTCTTGTTAAAATCCTTCTAAAATGAAGACTTTTTTTCTCCTCCTCATTTCCCATTAGAGGAAGTTTAGAGAGCATGAATAAAGGGATATTGTCAAATCAGATGATATGTGTAGATGAATGTGGCTTTATGAAACCCTGTTCAGTGAATATGTGCTGAAGAAAAAGAATATGTACCATTTCAAAAGAAAAGTGAATAATGACTTACAGAAATGAAACAAAGCAAATTTGACTGTTCTGGCCTGGAAAGATGGCTCAGAATTTAAGAGCACTGGTTAATTCTTTCAGACAAACTTGGTTCAGTTCCCAAAACTCAGATGGTATTTTACAGCCACTTGTAACTCCAGTTCTTGGGGGTCTGATAGCCACTTTTGACCACTCTGAGAGCCAGGCACACATATGGTATACAGACATACATGTCAACAAAACACCCTTAGACAGTAAATAATAAATTAATAAATGAACTAATAAATAATGCATGTTTACAGTGCTTTAATTCAATTACTGTCAATATTATGATCACCTACAATCTATTGTTCTGTAGTTGCTTGAAAATCAATCATCCAACTACATACTGGAAACAAAGAATCAATGAGTCTATTGTAAATCTCCAGTGTCTGTGTTCTTTGTCTATTTGAGGAAGAGGTTTAACACTGTAACCCTAGACTAACTTAGAACTTACTCTACAACCTAGGCTGGCCTCCAAATCTCAGCAATCCTCCTGCCTTCAGCCTCCCAAGGGTGTTTATACTTTTAAGACTCTTAATGCGGTTCTAATGTGCAGTCAGCACTGAGATGCATAGATTTAATTAATATGGAGATTGTTTAGTTATCTCTTTACTTTCCTTTATGAAAATAGAGTTTCCGTAATGAACACACCATTAATTTGAACGCTTTTGTCTAAATTAAACATTTAAATTAAAAACTAGACTATTTTGTGTTAGATGAGATCAAATAGCTTCCAAGTTAAAATGAACTCATTAATACCTTCCAAATTACCTAGGCTGTAGCTATTTCATACAGGCTTCTACCCTTGCGTGACTTCCAATATCTTCCTCCTTGAGAAAAGGAGCTTTGATGGTCTTTACCCAGTCTAAGCTGAAAGATTTTTTGTGATATCTCATGGAGTGCTCACATTTTATAAATGATAGGTCTCAACGAGCAGGAGGATTTGTCTAAAGTAACCAGTTGAGGACAGAACCCAAGTCAGTATGTATTCATTGCCATTTATGTAAATGCATTGACTTAGGCTTAAAGCAGGTCTAAAAACAAATGTATGTATGCATAATTTGCCAGGTAGTTACTTTTACTTGTTTTGAGTTCTCGTCCAGTTGACTCAGATGTGATTCCCAGAACCCACAAGATGGCTTACAGCTATTTGTAATGCCAGTCCTTGAAGATCTGACATCTTCTGTCCCCTATGATCACTAGGCACACACAGGGTCCATGGACTTCCCATTAATGAAAACACCATGTGCATTAAAAAAAAAAATCACATGAACCAGACAGCCTGGGGAAGACAGGTATTTCTATTTCTATCTGAGAATTGATTTCCTCCTCTTTGTTCTACATTTTGTGAAGATTTATTGCATAACTTCTATAATATTTCAGAACATATGAATGGTTTATTAAACTTATTTCTGTCTACCACTATCAGATTTTCCAAAGTGGAAACTATTTATAAATACATTTGTAGCCATATACGGAGGGGCTATGTTATACTCACAGAATGGACTTTATAAAAACATGCTGAGTTAAACAAAAATACAAATCAGATAATTTTAAATCTTTCCCTATGTGGATTTCTGAGGTTTCAGCCCATAGTTTACAGCATTGGAATCTTGATGCAGAATACACAATAATTCCAGCAGATAGCTCTTGCTTGAACAATATCTTGTGCAGTACTTGCTGGTTTACATAAGAGGAGAGAGAGTGAGTGAGTGAGAGAGAGAGAGAGAGAGAGAGAGAGAATGTGTACATGAAAATATATGGTTTATAAATCATAATACATCTAAGTATTATGTGACTTGATTATTACTTGACATGTTTTTTTCTGACAGAGGACAGTATATAAAATCTTGTAATTAATGTTAATTGTTTAAGGAGAGTTTAATATGCAATCAGTCTTTTTTTAAGCTTGTTATTCATCTACTTGTTTGATTATTTTCAAAATATTTTTCAAGTAGAACTATTAAAATAGTCCACAGGTTTTTGTTTTGTTTTGCTTTTCTTGGAGGGTACTGGATGACATTTAAGTACAAAATACCTGTGTTCAACACTATTAGATATGTTGGTTATGCAATCAACAGAGACCCTAACCTAAGAAGCAAAGGTGTGTTAAAGGGAACTGTCGTGATAGATCAGAGTGGACAGGAAAACATTTCTGATGATAGATATGAGTGAACTTCAGCCAGGGAATTCACTCATTAGGTGGAAAGCGTATCACATGGAAGCCACAGGGGGAAGAAAAACAGTCATATTTCAGCAGAAAGTCACGGGTTTAGGTAACCATGACAACTGCTCTATGAAATAACAGCTCCTTTTTCTCTATAAAAAAGATTTTGTGGAATGTCATATGGTTTAGGCTTTTTTGGTTTTTGATTGTTTGTTTGTTTTTCAGGAAAAAAAGAAACATAAATACCACAATAAAATCTTTGCCCCTGAAAACCTTTAAGAGCTGGTAGTTTATTGCTACTTCCTAAATTTAATAGAACACTATCATGCTTCACCTTCAGTATTAATACATCTGTTTACATCTGTTTCTTTTGTTCCTTTCTTTGTTTTTTTGTATTTGCATGTTTGACTATGCTACAAATCATTTGTGGTTAGAAGGAGAAAGAATCAAAGTTTAACCAGAAGACATGGGCTCAGTCCATTTTTGCCATTTGCAAAACACTACTACACAAGCCATTAGAATTTTGTAACAACAACAACAACAACAACAAAACCCTGTTGTTATTATATATGATTGTTTTCTATGCTAATGAGAGAACCAAATGGAGTAGAAAACAATGTACTATACTATAAAAGCAATTTTCTCTTGACTCACATAATCATAAACTAATATTATTTCTCTAACATACCTATAAGACCCCCAGGAAGTTACTTAAATATTTTAGAGACATTTTGGTTTCTAAAAAATACAATAGCTCAATACAATATTATTATGAAACAATTTAAAGAAGTCAATTCATGGAAAATTACTTGTTTAGTATTGTTTGCCATATAGTTTTGAGTCCCATCTTTGAGAAGTTCTCTAAATGATACATCAGGATCAGACTATTTGATCCTGAATAATGCTCTCTACTTAGAGAAATAGAGCTCTAATAGAGAGGCAGGCCAACCTGCTTGGGACCATGGATTTAATAGAATCTATATTAGAAACTATCTTTCTGACTGTAATCTCCAGGACTGTAATGACAGTTTCTCTATTCTTGCTTCTTGCCCTAAATTAAACATAAAGACAACAAATTGAAGCTACATTTTTTACATTATTTCTGCAACCAGTTATTATTGTGCATCACTAATGTCTTCATCAACTGAACACTTAGTCAAATGGCAGTTGGTATTTCAGAAAAAAAAAATGGTTTCCTCCAACCTCTCTAATGTAAATGAATCTGCTGTAGGTGTCTTTTTGGCCAAGCGATCTTTTGGGCGTATCCTGAGGACCATTAGTCAAAGAGGAATGAAAATTACTTCCTCAGTGGCACTGAATTGGTAGACCAGTCAACCAACAATGCAAAGTCATCCAACCTGTTACATTCATAGCAGAAGCTGAACTAGTTTTATAAAACCATTCACAAGTTATTAATATGGAAAAACAAATGAAATAGATAAAGCTTTAGAATCATAAATTCTGTATTTATGGATTTTCAAATATCTTCATATGTGAAGAAATTGATATTTTAAGGAAGAGAGCTGTCTAAATAAGCATTTATGTTTCACATGTCCTTTACACATATAGCTTGCAGATAATTTTATACAATTTTAGCCTACATATTTTTCCCTGCTTCTGTCATATGAAGTGAAATTTGGAATTTCCACTTAAAGAAATCAAGGCATTTTAGTTTCAACATTCTGGATTTTGAATTTTTGGATTCGGATTCTGAGGCTGCATAGGCAGCGTGATTTGAATGGGTTTCTAGGACTATTTCCATTCTTAGTCAAACATATTGAGTCAATCATGTAACAGGATTCTTTTTTCTTTGTTACTAAGCTCTCCCTTGTTCTTGAAGACTATGCAGGATCTTGGACCCCAGGATGCAAATACATCTGTGTTTAGGCATGGGCAGAAACATGGAGTACAGACAAACATGAGCAGCATGCAGTAGAAAAGGCAGTGTGACTTCAGCAGCAGGATCACATGGGATAAAAGCTCATGTCGAACACAGGCCAGGTTAAAAACATATTTTGGAGGGAGAATTGAAAACAATGTTTGAAATAGTCAATGTGATAAAAGCAAAGAAGGGCACCATACAAAATAAAACCCACTGCTTTCAGCCTTTAGCTGCAGACTGCATGGTGCGAAAGAAAAGAGAAAGGAATGAATCTATTGTTGTAAGTATATATGTGATTTATGAAAACTGTGTTGAAATTTTAAGTCATAAACAGATGCATGTGTTTAGAATATGAGAATTTTCATGAACATAATTTGTGAGTAGGTCATGAAACTCACTCATAAAGGCAGCCAAAGAATACAAAAAGAAAGATAGAAAGAGTGTGTAAACCTGAGTTCTACACCAAGCCCACCTTCAGGGTCGGGCTAGTTAGGTTTTTTTTTGTTTTCTTTTGTTTTTTGTTTTTGTTTTTGTTTTTGTTTTTGTTTTTTTTTTTTGTCAGTTTTACATGAACTTGGACATACTTAGGAAGGGGAACTCAACTAAGTAATTTCTTCATACAGATTGTCATGTTGGCGTTTTAATAGAGAACTTTTTTGATTGCTAATTTATATGGTAATGGCCAGTACCATCTTTGGGCATATATCCGTATATCGAATGTAGTATACAATGCTAGAAATAGGCCAAAGTTTTGAGAATTTATCACCTTGTTATTTTTGTCTTGAAATTCAGAACAATTTTAGCTGTGAATTTTTGTTTCATAGTGAAGCCATGGGGAAATGGCAGTTAAATATAATAAAGGTTTCATTAACTAATTCTATTACAAATATTTACATAAAGACCTCATTTTCATCACAATTTAATGTGTAACCCATAGAAAACCTAAGGCATTAGATCTAGGACTGGAATGCCACCCTGTGTTTGACATTCCATCCCTTCTCCTGCAACCTCCACTCCGTCCTTTGACAGTGCTAAGACTGGTGATTATCCCACTTCATGGTTTTTCGTTTTGTCATAACAGATCCATTGTTAATGTCTGCCTTGATATAAAGCATAGTCTTCCTTTTAGAGAATTTCAAAACCTAGCAGTTTCGCTGATTTCTATGTTACGCTGGCAGATTATCATCATCATTATTTTTTTTAAATCACAGTTCTTCACATTTTATAGGAAATATTTTAAGGAGTTAGGTTGTATGAAATGTTTCATTTAAGTCATGTGGTAATATTTTCCATATTAATAAGAAAACTGAGGGTCAGAAAGGGTAAGTGATAGTTGGAAGATAAAAGACTGTCCTTCCAATACCAACCAAGTTTTTCAGCTCCAACTTTATTGTACCCTGTGCAGTTATTTGTTTATTTACTCTTATTGACATGTGCATTATATGTATGTGGCACACATTGCATGTCTGCACACAAGTATGTGTTTACATGACGGTAGGTATATGTGTATCTGCAGGTGTACTTGCACATATGCATGTTTGTGTATGCTTATGAAGACCACAGGTTGATGTTGAGTGTCTTTCTCAGTTACACACTATGGTACACATGAAGGCATGGTCTCTGACTGGAACAACACTCATTAATATGGCTAGTTTCATTATCTAGCTTGCTCTGGCAATTTCTGTTTGCATTTTACAAGCACCAGGATACTAACAGAAATCTACTACTCATATTTTGGAATTAAGAGGGTGCTGGTTATCTGATTTCCAGTTCTTAAGTTTACATTGCAAGTATTTTACCCACTGAGCCATTGCCCTTTTCTGTGTCCTTTCATTTATAACTCCTGCAAAAGAGTTCAGCAGCCAATGTTTTTACATCACTTCTATGTTAAAATGAACAGGGGATTTCCAGTTCCTGATTTAGTTTGCATGTTTTTGTTAGTCAAGATACAACAGTGTGAAATAAAACTTGTTTACTGGAACAAAGAATTGCTAATAATACAAATTTTGTATTTGGAAAAGGAAAAGGAAGAAGAAAAGAAAACAGACTGAACTAAGAGGTGACTTTGGAGAATATCTGGGAGGCAGAGTCACTAGTGACAAATTCCCCCAAGTCACAAAAAAGAAATATGGTTCCATTTTATGAATTACAACTGTTAATAGCTCAAGCTATAGTTTGATATATATAGTTTCTGAACACAAATTAGACTAGCGAGTGCCAGCCACAATAATAATAAATGCCTAGCATGGTAGGTTAAGTTCACTTTCATCTAACTGCCAGAAAGCTGAATGATACTGATGTGCAATTTCAACATCTTTCTCTTGTCTCAGAAGTAACTCATTTAACATAAATTGTTTTTCACAGATCATTTGTAGCAGATCAGAAGAGTATAATAGCCATCAGGTTTTATGCGATGGAACACCTGAGGGACCACTATTACGTAATCCTGGAAACCATGACAAAGCCAAAACCCCCAGGCTCCCATCTTCAGCAGATGTGGAATTTTGTCTGAGTTTGACCCAGTATGAATCTGGATCAATGGATAGAACTGCCAATTTCAGCTTTAGAAACACACTGGAAGGTAATATCCTTGTGTTCATTAATTTTGATTTTTTTTAATTTATAATTTCTTTTCAGAAATTCTGGGCTCAGAGATGTTTATAATTTAAAATTTTGTGAGTTTTGAAATGTTATGCTTCAATTATACCCATGGTGATAGTAAACTTAGCTAGCATAGAGTATCTCACTATACTCCAGAAATTTAGTGATATAAAAGGGAAAGGGAAGCGAAGGAAAGGAAAGAAAAGGAAAGGGAAGGGAAGGGAAGGGAAGGGAAGGGAAGGGAAGGGAAGGGAAGGGAAGGGAAGGGAAGGGAAGGGAAGGGAAGGGAAGGGAGGGAAGACCCCTCAAGCCCCAGATTCATACACGAGCAAACATTGGGGATAACCTCCAACAACACTTACAGAAATTACCTACCAAATATTATTAAAAGTTCTTCACAATCTTTCATATAGAAAATCTTTTTTTCTTCCAAGAGTGAATCTTTTTAAACTTTTCTCTTTGAATTTTAGCATGTTTTATCCTAACTTTTGTTCTTCTGCTTATGGGGTGAGTTTACTGTCTCTTTTGAAAAGTCAGCAAAAGTAGACTGACTGTTCCCCAGTAGGGATGCCTTTTCTGTCCTCAGTGGGAGAGGATGTGCCTAATCCTCCAGAGACTTGATGCACTATCATAGGGGATACTAAAGGAGGCCACACCCTCTCAAAGGAGAGTAGAAAGGGGTATGAGGGTTATGACTCTGTGAGGGGGAGACTAGGAAATGGGGCAGTTAATTCATTAATTAATTAGAAGTGGCAATAATTCTAGGGAAAAAAGGAGAGGAATAAGATTAAAATGTTTACTTTTTGTCACAAAATTTGCCATTGCTATGGGTAACCATTGAGTAGTCAGTAAAATAAAGGTAAGTGATTGAGAAACATCCTGGATGGCCATTGCCTGGGTCTTTGGTGTAGGCCAGGCAAGAAGTTAGAGAAACAGCACACTTTGCTTATTTAGCTATGGAAAGTCTCATGGTTCAACCATAATGAGGGGACTTTACAAAAGTATATAGCCCTAGCTAATATTTCTTCTTCTTCTCTCATCCCAAGACATAATTCTAAAGATTTACACCCATAGGTAAAGAAAAGCCACCTTAAAGATAGACTTTGATGACCGATGTTAAGATAAAATTCATATTTTTTTCTCTTACAGCAATAAAATGATGCCTTTAAAAGTAATAGCTAGGTCCAGAACACCCTGCTAACTCCTCTATATGATGTACCAAACTTTACAAATATCTTCTATAGATGCCGTCATTATGCTCTCCTGAAAAGGGGAAGACAGATTTTGAAATGTCAAAAAATAAGGTTATGTTTGGTCACTGACTAATTGGTAGCCCCTAACCTGTACCTGTTTTGTTTAAGGTATTGTTGAAGGACATTCTTTCCATCATATTCTGATGACCAATACAGTTCATGAATTGGCTGAGAGTAGACAATACTGTAAATAGAATTTCAGATACAGTGGTTTGAGGGGGATCTCTGTAGAGTTGCATGTTCTTGTATTTCTAAACAGAGAATTAGATAAAGATTCATGGTTTAAAGCAGAAGCACAGTTATTAGAAGAGAAATACTTTCTCTATCAGAACTGGTCCCAAGATAGCAAAGGCTTGGGAGCACAACAGCAATACTACACAATGATCACATTTTATGGGAGTTCTGGCTTACTTTGGTAGCACTGGCTTTTTTGCAGCATGTTTTATCTGTTACATGATGACCGTGGGCTATGGTGCCCAGCCTTGCTCTTGGACAACAGCTTTATCTCCCATGCTAATTATACAGCTATTATGAAAGGACTTCCAGATCTCACTGTCTTCCCTAATATTTTGTCTTGCCTATGAGCAATAGAAATGTATGAAGTCATAAAGAAAATTTAAATCCTTACACTTACAGGAAAATGGATGAAAATGGAAATTATTAAATGAAATAAATCAGGCTCCTAAAGACAACACCAACAATGTTCCTCATACATCAGACTTAGATTTAAAATCATATATCTGAATATATTTACAAATCGATGTATTTATAGCTGTAAATGTTCATCAGAGGAAACAAAGGTATCAGCTTTAAGAGTACAGTGACTGAGCAGGGCAAAGACTACCAGCATACCTAAAACTCCATATACATTTTACAAAGTAAATAAATGTTTTGATTATTCATAAAAAGGGTCATAGAGAATGAAATAGTTACAAGAGATTTTCTATAGAAATTAAGAATAAATATTGAATATAATGCAGATTTTTTACTTATAATCTAGTTAACAACTAGCTCATGTTGAAGTAATCATTCACAAAGAGAGGGAAAAAATTCTTTAGATAGTGATGCTACTGCTTAGAAAAATATTCCCAATCAAGGGCTGGTTGTCCTGTGACATGAACCTTGAAAAATTTATCTGAATAAGGACTCATCACAAGAGGGCCTTGCCTATCCTGATAATTTGAAAAGAGGGCTTCAGCTTTCATTCCAATGAGCATGATAACTATTATGAAAAACATAACATGACCAGAACATTTATTTCCCATTTCAATTTTTACACAAATAATAGCTTCACAAAGCTAGAGAGAGATGGAGAGAGAGAGAGAGAGGGAGAGAGAGAGAGAGACTATAATAAAGGTCAGAGTTTTGATGCCTGTCACATAATTGAAACAAATTTCAATCTGGCACAGCTAAAATATGTAGAACAAAGCACTTAGCTTCTTTGAATTTTCATTTTATTACCTGAAACCTCATTAAACCATTTCATGTTTCCAGAGTTTCAATGAGGATTCAGTTCCATAAAAGCATACAGAAACATATTATAGTACTAACTGTATGGGAGGATAAAGTACAGGAATCGCAGTATTTTTTATTGTGGTGTGGTTGAAAGAGAGAAAGAAAGAAGAAAGAAAGAAAGAAAGAAAGAAAGAAAGAAAGAAAGAAAGAAAGAAAGAAAGAAAGAAAGGAAGGAGGGAAAGAGAGGGGGGGAGGGAGGAAAGGAAGGAAGGAAGGAAGGAAAGAAAGAAAGAAAGAAAGAAAGAAAGAAAGAAAGAAGAAAGAAAAATTGTTAAATAGGAGAAGGAACATATTTTGTGAGTAGAGTCCTTGTCTAGCATGAAGTGCTAGTTGCAATTCCTCAAAAAGTATAACTAATATTTATGGATAAAATTCTAGCATTGACATTTTAAAGATACAGAACACATGATATGTCACAATGATTCCCTTCCGTCTTTATTTAGTAAGACTGGCATTTTCCAAGACCAAGATGATCATCAAATACATAATTTTCAGATGCCAGTAAACTATAAAAATATGATTCACTGTCTTAGTTACTTCTCTATTGCTGTGAAGATATCACTTCTAGAACAGCATAGAGAGAAAAGAGTTTGCTGGGGCTTACAGTTATAAAGATCAGGTCCATGGCCACCATAGCAAGGAGCATGAGTACAGACAGGTACACATTCCACTAGAGTAGCAGGTGAGAGCTTACATTCTTATTCACAGGCATGAGAGAGAAAGGGAGGGAGGGAGAGAGGAAGAGAGAGAGGGGGAAGGGAAAGAGGGAGAGAGTTTTGTTTCAGAGTCTATCCTCCAGTAACACACATCATTTCACAAGGCTTCACTTCCTAATCCTTTTAAAACATTTCTATCAATTTATGACTAAGCATTTAAATATATGAGCCTAAGGGAGCCATTCTCATTCAAAGCAAAGCAATCACCTTGTTGAAAAATTACTGAATGTATCAAGTATGAGCGGTTCTTGTTATTCTTGAGCAACACTCATTTGTCTCTGTATAAAGCCAACTGTACCAAGAACACAGGGTTTTAAATTCTAAAAATAAAGTGTTGCCTCAGCAACCTCACCATCTGCACTAGTGACCAGCAGGATGAAGAAGCAGGAAAAGGCAACTGAAGACCCTTCAGGTCCCTGGCCCTTCCTTCACTCACCACCCCCATTATCACTGATTCTTTCTTGCCACGATCACTATATCTAGTGCTAAACCTATCTGTATTGGCAGCACAGCTATTCAGATCTGCCCTTCTGTCCCTTGGGAAGCAGCTTCAGATAAACCCTCATGGGAATTTGCTGGACTTATGGTTGCTTTGAGTCACAGGGCACTCCCTTTTTGAATTGTGCAGAGAAGTGTGTTCTGAACAAAGCATTCTATTATGTCTGTTGATCTCTAGCAAATTCAGGTGATGTTAATTGAATATAGAAAGGAGAATTAGCCAAACAGGCTGTGACTGCTATTTAAAACAAGCTGATAGTGTTTTGTTAAGCAATACATCTTGTGCATGCAAAAATGAATTTGACCCTCTCACCCCTCCCTTCAGCTAATGGGAACTGACACAGTGACAACTCCTTCACCGCTAGCTTTATAGACTGTTTCTTGTGAGGTTTCAGCAGCCCTTGCTGTGCCTCTTTAACTTATGATGTGTGCACACCTTCTTTTTAATACAATGCATCAGAAGTTTTTGATATGTGTAACTTTTTTTTTGGATTCTGATTAAGAATCATGGATTTATTTTTTTTGTAACTCTTTGGCTATTGCTCTTGTGTACCCTGACAGCATCATGTGTGTCAACCTATGTCAATCATGATGGGTGGTTATGAAATGCCAGACTGCTAAAATAAATGTTTTGGACTTAAAAGAGTAAATAAATGCTGCTTTGGGGAAACAAACAAACAAAAAGTGTTGCCTCAGGCAAAGTGTTGTGGCATGGCTGATTACTTAAGCTTGTTTCAAAAATAATTAGCATTATCATTAATAAATTATCAGAGTATTAGTACAATATATAAACTATGCCAAATGAACTAGGCACAATTAATTGAACCAAAATTGAAGAATAGGAAGGAGAAGAAAACATAAATAAAAATTTACTTACAGAGATCTTTTATTTTTCTGTTGTTATATTTTTGTAATTAATTGCTATATAATATAGTATGTCTGTGGTTCTGCACGCACAAAAAAGGCTTTAAAGGAGTATAAGTAGCTATCATAAACTTTTAAAACATTAAACACTAAAAACATTTAACAATTTAAAATAAGTTTCAGAAATAAATTTAAATAAATACATTGTCCATTATCTTTGCAGTGGAATATTGCATTATGGATATATTGAAAGTTTTACAGTTATGTGAATACTGTGTATTGATAACATGGCTGGAGAATAAACAAATGTATACTAGTGTTTCCAAATTTCCAAGAAGCTAGTCTAGTGCTTATTGTGATAATTTAAAACTACAATTTTGAAAAAAAAATGTACTGAATTACTTATGTGAGTTTATTTATATTATCATGACTTACAATAACCAGAATTAGAAAAAAAGAATCGCCAGGCAGAAGTGGCACATGCCTTTAATCCTAGCACTTGGAAGGCAGAGACAGGCAGATTTCTGAGTTCGAGGCCAGCCTGGTCTACAAAGTGAGTTCCAGGCCAGCCAGGGCTACACAGAGAAACCATGTCTAGGAAAACCAAAAAAAAAAAAAAAAAAAAAAAAAAAAAAATCTAAAACCTGAATATGCATGAAAGTCATGGCCAGCACCTGCTGCCTTGCTTGACAAGCTCCATCCCTTTTTGACTGTGTCTTTCTCAGTGAGGTCCAGAGCATTTGAGTGTTATAGGTAGTGGTGCTGGATCTGTGACTAAATTTAAAAAAGAAAAAAATCATGATTTTCACTCATAGTATTTGCATATTGAAAAACACTTCCAAACACTACACTACAATGGTACAATTGGACAGTAGTATTAAATCAAATTAAATTATTTCTGTAACAGAGGAGATGGATCAGTGAGCAAAATACTTACTGCACAAGCATTAGAAAATATATGCTTATTTAATCCACAAAAGGCCAGAAGTCTTAATACCACCACACCCACGATGAGATGAAAAGACCCTAGGAAGCTCATGACCATATCATTTCCACATACAATATTAAACAAAATAGCCTGCTTCAAACAACTTTTAGGGGAAGACCCAACATACCAACTTGTCCTCTGATCTCTACAGGAATGTATCTCTACATTTTCACCACGTAATACACACACACACACACACACACACACACACACACATATACACACATATACACATACACACAAAGACAGAGAGAGAGACAGAGACAGAGACAGAGGCAGGCAGAGAGAGACAGAGAAAGAATGATTTTTTTAAAAGGAGTTCCAATAAATAAAAATGAAAATAAATTCCATTTATGGCTTTAAGATTACATCTTCTCCTCCTTAGTTAGAGTCACGCCAAGATATTTTATATTATTTGTGACTATTGAGAAGGGTGTTGTTTCCCTAATTTCTTTCTCAGCCTGTTTATTCTTTGTATAGAGAAAGGCCATTGACTTGTTTGAGTTTATTTTATATCCAGCTACTTCACCGAAGCTGTTTATCAGGTTTAGGAGTTCTCTGGTAGAATTTTTAGGGTCACTTATATATACTATCATATCATCTGCAAAAAGTGATATTTTGACTTCCTCTTTTCCAATTTGTATCCCCTTGATCTCCTTTTGTTGTCGAATTGCTCTGGCTAATACTTCAAGTACTATGTTGAAAAGGTAGGGAGAAAGTGGGCAGCCTCGTCTAGTCCCTGATTTTAGTGGGTTGTTTTCAGGTTCTCCCCATTTACTTTGATGTTGGCTACTGGTATGCTGTAGATTGCTTTTATCATGTTAGGTATGGGCCTTGAATTCCTGATCTTTCCAAGACTTATATCAT
The DNA here is from genome assembly GCF_000001635.26 of Mus musculus. Lineage (NCBI taxonomy): Eukaryota > Metazoa > Chordata > Mammalia > Rodentia > Muridae > Mus > Mus musculus. Next base: position 87,477,099 of record NC_000073.6, on the reverse strand, counting down.
AAATGGGTGTTGATTTTGTCAAATGTTTTCTCCACATCTAATGAGATGATTTTGTCTTTGAGTTTGTTTATGTAATGGATTACGTTGATGGATTTTCGTGTATTAAGCCATCCCTTCATCCCTGGAATGAAACCTCATAGCTCCTCATGGGCACTAAGATGAGTTTGCTATCTTGTTTATTTCTTTATTTCTATTTCCAAATCATTTTTAATGATTAATATAATTTTAATATTAGCACCAGTTTAAATATAACCAAAAAATTAAATGTGCTTCTCTCTAGTGAAAACTTAGTCACTTGTTTTTTCACACTTCAAAACTGAGCAGGCTTAACCATGTAAGTTCAACACCACCTATGATCCTACATCCTGGAAAGAAAAGAGTCTAATCAAACAAGAAAATACACATGAAAATGTCTTTGCATTACCTGCCATAATATAGTAGCTAACTTATTTTCAAGTAAATATTAGCAGCTACTTCTAAGAAATTATTTCACATCATAAGTTTGCAGAGCGAGGTTTTAAAGGTAGAATGGTTATTGGTTCTTTTGATACCAAAATATAGAAGAGGAAAAGTTCACCTGAAGGAAATAATATGATCAGAAGAAAATAGTTTGAAGTGAAGGTTTATGGTGAGGAAACAAAGAACAATTTAGTCAAATTCAGGAAACTTCAACCCTGATTGCACATTAGAATCACTTAGGGGCTTTTAAGACTATAAGTGACTGAGTTCAATTCTAAAACAATTAAATCCAAATCTCCAGGTATCAGAGATAAACATCAATATCTAAAACAAATAACCCAAACATCTCTAGAGGAGAATTGGGGGAGAAATAAAAGAGTAAAGAATATGGATTGACAAATTGAAACTCCCTTTTGTCATCCATGTGAAATGCTCCTAAAATTTCTCATTGGAATAATACAGATTCCTATGAGACTTAAAGACACAACTCTCAATAATTGGAGCCATTGTTGCTGCCCTTTGCAAAGAACTTTGAGTTGTTTTGGAATTTAGGTTGCTAACATGATCCCTACTGGCTTGCTGGATGATCTGTCCAGGGGGAATTTAAGAACAAGCAAGAGTAATATCATCCTAACATCCTGTACCTTCCTGTAATGGTTTTGACCATTGCAAGTGTACAAACAAATTCAAGAACACTACACAAAGAGATGTCTGAGGTGTATTGACCAGTTCATACGTAACATTTTAGATTTAATGGGGAAGATTATCTTTGTTATTCTCAATCTCTGTTGGATAATTTTCTTTTAAATACAGAAACATTTGAAACTCAAGCTTTGTTTATAAAAAGTCAAAGTAAATTATTTGATCTCACTTTGGAGTCATTTCTGATCTCTTTTTGAAGAAATCCAACCTGCTATTTGGTAAAGATCACAGGTTTCAAGACAATCACAGTTATGTTTAAGTTTTTTGTTCCTTAAATGCTAGTTTGAATTTAGATGTGTTACATTAATTCTTTAAACTGGTGTTTCATCATTAGTAAAATTGGGACAAGGAAAGCAATATTGTCAAATGTCAAAAAATCCTGTTACTAAAATCAGATTATGTACACGAATGATATTTGAATGCCTGGATTTATGAAAGTATTGGGATTTTTCTTTCAGGAAAGAGCAAAATGCAACAAGAAATGAAATTAACAGAGTAATCATTTTTATTTTATAAAGATAATTTCAGAAGTCATAATCTCCCCTTATATTTCCAAATGAACTGTAAAGAAGTAAAATATAAAATAGTTTATTTTTATGTTAATATCATTTTAATCTCTAATAGTATTTTCATTGGCAAATACCACATTATAAAACTTTAATGGTCCATTGGGTTTTAATGAGAAGACTGCCTTTCTTATTGCCCACCTCTGCTGGATACACACAGAAAAGGCATGCATATTTTTGGTTAGCAGCTTTGAGACTGGGCACTCATTTATCAACTAAATCTGACAACATAAAGAGCTGTTATTATTACTCAGAAAACTACCACTGGTATCAGATGAATGCTAGATGCTTTCATACTAGCTATCAGAATTATCTGTTAAATCTTAAGAAATGTGTTTACCTAGCTTCTATTATATCAATGACAAAAGCAAAGCAAAAAATAGTTACCTAAATTGACAAATACTATACTTCTTTCTTGTAAGTAACCTAGAAGTTAAAGCCAAGTTTACTTAGCCCTTTACAGCAGGGTCTTGAAAGAGGACTAGCTAGACACAGTGCTTTAGGATCTCAGAAGAATCAAAAACACAGAGAATTTGAAGGGAATTTATTTGCCAGTCATTATTCTGCTATAACGTATTATACTATAATTGTCTAAAACACATCAGACTGAGAGGTTACCGAAGGTCTTCTGACACTACTGTACTTTGCAATCCCATATATGTGTGTGTGTGTGTGTGTGTATTCACTTTGTATAATTATATTCACAAAAACTATCATATTGCTTCCACTTTTATTTTAGCATTTTCAAGGGGAGGTGAAAATTTCTATGATTTTAAAAACAAAGATATTATAAACATTGGGGTGAAAGTTGACAAGAAAAAATTACATATATTTATGGTAAATGATATTTTGATATTTTAGATACATTATATAATAACGAAACAAAATTAAACATCATGTCTGCTGTCTTTTATACTTACTATTCCTTTTTTGTTTGTTTGTTTGTTTGTTTTATTTTTAAGACAGAGTTTCTCTGTGTAGCCCTGGCTATCCTGAAACTCACTCTGTAGACCAGGCTGGCCTCGAACTTGGAAATCCACCTGCTTCTGCCTCCCAAGTGCTGGGACTGAAGGTGTGCGTCACCACTGCCCTGCTTAAATTCCTTGCTGTGAATGTTTGCAATCTTTGTTCTTAGCAATTTCCATGTGTACTATGCACTGTGATGTACAGTTGCTGTCATGATCTCTGTTTATCTCCCTGCCTTATTCTTTCCCACCAACATAAATTTTATTTGACTAGTATAGCCCTAAACTTCACCAACCTGAAAAAATCTCCACCATAGAATGTGTAACATTTAGGTTAATAATTCTGTAGTAATGAATTAAGGAGGCACATAAAAGAAATTATAAACTACTAAGACATATGAGTCTATTTTGATACTTAAATATGAATTTCACATTTAAATCCTTAAGGTGGTTCTCTTCAAAACTACATTACCTTTAATTTTAATACTATTTGCAATATCTCTAAATTATTCCTCAAAATATATTTATATCTCTGGCAAAAATAATTAAGTTGCACTTAAAATTATCTAAGACCGAACATGAAATGAAGTTCTAAAGCTTTCATTTGATGCTATGATTATGATTAAAACTAAAACTTGACGTCTCTTCTTATATAGACTATACTCTTCAGTGATGCACAGTATGTTGCTACATGGGAAAGACAATAAACTATTGCATAGGAAAGCTTAAACTCTTTAATTAAACAGGTTTATCTTCCAATCCCTGTTTCTATACATAAACATATGCAGTTCTTTAGTACGCTAAGCCTTGTATTTGAAATCTATGATAAAGAAAAGAAGTAATATGTATGATGATTCTGAAACATATGAAATAAATAATGTCAAGTTCTTAGAAATATGCACCCCCAATCCTTATAGACAAGAAAGGACAGAAGAGACTATTATATGATCTTACGGTGAATGTACAGAGATGAGGACTTGATGTTGTTTTTGAAATGAGTTTAGATAGATATTTTCTTCATTTACCTTTCAAATGCTATCCCCTTTCCTAGTTTCCGCTCTGAAAGTCTCCTATACCCTCCCCCTGCCCTGCTCCCCAACACACCCACTCCTGCTTCCTGGCCCTGGCATTCCCCTGTACTGGGGCATATAATCTTCACAAGACCAAGGGCCTCTCCTCCAATTGATGACTGACTAGGCCATCCTCTGCTCTATATGCAACTAGAGACACATGCTCTGGGGGGTACTGGTTAGTTCATATTGTTGTTCCTCCTATAGGGTTGCAATCATCTGTGAAATGAACGTTCTACAAAATTAAAAACATTATGATTTGCTGTCCCTAGGACCATTAGGGATGAATGAGTATAAGGTTGACCACAAAGTTTGTCCTTTTTCTGGAACCAGGATCCAAAATTTAAATATTTTTTAGAACCAGAAAGCAAGAGAAAATAAGTAGACTGCAAAGGATACCTCTCAGGGTTATTTTCTTAATATGTTGTTGATATATTTTGTACATTTTTATATTTAAATGAGAGTGAAGGCTTATTATTTATTGCAAAGGTTCTTGGGACTTTTCAGTATTCAAAGGACTTAAGAGAGATGTACTGTTAAGAGGTCCATATTGGCCCAGCCTATCTCACTGCTTAACCTATCTCACAGTGTACAAAACCTAATATCTTTCAGTTCTGAAGAGATCTAAATGAATATTCAGAATCCCAATATCAAATGAGTTTTCTTATTGATTTTCTTTACTTGAAATCATGATTTTTCCTCTGGAGTTGTAGATTAGATGAGATAATTAGTGAGATTTTCAATCATTTAGAAAAACTAATTTTTTTTTAAATTTCCCTTTATTTCAACAGGATTTGCCAGTCCACTCACAGGGATAGCAGATCCTTCTCAAAGTAGCATGCACAATGCCTTACATATCTTTATGAATGGAACAATGTCCCAAGTACAGGGATCGGCCAACGATCCCATTTTTCTTCTTCACCATGCTTTTGTGGACAGGTTGGTTGACATTTCCTCATAAATTATGCATTTATTGCATTTAAATGTATTATCAACGTGTGTTTCAAATGTGACTTTATCATACCAATTCTTATAAATTATGGTGGTTTGCTATTTTGAGAGAACCTAAATTAATCCTAAAATTTCAAATGATTTATTAAAGTAGTATTTACTGAAGAGAAACCAGTAAGGTGTAAGCTATGATAAGGAAATAGAAATTTTCATGTTAAGCTACAATAAAAGTTTAGGAGTCAAATACAGCCATGTCTTGGGACAGTTTAGGGTATTCTTTATTTGATATTAGAATAGGACAAAGGAATAAATTTTTAATCTAATAGTAGAGAGTCAATAGCTACACGTTGACTTTACACAGTAGATGCAGAACTCCCAACTACTAGTTGGATTCCTCATAGTACATGAGGCTATGTGGTTCTAGTTCTGAATTTGAAAGCTTGTAGACATTTTTGGTTAAGAGTAAAAATATGAATATAGGGAATCTACTGTGTATGGAACGAGGAAAAAAGTGACAGTTTTCATGGAAGAGATGAACACATATTATTGTTTCATAGGAATTTGCATGGTTTGTAACTAATCTTTTTACTAATTTTAAAGCTAACTAAGTGGATGTGAGAGGACTTAGGTAACGGTGTTAGTCATTTAGACCTTAGATAATCAGCTGTAATATATCCTGATATTTACTATTTCAGAATTTGCACAGAAATAACAATGTGTTGGGGATGGTTAGTACTCTCATGGATCACTGGATGCAAATAAATATAAATAATTATAAGTATCCTTGGAAGTTTAGGCAAATCACTGAGTTTTTCTTTTCTTATCTTTAAACATGGTCTTTAGAAGATGTTATGAAGAATACAGAGGTTATTAAAAACAAACAAGCTATGAAACTAACTAAACAGTTGTGTGTTAACAGTAGGCAGCACATATAAGTTATGGCTAACTTGATGACAAGCATACAGCCTCTGGGGTACATATATAATGGAAGAATTATTATAATATCACTTTGGTCATAATGCTGAGTGGTAGAAGTAATAATATTTAATGATATTCTATATTAGTGAGCTATTATATTCTTATTATCTAGCAATTTGAATAATTGTTCAGTAGTGCATTATTTTTAAAAGTTTGAATATTAAAAATGATACCAAAAATGATACTATAAAGAAACAGAGTAAATTATTGAGATATTGGAGATTTCTTGCAAACTTTTTCAATATTACTACATAAAAACATTTTAGGATGTTTCCTTAATTTTATATATTCATTAATGTTTATTCAAGAAATAATTATAATGCATTTTGCACTCCCTGTACTCTTTTCATAACTGAGCTTGTTAAAAGCATGGAACAATGGTCTGTACCAATATTTAGAAGTCAAGGGTTATTTTAGGTACATTCCTCACTATACAATTCTCTCCATTTCTCCAAGGAGCTTATTGAGTTATCTTATGTCTTCAGAAATTTGTGTTCTTCTCTTTCCTATAGAACTTAATTCATTGTATCATAATCATCAAAGTGCTAGTTTAAACACATCTTGACTCATTAGTTCAAGTCATTAGTTCAAGTTTTATTTTATCAATCATGACTTGTTACCCAGTAATCAGCATGACAACATGTAATGTGTAGTTGAGGGAATAAATGAAGAATTGGAATGTATAACTAAGATATTCTAATTTTTAAAATTGAGTAGAAGAACTGGCTGAATGCATTTCCTATTGTTCTTTCACAAAATAAATTGTAGTGAGCTCTTGAATGGTAAGGGAAATTTAGAGGGCATTAAAATAATGCCAATGTATCTACACTTGATGAGTTTTACAATATCATTTATATTTTAAAATGAGGAATGGAGGCTACATGATATTTAGTACTTCAACTGCATATGTGTCTTAATATGTATGAATATGCCTATTAATAAATGAGAGGCAAGTATAAACAAATATTAGTGAACTATCTCTGATTTGTGGTTAGACACAATCTTATTAGTTTTTAAAAAATTTTTTAATATCTCAAAATGGATGACTATACTTGTTCAATAATACCAATGATAAAATAAGTCCTGAAAAATGAAAAGAATGGAAGGAGATGGGCATTTGTTTCCCTATAACTCTTAAGATATATTAGAAATGTTTATTTCTTATGAGTTTTTATCAAAGTGATTCCTGGTGAAATATTTATTTTGAAGCCTTCTCTCCACAGGTTGGTTTAATGAAGACTTCCTGGCAATTCAGCTCAAAGTCCTGTCTAGTGTTATTATATATTACATGATATCTCTCTAGCCTTGGCTTCTGGGATGTCTTCCCATCTTGGCACAGCATGCCATGGTGAGGCCTCTACATGCAATGCTCCTATCAACTTTCTATATGAGCTGATATTCAATTTCTCTTATGGAAATTGTATGTGTTAAGGCTTACAAATCCATGCTTTACTTTGATGTGATTTAGTTTGGTAAAAGTGTTTCTATTTTCAACCTTTGAGAAAATGATGACTTCCTCAGGCAATAATAGATTGTTGGTGGGTAGCACAGAGCATAGACAAATGTTTGGGAACAAAGAGGGAGCTTTATTAAGATATTGTTATGCTGTTCAGTTTACAACTCAAGGCTTAGATGAGCAAAAGCAAACACACTTCTGCACACATACATCAGATTATCTGTACATTCAAAGTAACTTTTATATTCTATATATGCCATATTAGAATTGAGCAGGCAGCAATCACTATATATTTCTCATCTCCACCTGTTTCCACCCAAGCTATATAATGTAAATTAAGTAACATATAGTAAAATGTAGCTCCTTTGGTAATTGTGACTTAATAGGCAAGGACATTTGGGAGTGAAGAAAAGAACACGATTGAAGTAAGGACAAACAGGCATCCTTTTTAGCCTATGACTCACAATCCTCAAATTGTGACTGTCACAATGGAAATATCCACTAGTTATGGAATATACTTATGAATGTAGACTTCTTGAAATATAGATACAATTTTAATTGGTGGAACTTGGAAGGAAAAATGCTCACACTATAGCTAAAAAAACTCATAAAGAAGTTTGCAGTTAGAGAAGGTTCATATTAACTCCAATTATTACAAAAATCTACTAAAGTATTGAAATCACAAGTAACATTTGTAAGAAACGAGATGTATGCTGAATTCTTTGTATGTTGCATAAGGGGACTCATTTCATATCTACAGATTCTACCATCTTATCAGTTAAGTGCCATGTCATTACGTTACAGATAAAAAACATAATTAAAGAGTTTAAGTCAACCGGTATAAATCTGCTTCATAAAATACTTAATATAAGGTATATGTATTAATAGACAAAGAGAGAATAGTCTTCAGCCAGTGAGAAAATTTAAAACATCATTACAGTGGTTGTTTTAACAGTAGCCAAGTAGTGTGATTGCTACAGAAGACATTATTCAAGTAGAATGAACTACAAAACATTGGCAATCTGAAACCAGAATGACCAAGATGGTCCTGTTGCCATTTTTCCTTCCCAGTTTAGACCAGCCATTTCAACTGATTCTCAAATCCTAGTCTGATATCATTGTGTATAATGGTAAGACAGTGGGAACAGACTGACTGGTGAGCCAAATGAGCAGAGGAAAAGAAACAGGATAAAATATTCACCAGTAGTAGTTCATATTTAAAACTCCAGAACCTAAATATAAAAATAAACTGTGTGATAGAAAAATCATTAGCTCTGGAGTCAGAGCCCATGAGAAAATTCTAGTAATGTTCAGTGAATCTTATGTGAGATTGGAAAAGCTGTTAGACCTCTCTGGACCTATGTCTTCTCACGTACAAAATGATGTTAATGAACCTTCTTCAGTATAATGTATCTCCATTTTACAAATTATAACACAGCATACAAAGACTAACTCTCATAAGAAATAAGGAGGATATTTAAAAGTGGCGACATCATCTCTATTTACTATTTTCTCAGTGCTCTCCAGTAAGGTAACACGCCTTCAGCAAGTCTCTGAAGCCTGCCTTTTGAGGGTAGGAAAAATCCTGGCTAAGTGCAAACATGAACTAATGCATCCTAGAAATAGTGATTCTGCCTTGGTCCTCAGCTACAGATAATTACCTCTCCTGCAGTGTTTTCTTGGATGTATTTTCCTTCCACTCTACTCACCAAGTGTACCCTGGGCCAGCATGCTAAGGAGGTTGCCCGAAGGAGATGCTGTACCAAATTGTCAGCAGAGTAGTCCAGGCAGAAGAGTGGAGCAAGACAGGTCCCTGGCATTTCAGGAATGAACAGAAGATTGCTTCCTGACTGGTGACTGGAGGCCAAAGCTTGCTCAGAAAGGTAGAAATATCAGGGTTATGAAAGGGAATCATCTCAGAAATCAGAGATATATCTTCAAGTCTGCATTTGCCATCAGATGGGATGTCAGAGGGGAACCTGCTCTCTGTGTGCTGCTTTTCTTATTATTGGCCTACAACCCAGTTTACAATGCTTACTTGCTTTCTGAATCAGAATTCATTCCCTATAACCAATTGCTATTGTACCATTATAATCATATTCAACCGTACTCCCCCAGCTGCTTTTCCTGTTAGATTTAGCTCCTAAAACAGTTTGTCTTTGTTAGATTGATTCATGTGTGTCTCTCCCAGTAAATCTTGAGCTCTCTGCTGACAGGGTCTATATATTGATCACCTCTGGCATCTAATACTGTCCATTACACATAGAAACCATCCACTAAGACTTCCTAAAGTGTCATGTAATTGATAATTTTGAGCAGTCAGCCACTATGGGTTATCAATAACATTTTGTTTTGAGATAAAATATTCACCCAGGGACATTGAATTGTACTCTATCTTGTGATAAAGAAATCAGTTGCTATGACAAGTAACCTTAAGCATGTCTTATAATGAAGAAAATCTCTCAACTCGTTTTAGGATTGATGTGATTTAGAATTAGGAGAATTACAATATTGTTAACCTAAATATTTTACTGGCAACACTAGGAAGAAAAGTAGGTCTGAAAAAGAATCTTAAATTCATGCATGAAACTCTTTAAAGGCACAAGCAAGGCAATCCTCCCACAGAGTTTTCTGAAAATAAATAAATAAGTAAACAAACAAACAAACAAACAAAGAGGAATTGAAACTATCAGCTCCCAGGAGGTAGTGCAGACTACTTAACATAGCAAAAGGTTATTTAACCAAGTCAAGCAGAAGCAGTAGGACTAAAGAAAAGGCCCTCAGCTTTCATACTTAGACAGCAAAGGTCAAAAAGAACTTCTTTAATAATACCAAATAGCAGATCCAAGAGAGCTACTAAGTGATTCCAACTGCCAGAAAACAGAATCCCTGGGGATCATAAATCTTATGATTAAGACACTATAATTAATACTACACATGCCTGATTTGAAATTATCCATTTTTATGATCTTTACTACATTACTTGCTATTATATAACCTTCCTTTACTAAGGCAGAAAATGGTTTAAATATTAGTATCTGTATGAAGTTATAGCTTCAATATTTTATGTGTTTGTGTGTGGTATTGTGGATGGAATTCATGACCTTGTGCAATTCAAGTGCTTTGTTACCGAGGTTCACACCCAACCCCAATATTTTTTGGGTTCAACGTGATACTTAGGCTTTTTTATTTCTGGGAGGGGGTTATTTCATCTTAAAACTCTTGTGTCACAATCTAACACTAAGGGAATTCATTCAGGGTAGCAACTAGAGGTAGGAACTTGGTCACAGCATCTGACACAGAGGGCATGAAAAACTGTTTACTGGCTTGCTCCCCGAGGCTTGTTGAGCATGCGTTTTAGTTTTTGTTTTCTGTCTTTTACTTGTTATTCTTTGCGAGTTTTACATTTCCCATCATACACCCTAGTCCTGCTCATCTCCCCATCCCTTCATATCTGCCCTCTATCTTGCAACCTCTCTCCCACTGGCACATTCTCTCTCTCTCTCTCTCTCTCTCTCTCTCTCTCTCTCTCTCTCTCTCTCTCTCTCCCACACACACACACACACACACACACATGGGGGGAGGGAGACAGGAAGAGAGAGAGAGAGAGAGGAGAGAGAGAGAGAAAGAAAAAAATCAGAGAAATATCTCATCATCTGTAATGTGTCATATTCCTCTGTCCACACATCCTCACTTACACATACATGTTCATTGCAATGAGCTATTGGTCTGGGTCAAGGTCTCTGGCTTCTGTGATAGCATCAATATTGTATCCTGATCAGGACTCCTGTTGTTGCCCTGGGTCATGGAGATCCTAAAGCTTTGGGTCAACAGGACTGGCTCTTACACTGGTCCTGATCATTAACAGATCATTCAGATTTTGGAATGTGCTATCTAAAAGTCCTGGATTTGGGCCTGGGGGGTTACTGAGCAGATCAGCACCCTGGCTTTCTCTTATGAGCAATACAAGGGCAAACTCTGCAGCTCTGCTTTGACTCGACCACCCAATGCTGCCGGTATTATTATTATTTAATTTTTTTTTTTACAATTCAGTCATTATCCCCCTCCTTGTATGCTCTCCAACATCTGCCCTCATCCCATTCCTCCTCCCCTCTTCTCCAAGAGCATATCCTTATACCCCCCAACCCCACCCTACCAGTCCTCCCCACTCCCTGGAACCTTAAGTCTCTTGAGGGTTAGGTGCACCTTCTTTCACTGAGACCAGACCAGGAGGTCCTCAGCTGGATATGTATCTGAGGCCTCATATCAGCTAGTGTATGCTGCCTGGTTGGTGGCTTAGTGTCTGAGAGATCTCAGGTGTCCAGGTTAGATGAGATTGCTGGTCTTACTATGGGGTTACCCTCCTCAGCTTCTTCCAGCTTTTCCCTAATTCAACCCCAGGGGTCCCTGACTTCTGTCTATTGCTTGAGTGTAAGTATCTGCATCTGACTCTTTTAGCCGCTTGTTGGGCCTCTTGGAGGGCAGAAGGCTAGGTTGTTGTCTGGAAGCACATCATAGCATCATTAATAATGTCAGGCCTTGGAGCTTCCCTTTGAAATTAATTCCAATTTGGACTAGTCACTGACCCTCCTTTCTTTTATGCTCTTCCCCATTTTTGTCCCTACAGTTCTTTCAGACAGGCACAATTCCGGGTCAGAATTTTTGACTGTGGAATTACAACCCCATCTCTCCACTTGATGCCTTGTCTTTCTATTGGAGATGGACTCTACAAATTTCCTCTCCCCACTGTTGCGCATGTCATCTAAGGGGGACATGATTGGACTTTATTATTAATGTGTAGGTATTTTTCAAGTTACTTTGCTTGCTGAGACAAATGATTATTGGAAGAAAACTACGGATGGGACAATTCTGTGGCATTAATTAATGTTATCAGCTAGAGGTTTGATGGGAAGAAAACCGCTCGTGTGTATTTCAGAGGTAAAATCAACAGAAGTTATCTTGTAATATATGATGATATTGATGTAACTAGAAATAATAACTTAAAAAGTAAGGAAAACCCAAGGATACTCAGGATGAAGATCAGTAGAAGAAGGAATAATACTATAAAAGAATGCAAATAGACAACAGAAGTAATAAATTCAGTGAAAAATAAATCATTGCACACTCATCAATGTAGAGGAATTTTAATGCAGCAACATGGCTGCTCTGGCAAGGGATTACATCCAAACACTTCCTAAGTCTGTGTGATCTGGCTGGAATGCAGAAATGTCACAGACCTTAAATTCCTTTGGCTGGAATATAGACACACATTTAGTACACACCTTTAATTTCAAGCAATGTAGGCAAGATTATTCTGTAGAAGAAAGCAGCCATTTTGAAAGTGATATCTAATTGAGGGACAGACAAAGTGAAGAATCAGGGAAAGATGTGAAAAAAATACACAGGCTGTAGAAAGAACAAGATAGACACAGGTGAAGACAAAATCATCCAGAGAATGAGAAGGAACCAGAAGGTCACAACAGATTGCTAACATTAGTCTGAGGCCAAGCATGGCAATTCAGTCAAAAACTTAGAGGAACCAGTTTGAATCAGTTTGAATCAGTCAGTTTGAAGGGGAGATTGAGACAGAAGAGCTGAAGTGAACCAACCAGCCAGAGATCTATTGTAGAAATCGTTTAATCCCATTCCAGAGTTTATTGAGATAGGATTTCTCTGTGTAGCCAGAGCTGACCTGGATTTGTCTGTAGATTATGTTGGCCTCAGTGTTGTGTTTTATAAAAATGAAACAGGATATATTTTGTAGAGGCATGGAATGGTGAGGTGGAATGGGGTGCCTCTGTGGGCCCACGTTGAGACATCTCTTCTTTTTATACAGGGTATGGGGAGGGGAGCTGAGAATGGAGTAGAGACAGAGAAAGGCAGAGAGAGAGAGACAGAGACAGAGACCAATAGAGTCAGAGAGACAGGAGAGAGAAAGAGAGAGCAGAGGCTGACTATAACCATGTGGAGAGAATGGGGAGGGGAACATGGGGAAAGAAGGGACAGAGAGGGGAAGAGAGTAAAAGGGGGAGAGGGGAAGAGAGTAAGGGGGTAAGAGAGTGAGGAGGGGGCAAACAGTCCCTTTTATAGTGAATAATGCATAGCTGGATGTTGCCAGGTGACTGTGTGTGGGAGGAGCCTACAAGGAATGCTAACACTAAAATTCACAAGAAACCTCACTTTCCTTGCCTTTCTCTCCTAAGCAACTGTGATCAAAGGCCTGGATTTAGTCATTCATCTATGTATTCTTAGAAACATTTATATCAATTTCCATTTATATCTCCCTTCTTTAGAGATTAATATCTCTGTGGGTAAATATATTTATATACCCTTTTATTCATATAAATTAAATTAATATTATTTTCTGTATTTATCTTCATTTGAATTGGTCTGATTGATTGATTGATTGATTGATTGATTGATTAACTTAAAGAAAATAGACCTCTTGTGTTGCTTAGCCTGACTCTCCCCACCCACTTTTACCGGGCCCTTTTAGGTTGTAAACTTGCGTTTTAACTGACATAATTCAAGTGCTATTTTGTTGTAGAGATCATTTAAATCCATTCCAGGAATTCTACTCCGCCTTTGACCATTTAGTTCCAGGATAAAAGACACATACAATCTTTATTTTTACAATAAGCCTTAATCAGCACTAGAGCTTAGCAGAGATCTACCCTCTGTGCTATTAAAATCTACTTCCTACAGATAACCTAGAGTTATTACTTACTATGCTTCATGTGAGCTGTTCTTAACTCCAATTGGTTGGTCCTCAGATCCATTCTTTCTAGATTTCTAACACATGGTGTCTTCCTCTGTCTCTTCCTCCTCCTCCTCCTCCTCCTCCTCCTCCTCCTCCTCCTCCTCCTCCTTCTCCTCCACCTTCTTGCTTTCCTTGTGGTCTCCTCCAATTTCCAGGTTGGGAACACAAAGTATCACCTATCTCACCTATACCATTATTTAAGAGGATAAACATATACAGATTAGCAAGTGAGAGAATCAACAGGGGACAAAGGAGGAAAAACCAGCATATGAAGTTCTAAGATCCATTTAAGAACATGAACAAACAAAACAAACAGCAACACCACCACCAACAACAACAGCAACAAAAAGAAACAAAGAAAGGCTACCAACAAATATATCTACTGCTCTAAAAAGATCAATTACATGATGTTATTGGGCCTGGTAGTTACCCAGGCGACAGCAGATTTGGTAGCTGCTCAGAATACAGGAAGTCAGAATGGGAGTTTCAGAACAATTCTTTGCAAAGTTTTCTAATGAGAAGTGGGATAGGGTGTGTAAGAAGAAGCTCTTAGGAGGTTAAGTGGTATAAGGAGATACAGAGGGAAAGTGAGAAAAGCACCTATGCATGTTGATTGACCGTCTTAGCTGCTGTTCTATTGCTGTAAAGACACACCATGGCAACTCTTATAAAAGATTAATTTGAGGCTCATGGTCCCAGAGGACAATGGAGTTCATGATCATCATGGCAGGAAGCAGATGGCCATGACAGGAGAGCAGAAGCAGAAAGTTCTACATCTTAATCTTCAGTAGAAAACAGGGTTGGGGCTGGCATGGACCTTTGAAATCTGAAAGCCCTTTTCCAGTGACACACCTCCTCCAAGGCTGAACCTTTCTAACAAGGTCACATCTCCTAATCCTTCGAAAATAGTTCCACAATCTGGTACCTAAACATTTAAATATAAAAGCCTATAGGAAGTTGTTCTTATTCAAATAATCATACTAATGTTTGAGGTTTGAAGACAAGGAATCAGTGAAGCCCTCCTGTGAGATATTCCTGACTTCTGCACATTTAGAAAGAAAAGATAGATAATAAGTGCATATATGTGTACAAATGTAGTGTTGAGGTATTTTGATTGTATTTTAGTGTCGTTCCTGTTTTTATGTACTATTCCATTCAATGGCATTGGTGCTCATCACCTTTAAATTTGGTGATGACTTCTCGGGAGGAGAAGATGGAAAAACAAGACTTTATAAAAGTTTTAGGAAATTTTTTTCTTTATGTAACTCAGTACATCAAGTAGGTTGTTGAATTTAAGAAATGTACTGGTGTGGGAAAGTTCTACAACATAATGCAGTTCTTTACAACCTGTTTGATACCACGAAGTACATATATATATATATATACATATATGTGTGTATATGTGTGTACATGTATATGTGTAATATATATATCACCCATTAAATGTATGGATTATAACTTTTATTTAAGATTTGTAAATTCACAGTCAGAAGCTAATAGTCAACTGTCAGGATTTCAGTTGACCTCTGTATTATTTGGAATTATCATCTCCTAAGTCTGTCATTAATCAGTTCTGACTTCAAGGATAATAAAATTAAAAATTTAGCCTCCCAAGAAACAAATTCAAGTTTTTATTGCCACAGAATAATACCACAGTCTAGTAGCTTAAGAACAGACATTTATACTAACATAGTTTCAAGAATAAATGCCCCAAATCAATGTCAAGAGAATCAAATTCTCCTGAGGATTTCTGTCCTTGGTTTGGACAGAGCTATCCTTTTCCTGTGTGCTGATGTAGAATACTTTCTGTGTGCATCTGTGTCCTGTATGTATTTCTTCTCCAGACATTGGTCATATCTGATTGTAGCTCCCACTAATGACTTACTTAACTTAATTGCCAGTCTCTGACTTTGTCTTTAAATCCAGTAACACCATGAGGTTCTGGGGATTAGTAGTTCAATATATTATTGATTTGGGTGTGAGGGCCCATTTAATCTTTAAGATTGGTACAAAGAAAAATTAAACTGTAGACTGAAGGAAGATAGAATAGTAATAGAAATTGTTGAACTAAAGTAGAGATTTTAATAATGTGATAGCAAGAGTAAGAAGAAAAATAATTCTTAAAACAGATTTTTAGTTCCAAATGGCAGGTTGCTGGTGTTAGAATTTACGGGAATATTTTGCCAATGAAATGGTACAAAAATCACTAGAAATGAAGAACATTGATCTGCTTTAAAACTCAAATTATGAAAAATTACATGGCTTCAATTTAAACACTATTTTTAATATTTTTTATTATTATGTATTTTCCTCAGTTACATTTAGAATGCTATCCCAAAAGTCCCCCATAACCTCCCCCCCACTTCCCTACCCACCCATTCCCATTTTTTGGCCCTGGCATTCCCCTGTACTGGGGCATATAAAGTTTGCGTGTCCAATGGGCCTCTCTTTCCAGTGATGGCCGACTAGGCCATCTTTTGATACATATGCAGCTAGAGTCAAGACCTCCGGGGTACTGGTTAGTTCATAATGTTGTTGCACCTACAGGGTTGCAGATCTCTTTAGCTCCTTGGATACATTCTCTAGCTCCTCCATTGGGGTCCCTGTGCTCCATCCAATAGCTGACTGTGAGCATCTACTTATGTGTTTGCTAGGCCCCGGCCTAGTCTCACAAGAGACAGCTATATCACGGTCCTTGCACCAAACGCTTGCTAGTGTATGCAATGGTGTCATCGTTTGGAGGCTAATTATGGGATGGATCTCTGGATATGGCAGTCTTAAAAGGAAAACATTTCCAAATTGTTCTTAAATACAAAATAAAGCCAATAATAACTGCTAAAGTATAACATATCCACAAGAAATGCTAATTTTACATTTTATTTCTGATATTTTTAATTTCATTAATTTATGTTATTAATAGGATTCTGATGTCTTGTGTGTTTCTGAAAGCGTCAAAACAAAATTTCTTCATGTACTTTTGGCAAAACAGAAGAAAGCAAGAATTCATAATTCAAATGTCATTTCCATTCTATCAGCAAGCCAAGATGCATCTGTGGAGTACAAACTGTCACGTAATCTCAAATAGCAAAGGATACAGTGCTGTTGGATGTTGAAAAAGACATATTACTATGCCCAGTAACTCAGAGATAAATGCCAGTTTTCTTTAACTGCATCAGGATAGCAATGTTTATATTTATCAAAAGAGTAAGATTTGTTTAAATGTGATTTTTCTCACAAGAAAAAAATGAGACAGTAGAACTTCCTTAATCTTAGAGACAGAGAAAAATAAAAAGACAAGCCACAGAACAAAATTCAAGATTGACATTACCATGTTTTCCTTAACAAACCAGAAGTAAAATCCTTTGGGGAAGAGAAATCACAAATAATCCCTAAACCACAGTGATCTTCTTGTCTGAGTTCTATGGATACAAAGCCATTAGAGTCCTCGCGTACTCCACTGAACTGTGAACAAACAACTCTGTATAAACACACTGTGTAAAGAGACTCAGCAAACAGCAGAGCATCCTTAAAATCCACCTGTTGTCCAGGTCCAGTTCCTTACATACAGTTAGTATGTCCTCTCTTTCTGTTATTTTTTATATTGCAAATGTCTCATTTCTCATGTGCTATAAGGAAGAGAAGACATTTCACTTGTTTTAAGAAAATGACATTTATAATTTTAAATCTACAGTTTGTGTAATTATAAGGCATAGAAGGCTCTGTGTTCCAGAAAGATACTAAGTTATTAGATATTCCATCTCTAGCTGAGGAGACACTGGCAACTGACTGACAGGTGGGTGAGAAGGGGTCAGTTTTTATTAAGGTTGTGGCCCCTGGTAAGTTGACTACTCAGGTGATAGGCCACAAATCCAAAAATCAATGGGCACCTTAACTGAACTTGATGGGTTTAAAGAAAACACAACATCACACAAAGTTGTGTGACTCTGAAAGAGAGAGTGAAGTGATGTTTGGCAGAGTGGGAGAAGGAACATAGATACAAAGTACTAAAAGAAAATGAGTACAAAGCAATGAAAATAAATTAGAAAAAAATGGTTTAAAATGACACAAATCTGAGGTGTCACATTCTCTTTAGAGTAACAGATAAAGCTTTAAGAAATTTTACAATAAATATTATTTCACATTTATAAATATTATTACACATGGATAGCTGAACCTCAAACTTCTATGCTCAGGCATATTTTGGGAAGAGAAACTGGAAGTATCATTACATTTAAAATTAAGCCTGTTCCTGTTTTTTGCCTATTAGGATTTTAGTTCGTGTAAATTAATGGCTAGATCGCAACAGAAATGAAGGGCTTGGGTCCATGGTTAAGACTAAAAAAATTATTTTGTAATTCTGAGGTTCCTGTAAATCTGTCTTTCATCTTCATAGTTATTTGTTTAAAATTACTTTTAGAAGTCTATCTTATAATATCAATCTGTGGGCTTTCTCAGTCTTTGACTTTTATTTAATCTTTAGGGTTTCTTTTTTGTTGTTGTTGTTTTGATTTTTAATACTTTGACAAAGTGATGCGTGCATAAGTGTGTGTTGTAGTATAATTATTTCATAGTGTTTTATAAGTAATATATAACTGACAGACATGATATAAAAGAATAATTAATATTTAGGTAAATAACATTTATTTCCAGAGACAAGAACAAATATCCTCTACATTACAATTTTACAGTAAAACATTTAATTAATTTTCCCTATCAGTTTGTATACTATTGAGATTATGGTTATCTTTGATAAATCACTATCTTTAAATCCTTCAAGTTATGACTTAACATTATTTTTTGAAGGTATTTAACATTTGGGTTGCTAGAGTGTTATAATGTCTTGGCTATAGCCAAAGCTTTAAGCAGGCTTTATATATATTTATATGTGTATGTGTGTGTGTGTGTGTGTGTGTGTGTGTGTGTGTGTGTGTGTGTTTGTGTGTGTTTGTGTGTGTATGTGTGTGTGTGTGTGTGTGTATTTATGTATATACATGGCACTGAAACTGTTTTGCTGAAGAGCTTGAATGCATGTTTTGCCTCCTTTCTATCAGAAGAAAGATTTAGTTTTTGTCAATGTGAGATTCTGGAATCGAACATAGGTGCTGTTTGGACCAGTACAAACTGTTTATACCTCATGTCACTATATCGTGGAGTCTGTGGACAAAGTCCCAGACATTTTACAAGGACAGAGCTACTCTTTCTAGTAAAAAGGCAGGGACCCTTTTATAAGCAGCTGATCTTTTGGCTTTATATTATGTAAAGAAGCATAACAAGAGCCGATCTTATACCTATGCTTCATCAGTTGCCCATTAATAAACTGTGCTATTGCTGTCAACAGTGTATTGGCTTCTGCAGACATGCATGACTCTTCTTCTGATAAGAAAAGGCCAGTACATCTTACCACTGCTTCCTAATTTTTCTCATGAGCAACCAATAAATTGTCTACAGAAAAGCAGTGCTAAGTGGCTGTGTACTTTTCTCAGGATTGCAGTCTTCGGAATTCTAACTATTCCATAGCTTTTAGTCTAACTGGGTTGTTGATATTTAACTCATTTATGTATAAAATACATTATTTTCTTGTTTAGCTCAAATTTATGTAGTCATGCTTATGAGAGTTATGGATATATCTTCTAACACAATTATACAACACAAACATACAAGAAACACCCTGACTCTTCGATCCCTGAGTCTTATAATTTTTCTGCCTTTTCTTCTGTATCCCTGAGAACAACTGGCCTTCCCTAATGGATAGGCAGGTGGGGTAGACCAGAGTGCTTGACTCTACACATTCTCCTGCTCGGAGCAGGAGAAATGGTCTTCTCTAGGGTAGAGCACTCTGGTTATCCAATAGCAAATGGTCAGCCATGAATTTTAAATAAGGCAAGGTTTGATGGGAAGACAGAGAAGGAAAAGAGAGATGTAATTATAATCTCACAAATAAAAGAGATAATTTTAACAAATAAGTGATGTTGATTTAATTACGATAATTGATAGAAACTTTATTTGTACCACAATTACAATTTCACATTACTGGGTTATATAAAGAATATAAATGTGTTTTTCTTTTTAGTTACTCCCCTAGTGTTTTTTCCAGCTTTGCATAGATTGAGGTAGCTCATGTATTCCATTCAACATCTGTCTCATTTTTATTTTAAAATCCAAAAGAATAGGTAATCTACTGCCAAAGCTTCACATATTCCTTGATATATAGATCAATTACTAAGGAGTATCATGTGTAAAACACACACACAGTGATGCTGAAGTAGCATATGTAGAAGTCTGGGTATCCATACTTAAATGAATTTAAGGATGAAGTGTATTCATGCATACAATTGGTAAGCCTGGAATTAGGAATATATACACAACCACAAAGTACAAATATGAATTAATCCTAATAATGCAGGTAGTTCTTGATGTATAGCATACTTTGAACTCATTTTCCACACAAATAAATTTTTTACAAGCTTAATACTATTTTGATGTTACAAATCAGGTGCCCTATAGTACAGACTATTTGAATCAAACCATTCATATTTTGCCTAGTCTCAAAATCTTCCTAAGAGGATTGACACTTTGTAAACTTTTTTCTTTAAAAAAAAAAAGTCATGCCGGCTCGTTTCATAAAAGTATACTCTTAGCCACCTATATGACCCCGAATACCAGATCTCATACTAAATCAACTGTTCTTGGCTGTCGTTTAGGAATAGTATCAGGAATCAGTATTTCTCCTGATTCAGACTGCAGCACCACTGGGATAAAAGTTAGGAATAGTTTTAATTCAAAAAAGCATGATTTATATGCTGAAAGGTACAGAAACAGTATTAAAGTAAATTTAATAAATCTCTGAAATTAATAGATATCTCTTGCTCATCAATTTAACTTCCTGTTAAAATGATCAGATTCTCTAAAATGATTTGTTTTCAGTATTATCGCAGTTAAATGGGAGGAAGTGATATAATCCAGTCACATGGCACACACACTCAGAGTTCTTAATGTTTATAAGATTTTCTTGAATAATGGTTTCTTACTTTTAAGAATGCCATTAGACAATGTCTAAGGCTAAATGATAGTTTTATCTCATAATTTTTCCTAGCTATATTTTTTTTTCTGCAAAATAGCAAAAGTAGAAACACACGGCACTTTATTTCAATTCTGTATCAAGGACACGCTAATGTATACATAGTTAAAACTGTGCTCTTTTTGATCGATTGTCCATTTGCATGGGAAATTCTTGGAAATTATGATGAACCAAGGGTAAATATTTATCATCTCAGTAAATGACAATATTACTTCAAGCTACAATATTCTGTCATATGTAAAATATACTACATATGTAAGAATTCTCCTTTCTGAAGAAAATTGCTTTTTGATAGTGTCATTTTCTTTCCATTGCTTCAAGAAAGATGGATTTGTTTCTCCTCCATTAAGGGATTCCAATGTGCTAAATGCATGTTTGATTGTTTTCAAGTTTCATTCATCTCTATCAGTTTTAAGCTCAGACCTATTATACAGTAAATCCACGGGGATTTTGTTACAATTCTTGACTGCTTATATCTATTCTTTCAGTACCACAAGAGTGCCTCAGTGTTTTCAGCACAAACAGATAGTGGTGAGTTGGACATTTATTGAAATAACTCACATTTTTAAAAGAAGCAAGGATATTTTAAAGCTAGAGGGAATTGATAGTAAATAAAATTATTATATGTAAATGACATAATACATAAGCAGCTAGAACAGACTTCAGACAGGAAAATCATGCCTTTAACCTTTATAGAAGTTATAAGATGGATTTAAGGAGGGCTTTGCAAGTAGCTGTCATGTTGATTTTATCTTCCAAAATTACCTCCACCAAGCCCCTGAGTTTTAGGCTGAATATTTTTCCATAGTTCCTTTTTCCTTAATGTTACTTAATTAGGTACTTTAAGCTTCATAAATTTCACAGCTAACCACGTAAAGGAAAACTGGCAAAAATTGATAGCAACTTGTGACATTTATGAGAATTTCACAGTTCCCTTGGGCCCACGTCTCTGCCTCTTCTCCAGATGATCCCTATTGACTTTCTTGGTATTCTACCCATTGATTCATTATTTATTTTCACTAATCTTTACTTATATAAAGATTATTCTTTAGCACAATAAATAGAAATTATTTCCTTCTTATTATTTCCTTCCCATAATAAAAATTCAAGGAAGTTAAGAGGTTTCTCCTTCAGCAAAATCTTTCTGACATTGTGCAATAGTGTCTGGGTTTCGTTGCTGATTATGGGATGGATCCCCGGGTGGGGTAATCTCTGGATAGTCCATCCTTTCATCTTAGCTCCAAACTTTGTCATTATAACTCCTTTCATGGGTATTTTGTTCCCTATTCTAATGAGGAATGAAGTATCCACCCATTGGTCTTCCCTCCTCTTGATTTGATTTTCTTGTGTTCTGTAAATTGTATCTTGGGTGTTCCATGTTTCTGGGCTAATATCCACTTATCATTGAGTGCATATCTAATGACTTCTTTTGTGATTGGGTTACCTCACTAAAGATGATATTCTCCAGATACATCTATTTGCCCAATAATTTCATAAATCCATTGTTTTTAATTGCTAAGTAGTACTCCATTGTGTAAATGTACCACATTTTCTGTATCCATTCTTCTGTTGAGGGACATCTGGGTTCTTTCCAGGTTCTGGCAATTATAAATAAGGCTGCTATGAACATAGTGGAGCATTTGTCCTTATTACCAGTTGGAACTTCTTCTGGGTATATGCCCAGGAGAGGTATTGCTGTCTTGTATGAGGCTATGCCAGTGCCTGGAAAATACAGAAGTGGATGCTCACACTCATCTATAAGATGGAACACAGGGCCCTCAAAGGAGAAGCTAGAGAAAGCACCCAAGGAGCTGAAGGGGTCTGCTACCCTATAGGTGGAACAACAATCTGAACTAACCAGTACCCCCAGAGCTCATATCTCTAGCTGCATATGTAGCAGAAGATGGCCTAGTTGGCCATCACTGAGAAGAGAGGCCCCTTGGTATTGCAAACTTTATATGCCCCAATACAGGGGAACGCCAGGGCCAAGAAGTGGGAGTGGGTGGGTAGGGGAGCAGGGCGGAAGAAAGGCATAGGGAACTTTCGGGATAGCATTTGAAATGTATATAAAGAAAATATCTAATTAAAAAAAAAGAGTTTTCTCTTTTGCTTAACTTGACAGTTTACATATTTTAAACTCGTGATTAATTGACACACAAATGAAGAAGTTATTTTTAAGGAATAACTTTAGTTTTCAATTACTTCAGTTGAAAGAGACAATTAAATGAGCAGAAAAGGGAATTTATGAATAGATGAATATCCTCACTACAGGAAAATGATAGCGACAAGCGGGAAGATAGAGAGAGCAAAACACACACACACAAATGTGGTTTTCAGCCTTTCATCTGTGCATTTTTGAGTTTATCTTTCCAGTGGTAAGAATGATTTGTTGTGGTTTAAGTGTCAGCCTGCTGCCTGGATCAATTCATGCTTTTCATGTTTTTTTTTTTCATTTTGTAAAGATTTACTTATTTATTTTATGTATATGAGTACACTCTAGACTGTAGACTGTAGCTTTACTGATGGCTGTGAGCCATCATGTGTTTGCTGGGAATGAAGATTGCTCACTCTGGTAGACCCCTTTCACACTGGCCTAAAGACTTATTTATTATTATGTCTAAATACACTGTAGCTATCTTTAGATGCACAAGAAGAAGGTGTCAGATCTCATTACAGATGGTTGTGAGCCACCATGTGGTTGCTAGGATTCGAACTCAGGACCTTCGCAAGAACAGTAGTGCTCTTAACCTCTGAGCCATCTCTCCAGCCCTCAATTCATGTTCTGAAGAATGCTTTTTCATTAGTTACACTAGCATAAACACACTACTTTTGTCATTGAAATTCCAATGATAATAGTATTATCACTGTATAAATTATTTGTGTATTCATACTCCATATGCACTATAAATATGATGAGGCATACATAGAACATTTTCTGTTAGTTGGAAAAAACATTTGAGTTTATAGGGAATTTTCTCTATATAAATATCATCCTGGTGTTGAAACATCTGTGAAATTCTTTATATCCTCATGCATTACTTCTAACTGCTACTACGATTAGTATAAGCACTTGGTACTAAACTATGTCATATGGACCATAGCTCAAGTTTTAAAAAGCAAATTCTGTATAAAATTCTCAAATAAATGTTTCATGAAGTCAAGTTTTTTACACCATCCCTTTGATCAAATGGTAACTACATCTCCCACTGCATCCAAAATTAATTTAAAGTCCTCTGACAAACATTCATACTTCTTCCTGTTTAATTCAAGTCACCATTCCTGTGCTAATTTTTAATAAGAATAAACAAAATGAAAGTGTTTATGTTATTTTTATTTTTCAAATAAAATAATTTGTTTTTCAAATAAATGAGGTGGAAATTGGGGATTTACAGAAAGGAAAGAATATAGATTAATTGGCATGTAGCCTACCAATGATCTAAAATGATAAATGATACTTCTTGTAATTTTTATTGACAAAGAATCTAGGACTATAAAGAAAATAAAGAATATACTGATAATGCATGCAGTAAGAGGATCAATGACTGTGAATTGTTGGCTTTATGCAACTGCAACTACACTTATCTTCTGTCTCTTAGTAGGTTATCAGTTGGAGGGATGGTGTCTTTGAATTTTCATATAGACATGCTATTTACTTGTGAGACTATAAAGGTTAAATATTACATATGAAATGTCATATGTACTGTGGTGTGTAGTAAATAGTCACCAACACAAACAAAGAGCCCATCATGATGAACTTATCCATTGCAATCCTGGGTGTTGGGAGAGGGCTTAGTACAATCTAT
This sequence comes from Mus musculus, assembly GCF_000001635.26. Lineage (NCBI taxonomy): Eukaryota > Metazoa > Chordata > Mammalia > Rodentia > Muridae > Mus > Mus musculus. Next base: position 87,452,311 of record NC_000073.6, on the reverse strand, counting down.
CACAAGTGGAAAAGAAGTAAGGAAGCTAATGATGTATAAAGAGTTGGTATAGTAATGGGAACCTCTGAATAAGGATAAAGAGTGTTTTTTTTCTGTCACTCTTGGTGGAAATGTTGTGTTAAGAGTGTGTCTATACTAAGTCCATCTTGAAGTTATTTACTTTTTATTACAATTAATGATGGTTAAGAATTGCAGAAGAGGCTTTGCCAGCACCTGATTAAGAGAGATGTCGAAACTCAGAACCAATCATTGAACTGAACCCGGGGACCCCCAAAAGAAAAGTTAGGGGAGAAACTAAAGAAGCAGAAGGGGATTGCAACCCATAGGAAGAATAACAATATCAACTAACCGGACCCCTCAGAGATCCCAGTGACTAAACCACTAACCAAAAAGTATATCCCAGTGACTAAACCACCAGGCATTTATCATGGCTGATCCATAGCTTCTGCTACATACGTAGTAGAGGACTGCCTTATCTGGCAACAGTGGAAGGGGAAGCACTTGATCCTGTAGAGGTTTGATATCCCAGAGAAGGAGGATGTTAGAGGGGTGAGGTAGGTGTGGGTGGGTGGGTGGGTGGGTGAGCATCCTCTTAGAGGCAAAGTGGAGGGGGAAGGATTGGGGGCTCATGGAGGGGAGACACGGAAGGGGGACAATATTTGAAATGTAAACAAAAAATCAACAATAATAATAAAAAAGAATTGCAAAATAACTATCTTAGGAAAGCAATAGAGTTGACCTGGGTTTTTAGGAGGATACGCATACACACAGATGCTGAAGTCTCTCACATACAATGCTGTGTTACTTGAGCATAAATTAAAACATCGTCTCATTGACTTTTATCATTCAGGGTTTGTTTATATCTAACAGTGTTTAGTGTTTTTTCTTTATCCTCCATTGTTGCTAGAGAAGGAAAAAGGTTACACGTCTTCAGTATATATACCAAAAACTCATATTTCTAATCCTTAGGTTGTTGAATTCATAGATGTGGGAGTTTAGATAAGATTAGCTAGTTATGCTTATTTTCACATAGAATCATTGACTTTGTTTATTATTGGTCCTATCATATACTATACTAGGTAATTCAACATAGAAATATACATAACACATATAATCAATATAACCATAATTAGAAATTTAAAATCCAATAACAACCACACCTTCTTTGTTGTACATACACAGAAGATGGACCCTCAAGTTCAATCCACACTCTCTCATTATTCACATAAGGCTTTCCAAAATCATTCTAATCTTTCTAGGCTCATTTCTCATTGACCCTGTACTATTCAATATTACCTTCCATACTTAGCTACTTTTACTTTCCAGTTATTGTTTCTCAACTTCCTGTAAGGATGTAATTGGAATGCAGTCAACTTCTTCTCCATAATTTTCCTGATTTAAGTCCTTACTTCTGAGAAACTCCCTTTGTTCTCACCTTTGATCTTGTAGCACTTACGTTGTTTGGATTTTCATATGCTCCTTTATCACTACACAAAATGTTGTCTGCAAAACCATAGACAACTATAACTACTCTTGGAATTTGACAAATAATGGGTGCATGATAGAAAATGTATTGAAAAATTAGTGAGGACCTTAGTGAGAGGGATAAGGAAAGCTTCATTATTATGATTTTAGATATTGGAACACTGAGGTTTTAAAAACAGATAACATTTTCTACTGAGAAATAAATGTAGAGCCAATCTCCTACCTCTATTCAGCACAGTCTGAGCAGGGGGAGGGGCTAGCTCTTTATGAACCCATTTCATAGATTCACACTGACTGTGCTTCATGAGTATAGTTTAATTAGTTTGACTTGAATTTAGTTTCTATTCACCCTAAATTCTTTCAATTTAATTGCAAATTATAACCATCTTCTCTTCCAAATTGTCCACAGTGTAGCCTACTACCTACATATATGCTTAAGTATCTCTGGGAAAGGAAAATTAGATCACTGCTTTTGTTTTCTTGACCTTCATCCTTACTTCTCTTTTCAATTCTTATGCTAAGTTCCCCCAGGTTTATTCATCAGTTTAAGTGATTTTAATCTCATCTTAATTCCTTGCCATTCCCTAGGAATTGCTTAATACTTTCTTTAACTAAGCTAGACAGTTTTAAAATAGGTACTTGAAATGGTGGTCAGTTGACATTGGGCTCTGTTGAATTTCATAGTTCCTTTATGAAATTTTCATTTAAAATTATTCATATCTGACAATATATCCTCTTAAAATGTGAATCTCTATTAAAAGGAATGCTTTCATGAATACTTTCTGAATACTTGCCCAATCGGTTCCATGATTATTGAAGAACACTAGAAAATAGAAGCAATGAAGCACTGTTACTTCCCATGCAAACAGAGGCTCATGCCTCCCCACCTCTGCCGTACATGGTCTCCATTCAGATAGACTGTTTATTTAGTCAAAGATCACTCCTCCTAATCCCACAAACTTGACTCTCCATACACTTCTATACCAGGTAATGTGACTGCCATTCCATTGCCTAAACTACCCTGTGAAAGCTCATAGGGACACAGTACTATTTAGACTCAGTTGCTTCCTTGCAAGTATCTGTTATAGCATATGTACTGGCATCCACATTCCCTTTTCATACTGAGCAACTTACTGTCCTGGGCTCCTTTATTCTTGAGTCTGTTTTGGCTGCCTTTTCTCTTTCTGTTATGTTGCAAGATTTCTATCAGTTACTTCTTGAAAGAATGTTCAAATGTCACTCAAGGGTCCTCTTACTTTGTACATCCCTCCTCAAGCATAATCTATCTGTCTTTTCACAGTTCTCCTAATGTATAAAATATTTTGACTATTGTTTGCCATTCATATTATGCTGTTTTGAATTGTGGACCCAACTTCAGCTTCTTGGAAGACAAGGGTAGTTCTTCTCTGGGTTTTGTATTTCCAGCATCAGGCTTCAAGCTGATCACATGGTGAAGTTCAGTGAATGGTTCAGTTAGGAAATATTTACAATCACCAGCATATCTCAGATTTTTTAAAATCACCTCTGATCATCAACTAGTAATTCCTAAAAGAGTTACTTTATATCCACTTTAAGAATTTGGAAAAATTGTGGTTTTCCAATAAAATGCATAGTTTCTGTAATTTCCTTTAAATTTTATGGGTGATTATGAATGATTCAAATACCCATCTGGTTTGTGAGCAGGCACTATGTAAATATATGGTATATAATAACTAAAGAGGTGATTAATTGCTTTATTTGAATTCTGTACATATAATATTAGACAAAAGCCTGAGAAGTAATAATGAATGGATTTTAAGTATTGAACACATATTCAAAAATTATCATAATGTAATAATCAAGTGAGGAAAGTGAAGTTCTCATGGAAGTGGTATTTGACCTACACATTGTTGGAGCAAAAGATAAAGTAGAAAAACATATATATTATAAAGTCCTTAAATCAAATTATAATGCTAATACCAATATCAATAATTATAATCTTTTATACCAGGTATTACATTTTTTGCTTACTTACAGCACTGGAGGTTAGAAATCTGCTGAAAGAGACAGCAAGGATGTTTCTTCTAAGGCCTTTTTTTGTGATGAAAGATAACTTCACAGTTTTCCCTCTGTCTCTGAGTTGAAATCTTCTTCTCCTGAGGATGTCATTAGTCTGTGATGGTCTCATGATTCATTTTATGTCAATCATTTTTGTTTAAACTCATTTTCTAATGTAGTCACCAGGGTTCTAGGAGTTCCCTCACCATTTGAACTTTGTGGCTGAAATGGTTCATCCAATACTGTTATACTCTGTTTCACCAAAATGAAACTAGCATCGTCACAGCTTAAGTAGGTTACCCATATTTCTAGAGTTATTCTTACAGTACTCTGAATCTAAATTTCCAGCTGAAGACCCTCAGAATTTCTTCCTAATCCTCTACAAAGTGCTCACCCTGCAGATTTTTATTTTATATTCATTATGCATACATATGTGTTTGTGTGTTTAATGGTGTGCTCATGCATGTGGATGTTAGAGGCTTGCATGTTTTTCTCTACCTTTTCACTTTATTTTCTGAGAAAAGATCTCAATAAACCTGGAGAGTGCCACTTGGCAAGACTAGCTGGACAGGTAGCCTCAGGAAAGGGTCTCAGAGGACTTGATATAAATATATTTAAGTCTGAAACAAAGGGTCCATCTTGTTCCCAGATTCTGTTCTTAATAAGCGCAAATGACATGACAATTTACCAATGTAATTTATATTGCACTCTCCTTCTGAATGGCTGCTGGGTATCTAGACCCAGTTCATCATGCTTGTATAACAAGTACTCTACTGACTAAATCACCCTGAAGCCCATCTTCAATTGTTTTTCTCAATTTAAAAAATATTTCTTAGCTTTCTTAATAATAATTTTGTGGGGACCTGGGAAGTTACCCAACCTCCAGTAGGTGGCCCCACACCCACGCACGTACAAGCAATGTTAAATGGACTCAGTATGTATGGGATTGGAGAGTGAGAGAGAGAGGGAGAGAGAGAGAGAGAGAGAGAGAGAGAGAGAGAGATAGATCAGGATATTGGGAAAGAAAAGTGAGGGAGGAATGAGGAGTAATTGGAAGAGAGATAATGGAAGATAATGGAGGTTAGAGTCTTTCATATAACACATTATATGTACATATAAATAATGAAATGTTTTTAATCATTAATAAAGGTACAAAATAAAACATTGTTTGAGAAACCAAACAATGATATCTTGTCCATAGTATATCAAATATAACCCCAGATCCAAAATGTAGAATATTTATTTCAAAAATATTAATATTAGCTCTTTTATGAAGTAAAATGGGTAGTTTCTGCCATGTAAAAGAATAGCCACAACTAATCAGTTTGGGTGCCTAATAGACTGTCTAGGGCACATTGCACACCTAGCTCATTGGTTTCTCACAAGCTTTTGACTTTGTTATTAGGTACACTTTACACACAAGGAAACTGAAACCAGGAAAAACAATTTGTTGTTTTACACACACACACACACACACACACACACACACACACACACACACACACAATTTGAAACAAAATGTCTATATTTTGCAGTTTTCTCCTTGCCCACACACCACAGAGCACATATTTTCTTCTCATCTGTTCATCCTGCAGCATTGATAGATACAATATTGATAGATTGTACTGTTATTCTTTTCCTTAACTCTTTCCACTCACACCTACCTGCTTTGGATATGCACTGTCTAGAAAACACTAAGCAATTTGGGAGTCACTTCATGGACACTCACAAGCCTCCCTAAAAAAGGAATCTCAAGCTATTCATTAGAAAATCCCATGTCAGTGTCTATCTCTGGAATTCTCGGTACTGAATTCTGGGTCCCTGTAGTACAAGAAGGAAAACTGAGTTTCAATTATAAACACACACACACACACACACACACACACACACACACACACACACACACATCTTTAGCCTTGTATTTTACAATTACGAATTCATCTCTTTTCTGCCATCTGAAGGTTATTTTATGATAAAAAATCCATTTCTCGTGTAAGAATTACTGACTGAAGATGTCTACTTTAGACTTTTAACACCCTACACATGCACAAATAAAAAGGTTTTCTACCTTTTGACACAAAACATTAAAGTTTTGTTTAACTATCTACTTTACTTTCTAATTGCTAAGGAATTTCTTGCATATTACCAGAAAAGTATTAAACTTAGGTATAGCTGTACATCACAGAATATGATATGAAATCCCAGATAATTTTAGCACATTCTAGTTGAGTGTACAATAGTCAGTCTTACACATTACTTCAATATTTTATCTCAAAATTCCAGAGAGATTCCTTTACATTTAATGGAGAATTCATACTATGATATTAAATCTTGTAATACATTCACCACTTTTCTAGAGTTCTATTTGTTTGAGAGTGAAAATCTTTTGCCCAGAAGCATGAGACATAATATGTAAAGTCCTATGTAGCATCTCACCATTCAGTAGTTCTTGTTTCTACACCTCTTCTTTTATTTTGTTTTTTGTTTTTTTTTGGTTTTTTGTTTGTTTGTTTTTGTTTTGTTGTTGTTGTTGTTGTTTGTATGTGTGTGTTTTCGAGATAGGGTTTCTCTGTATAGCCCTGGTTGTCCTGGAGCTCACTTTTTAGACCAGGCTGGCCTCTAACTCAGAAATCTGCCTCCCAAGTGCTGGGATTAAAGGTGTGCACTAACATGCCCAGCTCTTTCTTCTTATACATAGATTTCCTCTCTGAGAAATTTAAACTTTACTCATATATGTCTACCAAGTTTTATTATATGATTTAGTCCATGATTGTGTTAAAATAGAATACTTGAGACTGGCTGATTAAGTAACACATGTGTTTCTTACAGTTCTTAGGCTATGGGTTGAGGGTTTAGGGTATTCTTTTCTTGAATTGACATCCAATGTGACAAGATTCATGCTCAAATAGAACAAGAGAACAAGAACAAGAGAGAGACAACTTTTTTTTCATAACAAACACAGACCTAGGGAAATTATCTCACTCCAACATTAATCCGTTTTTGAGGGCAGAACTCTTGTGAGCTCATCTCTGATATTTGCTTTGACATTCAATACTTCCAGATTGAGGGTCAAAATTCAATATAACTTTGGGGGGATACATTCAAACGATAGCATTATCTTTTATCTATCATCCACAAAGTAATCTGCATAATCTGTCAAAACGCTTATTTGTTAATGCCCTCATTCACCACGCCAAATTTGAAGAGCTACTTCCTACTGCTCATAGAGGGAAAATATGCAAAATTCCGACACATGACATTTGCTATTCTTGATGGCTGAAACCCAGGTTTTTGTTCTCCAATATCATCCAAAAATATTCCCTCCTTGACCCTTATGAACAACTATGTCACACACTAAGTGCGTGTGATTTGCTGTATACCTGTTCCTCTTCATTCTTTCCCCTGGATACTCATTCTTCAACTCTGAGCTTAAAAATACCATCAAAATCTTTCTTTGAGTTTGCACACTTAGAGAACCCTATAACCATGAATCAGGACTTCTTTATATAGAATTCTTTTGTAAAATTTTCTATTGTATAATTACAAAGATATTTCTAAAATTACTCTTTAGGATGTTTAAATCTACCACTATACTGTTAAGAACCACAGGGCAGAGGATTTCACTAATGCTTTGACCAGAAAAAAAAAAAAAGGGGGTATTATAAATGCTGAAAACTTTTCAGAGGAATTCACCCATTTTAAATGAATGAATTTTAAGAATAAAATGTCTTATATTTGTATATACAACATTTTGTTACATTTTGTTATTACTAGTGGATGTTCTAAAATTGATTCTTAAACACTCAACTTTTTTACGGCCCTTCTGTTAATTTTGTTTAATAAACTTATGTTTTGTTTTAAAATAGTTTCACTAATTAGATAAAATACTGGGGTTTGGCATGCATCATACCTTGTTTATTGAATCAATAACATCTTAAAAGAGTATGGAACTGTTGTTGCAGTTAGCAAGCCAACACTGATAAATTACATAGGCAAAGTCCATATTAGAAGTGACCCAATGTAATTCTTGGACCTGTGCTGTGACTAAGATCCTATCTTACCATTATTCACCAAGCTTTCCTATTCTCAGCTATGATAGTTTTTCTCACTTCCATTTATTAATCTTGACATATTGGAGTCCTACTCAGGTGTCTTATATAATGTCCCTTAACAGAACTTGATTCTTATTGGATATAAGTTTTGTATTGTAAGAATATTACAGAAGTAAAGTGCTATGTGCTTCAAATCATATCAAGGACATGCCACTGTTAATAGCATATGTTTTCTGGTACAGGTGGTTTCTGACAGGTTTCTCAAACTGTTAAATCTCTCTACTATCTGATAATGCACTTCAGAAGGAAGTCCTTATAGAATATCTGCAGAAAAAAAAATTATTATTTGAAAGTATTTGATATTGTAAATTGCTCCTACTTATTAATTCATTTATATTAGTGTAAATATACCTCCTTTATTTTATAGTTTGGACTATAAACCAATAATACCTAGTATTTTAATTTAAATTGCTCCATATGTAGCAACTGTGAACAATTTCAGTTTGATCCTTGTCCTGAAATATTTCTCTCTCTCTCTCTCTCTCACTCTCACTCTTGCTCTCTCTCGTTCTCTTGCTCTCTTGCTCTCTCTTCTCTCCCCTTCCTGTGTGTGTCTGTATCTGTGTGTATGTTATAATAAATATTTCTGTCTTTAATCATATCCTTACTCTATGCCACTACATGGTATTCATACAGGGAATTCATATTCATTTGCCACCATGACAAAACAAAACAAAACAAAACAAAACAAAACAAGACAAGACAAAAACCACAAGTTATTCTCTTGGAATTTATCTGATTTGTTCAATCTTATATTCTGGTGTTCCAGTTATGATTATGCTTCATCTTTAAAATTACTCAACAATTTTCATTTGGATCATTTGTTTTGTTTTTTATTTCTTCTTTCTCTGCTTCTCCCTTGATTCTTCGCTCTCTCTCTCTCTCTGTCTCTCTCTCTGTCTCTCTCTCTGTCTCTCTCTGTCTGTCTATCTGTCTGTCTGTATCTCTCTCTCTCTCTCTCTCTCTCTCTCTCTCTCTCTCTCTCTCTCTCTCTCTCTCTTTATCCATTTGGGTTTGAGAAGTTTCTGCTAAGTCATCTTTAAATTTTCTAACGTATTCCTCATCTATATTAAGTATATTCATCAACTCACTGAAGATATCCTTCATTTCTATTGTAGATATTATTTTATTTCTGAAGTTTTCTTTGATTCTTTATTAGAGTTTGTACATCTGCTTACATATATCATCTTGTCTTGTGAGTTTTTTATTGTGAGTTGTTTACATTTCCTTTTAAAACTCAGCGTATTATTAGTATAGTTTTGAGCTCTATGTTTGATAATCCCAAAAGTATACATGGTATTTGGAATTCTGATAATTGCTTTGTCTCTTTAGACAAGTTTTATTACTTTGGATATGTTTTGTTTTTATTTAATTGTAGTAGCTGAGGTAAACACAATGTTAACGTGAAGATTTATTTTTTTTTTCAACATCCAATAATCTTTCATTGATTTAATGTGGTCATAGTTGGCATAGGTTTCAGATTTCCCTAGTACCTTTGATGTTTTTTCTTTTGGTTTTGGAGTTCCCCATATCCCTTTCTTAAGGACATATATATTGTTCCTCAGAATATTGTAGTTCCTTTAGATGTAATCTCTGGTCTGACACTGTACCTTTGTTGGTGTGATGTTACAGTCAGAGAGCCAGGAAGTCATGTAACATATTGTGAAATTTTTGTAACTTTTAGTACACCAATGTCTGGATTGTGAAATTTTTGTAACTTTTAGTACACCAATGTCTGGGTGCTATGGCTACAAACTTGTGTCTCTAAACCTCTTTAACCTTACCCATTTTCTCCTCCCTTGATTCAGCAGTACAAAAAACATTTTCTGGAGGCCTTGGGCCCTTTGGCCTCTCCCCCCTCCACACACACACACACACACACACACACACACACACACACACACACACACACAAACATACACACACACACACACACACACACACACACACACACTGAATAAGATAAGAACAGCAGGTAGATTGGGAGAAATCCGTTTCTCCAGTAAAACAAATTGTGGACATTATCTTAATTGGAAAAGTTCTCAACATATTTCACAATAATTGCTTGCATGGACAGAGTTAGACAAGATCTTGTACCTTCATCCTGAAATCCTTGTAGAATTCCTGGATGTAAAGTCATAATGTGTGTTATAATATCCATGAGACTGCTACCCCAGAAGTTTGTCACTATTACCCAAGTCTAAGTTTTCCTGAAATGTTTAGGTGTTGTTATCATTTTATGGACCCAGTTGCATTGGCTCCTAGTAGATAGATTTTTAGTCATATTCTTTAGGATACATATATACCTACAGCTTTAGGGTAAGAAATTTGTTCTGAAACCTCGATTTTCTTATGGATTCAAGAGAAGTTGCTCATTTTCCACTTTATTTTTTATTATTGCATAGAAAATAGCAACCTAAGACTTTATATTAGACCAGAACCAAATAGTCTATGGTAAGTTTATCTTTAAAACTTATCACGCTATCTCTCTACGGTGGCTTTTTCCTAGTTCTACAATACCTCTCTCCCTATTTCTCAGACTTTCAATAATCTATCCAGATTCAGTACACGGGAGGGTTTTTTGGTTTATTTTTTATAAGATTTTCCACCCAAACTGTCACAGTGAATATACAGTTTACTATTAGTATTTCAATGAAAACCATATTCTAGACACAGTTTCATGAAATTAGTTGAAGATGAAAACTATCACTGACGATTTTAATCGAGACTAATGCCTTCATTTTTATAAGTTGATAAAATAGTAAGCAAATTAATGGTCACATCCATTAAATCTGGAGCTAAGGATTGATGCCCTTGTCCTACTAAGGTAAGAGTTTTGTTTTTATTTCTCAGTAGAAACAAGATTATTTATAAATTAAACTATAATAGTAATTTTTCTCAGATGAAATCAGGTACAAATTTTTCCTTCAGCCTCTGCATATTGGCCTGTTCCTATATCAAAGTTAAGAGGGTTTGGGAAAGGGCCAATTGTGAAAGACTCTGCATATACCTAATATATATATATATATTTACTTGTTGAAAATATAAGGCTTCAAACTAATAAAATATTATACACACACACACATATATATATAAGTTAATAGTATAATATCCATATGATTCAAGTATATATAGAATATTATATGTACATATCTTAAAACTAAATATATAGCATTTACATGTGATCTTTTCATGTTTGGCTTGTTCGTATTTTCTAAATTGAATGTGGTTAACAAGTAAGCCTTTTTTGAAGATAAAAGTACAAGCTAATATTTTTAAAAAGTCATAAAATTATAACTCTTAGAGAGACTTAGGGTTTAGAAATCAGTTCTAATCTTTTTCGGGTAAAAAAGCTGGAAAAGAATATCAAGCCTTCAGAGGTCTCTTTCCTAATTCTGCCTACCAGAAGATGACCATTATTAGAGAACTGGCTTCAAGCATATGGCCTTCATATTTCTGTCACAGCATATTTTTTTTCTTACCAGCTGTAAAGTTCTCCTAGTTTACTGATAATAATATGAAAGATGATTAGCAAAAGGGATCGGGAAAAATGCTACTATCAACAATCTGTGTCTGATGCTGTTTTAATCTACACAGTATCTTTGTACCATAAAAGTTATTTCCATTTTGAATTAGCAGAAGTTGACATGCAATATATGGCTTATATATATTTAATAATAAACCAAAATTAGAAAAATTTTGTTAGTCATGATTCATATTTTCATGTTTCACATATAGATAAAATATTGACTAGACTAGTGATTGAAATCCAGATCTCGTTGTGGTAAATCTCCAACCCAAATATGCCCAAGCAATGAAAACACAACTCAGTTAATAGGAATACATGCTGTGCACCTAGATTAGGCAGCTCTACCACTACACTACCATCTTCCACATCTATGAGACCCCTCATAACTTGAGGTTTCTCCAGGCCATGTGCTTCTGCTCCTCCTCCTATGCCTCCTCTTTCTCTTCCTCTTCCATTTTCTCCTTCTTCTCTCTCTCCCCACCTTAACTTTTATCTGCCCAATCATCAGCTCTCCTTTATTTTATAAATTAAGAAGAGAAGCAGGTTTACAGGAAATCACCTGAGTGCTGACTCATTCCTAGTTCGAATTCCCTCACAGGAGAATGGAATTAATATCAAATATAATTAGTCCCAGGGCTATCCAAAACAAGATCTCAAGTGATAGAATTGCTTTATACCATAAAAAATTATTATTTTCTTTTCTATTTGACTTTTTGTTCTGTTTGTTGTAATTTAAACTGTATTTTTTTTAAATTTATTGAAGTATTAACAGTCTCCCTTTTATGTAACTTGATCTCTACAATGTACTACCTTCTGACTTTCTAACTTACATTTAAAATTAGCAATAACTTATTTGGACTTTCATAAATATTTATAACATTGGAGTTTTGAATCAGTTGGATAGTAAGGATAAATTTTGTATTTTTAATTTATGTTTTAATCATGAGAGATTCAAACCTAAAGGTACTGCTCAAGGAGAGTTCATTAACTCCAGGTTTCTTGTTCTTCCCCTGTCAACCAGTCTTGTAACACAAATTGATTTCTTTTTCATGCTTATAAGAGCTCTCTATAAATTCTCTTACTATTTGAGAATTCATTTTTCGAAATCTTCTGATGCCTTTATTTTTTTTAAGCATTGTTACTAATTTTTATTGTGTCTAACAGAAACTAACATTGGCTTATTTTAGTAGGAACGTTCCAAAAGGAATTTAGTTAGCTTACAGAATTATTGTGAAACAAACTCAGGGGCAGATCAGAATAGGGGCAAACTCATGAGCAAACATACCAGAGAACAGATTAGTGCAGAATAGATTCCTTTCATGGTACAGCTGTCTTTTGCCAAGGATCACCTCAGCTTTGAGGGAGATTCTGAGAGAAGGAAACAACTGGATGTCAAATTTTGGTTCCAAACCAGTAGCCTACTTGAGATAGCTTTCCAGATTGCTTTCTCTCTGATCTTTTTTCTCTGGAGATCTCCAGGCAGCTCTCATCTCTGTATTCTGCTTTAGACTGTTCACCAAGCAGTTCTTGCTAAAAATTTCTCTGGATACCTCAGATCTTACAGATCATAAACTCAGTCTTTTATTGTACATATCAATCTAGTCATTTTCTCCAGGTTCCCTTTTGATTATCCTACAAATCACTATCCCATGACCTTGCCTCTTGATTCTTAGGATACAGCAAAGCACAATATTTTTTTTTAAACATTGCAAAATCATTCAAAGATCTGCCAGCAGAGCTGTACAAATTATAAGCTAGCTGGGTGGGACCCTGCCCTGAAATTATCACTTCTTCATGCTTGGGCCTGGACCTAAATTCCCTCTGTCCCAGGCTGACCTTGAACTCAGGAATCTGTCTGCCTTTGTAATCTTAAACAAAAAACTTAGCAGGATGGGATCTCTTATGATCACCACTCCCTAAATCTCCTTATCTCCTTCCTTACTGTCTTTCTTACAAATTGGTTCAGGGTGCAGCTGGTTTTGTTCTTTTAAAAAACTCCTGCCCCCTCCCAACAATTCATATCATATCCTTATATTTCACATAGCTGAGAAATTATATATTTTCAAACTCATGTTTCTAGAGTTCTCTTCCACAGCATTAAGGGCTATCCTGAAGATTCCAATGTTTATCATTTTGGTGAGATATTAGCCACACCATCACCTGCCAGATTCATGCTATCTCTGATTATCGGAGTCTTTACCATTAACAGGAAGGACATTTTTTAAAAGAAGAATGTGAAAATATGTACATTGTTATACAAACAAGCCATATTCCCACAGCAGCCATTGACACTCATGAAGGCCCATGCCTGTTGGCCCTGATTCAGGGGCAGGAACCATGTCATTCTACCTCTAACAAGTCCATATCTGACCTGGCAATCTTATTTGCTCAATGCTATTCCAAAGAATGTCATTGCCCACCATTAGGATGGATTTCCACTGTCCTTGGTTTGTTTGTTTGTTTGTTTGTTTGTTTTGTTTTGGTCGCTATTTCCTATTCCTAGAATGGTTTTGTCTTGTTGCCTGAATAGTAGTCATGTGGTCACATAAAAGCTTTATGGGAAGCTGGAAATGGGCTGTTTCATCTTCTATCATTAAAGGTAGGCTCTGCCTTAAAAACATGATCTTTCCTAACCATAAGACAAAGACTGAAATACCTGATATAGAGAAAAACAAAAAGTGATTATGGTCTAGTCTTTTGTCAATTTAGTTTTATATGGTTTTTCTTTTGACTTTCTTTGCATTTTTAAAGTTATATTTAATATTATGACAATATTTCATGAAAACAAATGTTGAATTCTGAAACCTCTATACTATCTATAAAAGTTTAATTTTCATAAGGAAAATTTGAAGTTATCCTCACACTACTTCTGATGAATGACCTTCTTCAGGACATGAAATTGTAACTTGTCAAAGTTTGAAGATAGCACTTGATCAAGTCTTGTGATATCAATAATTGTCTTTTAAGAACTTAAAATTTACACCTTATAAATAAAATGTTCCTGACTCTGAGTAACCCTTCCCTCTGTAGTATTTTTGAACAATGGCTGCGAAGGCACCGCCCTCTTTTGGAAGTTTACCCAGAAGCCAATGCACCTATCGGCCATAACAGAGACTCTTACATGGTTCCTTTCATACCGCTCTATAGAAATGGTGATTTCTTCATAACATCCAAGGATCTGGGATATGACTACAGCTACCTCCAAGAGTCAGGTAAAGCTCAGTTGCCTTCAGATGAACTATGGAATGCAATGTGGGTAACCTCTTTGGGGGCAGTTAAAAACACCTACTGTATACTCAATTTTTTTTCTAAAACTTCTAAAGAAACTATATTATGCCAATTTATAATTGTGTAAACTAGAACTGTATTTCAATGATTCCTAAATTTATAACTATTCCATCTAGTATAGGAATTTTATACAGTTAAATTGTTGAAGAATATAGGATTGGGAAGCTTTTGAACCATGAATTCCAATGAATTATGTCAGCTGTTTTATGACCTAGGGATATTCTTTCAATTCTGTGAATCATATTTTATTCATTATATATTTAGATAGGAATAACTGTATTTTTCTGAATCAGGTTAAAGAATTCAGTCTACGAATCATATGGTATTAACAATTTGTGATCTTCCATCTTGAGACTCTTGGTAGGATTACCAATGCAATAATGGAAACTTTCAAAATGAACTAATATTGGGTTTCATAATAATTCTTTAATGTTAACTATTATACCTTTGGCTAGAAGCATAATGTAAAGCCTTAGGACTGGAAGTAGCTATGGGCTTTGGCCTTCCTAGTCAGAACTACACTAATATCTTCTTGATGAAGAAAGAATAGGTAGTAATAAAAGCCTAGTCCATGTTCTTCCTATGGGGCTGCAAACCCCTTCAGCCCCTTGAGTACTTTCTCTAGCTCCTTCATTGGGTACCTTGTGCTCTGTCCAATGAATGTCTGTGAGCATCCACTTCTATATTTTTCAGGCACTGCCAGAGTGTCTCAGGAGACAGCTTTATCAGATTCCTGTCAGCAAGCTATGTTGGCATCCACAATAGTGTCTGGGTTTGGTGGTTGTATATGGGATGGATCCCCATGTAGGGCAGTCTCTGGATGGTCATTCCTTCAGTCTCTGCTTCACACTTTGTCTCTGTAACCACTAACCAAAGAAAATACATGGTGGACTCATGACTCTAGCTGCATATGTAGTAGAGGATGGTCTAGTAGGTCATCAATGGGAGGAGAGGCCCTTGGTCCTGTGAAGGTTCTATGCCCCAGTATAGGAGAATGCCAGGGACAGGAAGCAGGAGTGGGTGGGTTGGTGAGCAGGGAGAGGGGGGAGGGAATAGGAGGTTTTCTGAGGAGAAACCAGTAAAGGGGATAACATTTAAAATGTAAATAGAGAAAATATCTAATAAAAATGAAAAGAGAAAGAAAGAAAGAAAGAAAGAAAGAAAGAAAGAAAGAAAGAAAGAAAGAAAGAAAGAAAGAAAGCCAGAAAGCCTAATCCACGCAGGATCTTCCTACTATTCTAGTCTACCTATTTGTTGCAATGACAAATGACTGAGAAAGTCACATTAAAAAAAGGTGAGGTTTCAGACCATGATCAACAGGTTTTATGGGTTTGAAGTTGAGGCAAGATAGAAATATCATGTTAGGGGTTTGTAGAAAAGACAAAGAGGGAGTTATAATTACGATGCATCCTTCAAAGGCAAACTCCCAGTGACTTAATTCCTCCAATCAGTCCTCACTTTCTACTTTCCAGAAAGTCCTAATTAGTGTATCATATTGGGAATCCATCAATTGATTAGTCAATTAATGTAGCCAGAATCCTCCTGATACAAATTGTCAAACCTATCAGCTGGCAACTAAGTCCTTTAAACATTTGTCTTTGGGTGTGTGGGTATGTTGAACTATATGTATTTACATCATTTAATTTATTATTCACTAGATAGGTATTATTTTCCATAAAAGAGATGAGAATGCCAGTCTTATAGAATTGAAATGACTTCTTAAATGTTAAATAGAAAGCAAGTTTTGACAGTTCCCTTAGCACACTATGCTTTCACTATAGCATATAAAGACTTCTATATAAAGGCTAGAAGAATACAATGTAAAATTACAAATTGTTACATGAAAGAAACTTGAATACTTTCATTAGATAAGGAGAAATGAACAAATGTGTGATCCTCAATAAAACCTAGCTCGTATGATCAACTTTCATTTCACTGAAATGACTAATCACTGTAAGGACCAAATCCAAAGTAGAAGTCTGTCTTACTTAGGGTTTTACTGCTGTGAACAGACACTATGTCCAAGGCAATTCATAACGGACAACATATAATTGGGCCTGGATTACAAATTCAGAGGTTCAGTTGATTATCATCAAGGTTGGATGCTTCTAGACATACATGGGGCTGAGAATTCCACCTCTGATTTCAAAGCAGCTAAGAAAAGTCTGGCTCTGAGGCAGCCAGGACAAGATTCTTAAAGCCTACCCTCACAGTGACACACTTCTTCCAAGGCCACACCTTCTCCAAAAAGGCCACACTTCCTGATAATTCCACTCCCTGTGCTTTGCATGTTCAGACCACTACAAAATCCAAAAGACTGTGCAAGGAAATACAAAGACTGAACAGCAAAATTTTACAAAGATTCAGATAGGAAAGCACTGATTTGTATACAATTCATCTTTTACAATGTTTGACGAGTTAGTAGGCCGCAGATAGAAAAGGGCAGAAAATATTTTAACCTGAAAGAATAAGACTAAAAAGCAAAATGACCTCTGTGTTTATGAAATATTGAATTCTTCTATTGGTTATTATCAACAAAGAAAGTAATACTGAAAAGATTAAGATGTTTTGTAAAAGTTATCACAAATTATATGCTTTTTATTACTGCAGCATTGTCTAGGTATGATCCATGGATCACTTTATTCCTCATTACATTTTTAGGACAAAACTCATAGAAATTGGCAAATAAGTTATATACTGAATGAAGAAAACGGAGATTATAGGACTCTTTTGAAGCTTTTTAACCTGTGGTGCAAATTCATTATAGTAAAATTCAATGATATATTTAACAATAATAAAAGAAGGGCCAAACACAAGGGGTACATCCATATTTTTGTTATGATAGAATAAGATAGGAAACATCAGGGTAAATATTTCTCAGTGCAAATGGTACCAAAACTTGAAGCTCCAGACACCTAGGCCTTAGATCTATATGAGAGAGGAGGGTCAAAAAAACCTAATAGAAAGTTGAATATATTTTTCTAAGTATGTCAAAATAAACAGTATTAATTTGAAATGCTTTACTGATTTACTATCTCTTTTATACAGTTATGAATTTACACAGTTAAATTTAGAGAAAGTTGATTTTAAAATAAGTAATAGAAATTGCCTATTTTCTATTTTATGAACCATTCTTCATTATTGTTTATGCATTCAAAGTACTTAAAATTCATCTCTATTCATTGCTAAACTTCAAGATTTCTAAAAAAAATATTAAATGTTTTCAATAATTTAGTTCATGCGGGTCATTATTCATCATTCAGGTATTCATGTTGATAATCACTTAAGTATTTTGTTGTAGAGGGCAGCTAATGTCTGAAATTGTCAAACATTTTCTCTTGTAATGAGATTCAGTGATGCTTTAAAAACTGAGAAGTAGGTGATTTTCTTTCAGGGGTAACTGATAAAAGGCAAGGAGAGAAACATCAAAAGAGAGTTTATTTTGGCATATGATTCCAGAAGTCTTGATGTCTTAATGCTAGAGAATGTATATTAATGGCCGCTGTGCACATGAGACTTGTTTGTATAATAATCTACATAATTACTTTAGGTTCCCCCTTCAGAGAAATGTCTTCTTTGCCAAGGTTAATGACCCTTGATAATCAGAAACCACAATAGTCCTGGAGACCAGGGTGTGTCTAATGTACTAAAATGCTCTGATCTTCAGGACAGCCTGTTAGAAAAAACAAAAACAAAAACAAAAAATCTTCTGAAAACATGAATCCAAGAATGTATAATTTCTCAAATATGCGAAACATAGGGAAGCATAATGAATTATAAGAAAGGCTTCATGGACCTAGAAGAACAAAGGCAACTGCGCTATGAGCCAGCTTGACAGAAAAATATTAAGAAAAGAGAGAAAGAGGTAAAGATGGAATGGTGATCTCAGAGATGGATCTCACCCAGGTAGCTTATTGTCTGTGCTTACAAAGGCAGGCAGATCTCTGAATTCGTTTGCCACGTTAAAAAAATAAAAAATAAAAAGAAAGAAAAAAATTGTACTTGCTGATTTATGAGATAATCAAAAAGGAACATGGAGTAAATGACTGAATTGATATGTTAATCTGGGCTTTAGTCTGCAAGAGAAAGCTACCCAGAGAGAACTGTTTGGAGAGCAAACATTGGTCTTTTAGAATTTTCTTGTTTTGTTTTGTTTTTTTGTTTTTGTTTTTGTTTTTTTTATTGACCTTGGTCAGAACACCCAAGTTGGTGGTTTGTTTGTTTGTTTTGCTTGTTTTTGTTTTTGTTTTTTTCTAGCAGATTTTCTGACTTTGGTCAAAAAACCCAAAAGCTATCCTAAGGAGCTGTTACAGCTCCTTTTAAAAATTTTTAGCAGAATTTCTGACTTAGGCCTGAAAACCCAAGAATTTTTTTTTTTTTTTTTCTTTTTAGCAGCTTTCTGACCCTGGCTGGAAAATCCATGCACTATCCAGAGAGCTTTTAGATTTTTTTTTTCTTTTGGCAAGCCTGAGCTGCCTGGAAAGCTGTCTCAAGCAGAACACTGAGCTGTAAGTTGTACCCATGACTGATGTTGAGTTGTTTTTTGACCATTCTCAAACACCACTCTGAGGACCCCCTCTCCACTGTGAGGCTATTTCTTAGCATGGAGAGATGACGTAGTATTTAAGAGCACTAGCTGTTCTCTTTGATCCCCAGGACATAAAAGAAATAGCACTTATTATGCAATGTGCTACACATTGAGGAGACATTTAAAATGAACTATGTATGTGAATATCTAAGAGTAATTGAATCTAGACATTTAAGTCCCATTATCAAAACATGTTTTTTAAGTGTATTTAAGAGTGATTTTCAGAATTACTGAAAGTAAATATCACATTTCCATTGATCTCATATTTTTATTATATACATTAATGTCACTCAAATCTAGAGATTTCCAGTTTTTATGTCAGTTATTTCTTAAATTTTCTAATGATGATAAACAATCAAACAATCGGTTTCATTAAAACTATCTTCATAACTTCTAAGAAGATTTTCAGAGACAAGTAAAGAAAAAAAACAGAAAAAAGATGGAAAGTTACTTATCTCTATAGTCACCACTTAAGTAAAAAAAGAAGTTCTATTTTTGTCCTCTTTGAATACTGAACTTTAATATGCAGTTAGTCAAATCCCCCAGTTGAAAGAGAATATTCCTGTGTCATTCATTCTGAACATTATCAAGCTAAAGTGAGACAAACATCCATTTCTCTCCAAATACCTCATAAGTAAATGTTGCCTTTTCTTTGTTTTACATATGTAATTTCACTGTGAATTATTTATATAGAATTATCATTCCAGCATGCCATGAGTACTTATCTTTTATTTTTATGGGATGAGCAGTTAATTAACTTCTCAAAGTAATTAGAACGTTTGAAGACTGACTATCAGCAAATAAATAGGAATGAGATTAGATGAAAAGATAATTTGATTATTAAATTAGATGAGGGGGCTACTCAAAGGATCAAAAAGGACAAAGAAGGATAAAGATATAGAGAACCAGGTCTTCTTCAGTTCTCTCCAGCTCTTGATTTTCTGCTTCTTATATTGTGCTGGCTTCATTTCCTGAATCCACTCTTTCTTAGTTTGCAGGATAGTGCATTCCAAACAGTGATTAGGAATAACTATCATGAATCAGGCATTCATCCATCCTGTACATTTATACATCCTGTAAAGTATACCTAAAAAAGGTGACCATGGAAGAATTACTGAAATTTCCACTTCAACAGAGGTGGGATTAAAAAGTGGATAGCAAAGATACTAAAACACTAGTTAAAATTTTGTGACTTAAATAAATTGTTTGCTAGTGTTTGATACTCTACTGAAAAAATAGTCCATAATTTTGAAGACTAGACCTTAATCTTCTTTAAGACTTAATGTTTACATGGGATTCTATAATCTATGATGGCTTATTCATATTCTTAACAGAATTCAATCTAAACAACCCAAACAAAAGACAGTATACAGAAGTTGCCTTCCATAAGCAATCTATCTACGTTTATTGAGATAATACAATGTACCCTTTCTTTGCTTCCTGAAAATTAAAGTTTATTATGTAGTCTGTAATATAAGCAGAATATTAATAATTAATATTAATACATTTTAACTGTTTCTTTGAGATACTGCATGCTTTAAGTATATATGTGATATCAAGACTATTATTTTCTAATTGTATTTATTTTGAGCTAATTTTCTAATATAATTAATATTCATATATAATTAATTGATATGATTCACTTCTACAAAAGCATACTACTTCAATATATATCATCTGATAATTCATGTCTCACCATACTATTTATTTTTTACTTTAGGTATGTTTTAAAATCCAGGTACTATTTTTATAATATATTTATGTATTTTTTAAGCTATAGTTTCTTTTAGTGCTGGAAAATAATGCACTCTGCTTATGTTTGTCTATATTTTGTATCTGCTTACATTTTATTCTCAGATGTAAATCATGTCATTCACCATGTTTCTTAATTTCATTTTGTCAAATAACGATATGTGTAATTTTAAAGGCTAGATTTTTCCAAATACCAAAACAATGACTTCACTTTCCATGTTTATGCTTTCACCAGGTTAGTGCCCCAAGTCGGCTACCATAACTTGTGTAGCTAAATTTTTAAAAATTATTCCATGTTTCCAAATAATATGTAAATAGCAATATCTTTTTATTCATCAAGTCTATCTCAGGTGTCTTCATGTATAAATGAGTTTACTTCTCTTACAAACCTATTTTATTTGTACCATTTCAATATGGGACTGTCACTTAAAGACACATTTTGAATTTTTTGTTATTTTTCTACACTGAATCTGTCTGATATAGTGATTTCTTATATTTTTTCTCTGAGAGCCAATGCTCCATATTTTTATTTTAATATATATAAAATACATCATGACCAATACCTGATTTTAAAAATAAACTCTAAGTTTTACCTCAAAACATAGTAGATACTGGCTAATTTATAATTTGTTTTCCATTGCTATCTATTGAATATCTCTCCCAATTGGCCTAATGTTTCTTCATTACCTTTTTGGAGTGTAATAATACATTCAGTCATGGAGTAAACATTTACTTTTCTCATGGGATTCAGGCACTCTACCAAATTTCAGGATTACTTCATTGTATCCACCAGCATTCCACCCATACCCCAGTTCCCAAAAAATGACTTGGAGGCTTATTATTATATTAATAAATGCCTGGACCTTAAACTAAGCTTCTCTGACTAGCCTGTAACTCAGTTATCCTGTTTATACTATTCTATGTTTGCCACATGGCTGGTTACCTCATTCAACTTCCTATCCTGCATTGCCTAGTTCCCAGAGTTCATCTCTCTCTGCCGGGTGTCCCACTTTGTAATCATTCCTCAGCTTATTGGCCATTAGATATTTATTGTCAAGTGATGCTTCCACACAGTACCGAAGATATTATCTCTACACACCACAGTTTGGGTTTTCAAGGAGTCAGTATAATATAGAACATAAACATATAATTAGTAACTCTAATACAATGTGTTGGTGTAATAGTAGAAGAAATGTTATACTTACAGCATTTAGATGTTTAGGGTTTCTTGGACTAAATAGAAAAAGTGGAAAAATGCTTATAAGAAACACATGAAACTAAAGGTGAAATTTGACTCTAGGAACAATTTTAGGAAAAGTACAGGGGAATATCAAAAGTACATTCTTTTCAAAATATGTATGTTAGACTATCTGTACTAGAAGATTCGGAGGTAGAAATTTATTTATGGGTGGCAGAACTCATAATTGTTCAACCCAGTTGTAATTTCTTATGTGGTTTGAAGTAATTATAGATGGTCAAAGGCTACACGTTTTCCTTACTTGAAATTATTTTTAAAATATTCTTGGCTAAAATCTATTGTCTTAAGACTGAAAATTTTAGTACTGGAGACATATCTCAACAGTTAAGAGTTTGCTTTTCTTACAGAGGAAAGAAGTTCAAATCTCAGTACCAACATGGGCAGCTTGTAACTACTTGTAGCTTTAGCTCCGGGGGTACATTCACCCTCTTTTTTACCTTGGTGCATTCTGCATGTACATGCACATGTCAATGTACACACACACACACACACACACACACACACACACACACACACGCACAGATCTCTGCAAGAACAGAGAGTGTACAAATGTCGTAGTGTTCTTGAGAATGCTCTGAGACTACAAAGTTTCTTCTAGCAGTATAGTCAGTGTTACTCAAATAATTTAAATTATCAACAGATCATCAACAGTTAATAATATAACTATGTTTCATAGATCAGCAGTATAATTACATAATCATCAAAAGGAATTGTAACAATAGTACCTAACAATATTGCACATCAAGGGTTATATTCAAGTTTCAAAAGATCCCAAAAGCAGAGAATTATTTTCTTTTCTTCCTAGGGAGGAAAGGGTGCTTGAGAAGGAAGAGGTTAATTTTCCCCCAAGATTTTCTTTTTATTAAGCAAAACAGCTGGCATTACAACCCAAGCCTCTTACTCCTAAGTAGCATGCTAAAATGCTGCTGATGGTGCTGGTGATATCTGTGAAAACAGCTTGATCTCTTTCTATTTCAGATCCAGGCTTTTACAGAAATTATATTGAGCCTTACTTGGAACAAGCCAGTCGTATCTGGCCATGGCTTCTTGGGGCAGCACTGGTGGGAGCTGTTATTGCTGCAGCTCTCTCTGGGCTTAGCAGTAGGCTATGCCTTCAGAAGAAGAAGAAGAAGAAGCAACCCCAGGAGGAAAGGCAGCCACTCCTCATGGACAAAGACGACTACCACAGCTTGCTGTATCAGAGCCATCTGTGAACATCCTAGGAAACAGAGTGGGACTGAAAGGTTTTACCTCACTCGACCTATTTGTTGGTGTTTCTACAAATTTAAACTAGTATAAAACATAGACCATAGCTGTTTGGCTTTTTTTCAGACCCATGTTTTTTCCTAAGTCCTAGTTTCTAAGAAATGACTGGGATTTGCTAAAATATATATATATATATAAATAATAACTTACTAATAGCTAAATAAAATTTCCTCTTACAACTAATTGAGCTGGTTTTTATGAATGTGTCTTAATTATTTAAACTTGAGGCACATTTTTGTTTTCCTTACTTCATTGTGAATTTCCAAGAAAAATATTCTCTCTCTCTCTCTCTCTCGTGTGTTTGTGTGTATGTGTGTGTTAACTGATTCAAACAATTTTGAAAATCTTGGATTGATAGAAATGATTCATTAATTTATGAAATTATTTCATTAATGATTAGGAAAGACGAATAATTACTAAATTAGTAACAGAGGAGAACATCTGCCAGCTTTTATTAATTGTCATTTAAGTTACCTTATCTACCTTCTGTGACTGGTGGAAAAATATCAGGCAAGAGATGGGAATGCTCTGCCTAATAGGATAGTGGCTCCTGGAAGGAGTGGGTTATTACTAGAGATTATTACCTGAAGTTTACCATAGCCAGAAAATTAATCAAAACAGATGACTCAGTAACATCTGAAGCTTCAAGTCGGCTTGACTGCAATCTGAAATCATCAAGCCCAAGAGCCAAAGGAATGGGAACAGCGATGGGAAACTATCTGAATCAGATTCTAGTGTGATAGTGTCAGGGGCACATGGGTCATCTTTGAGACCTTCACACCTGTTGAGTCACCAAAATTTGCTGTGAATGTAAATTTTTACTGTAAATTAATTTTTTCTTTTCTTTTTAAAAAGATTTATTTATTATTATACATAAGTACACTGTAGCTGTCTTCAGACACACCAGAAGAGGGTGTCAGATCTCATTACAGATGGTTGTGAGCCACCATGTGGTTGCTGGGATTTGAACTCAGGACCTCTGGAAGAACAGTCAGTGCTCTTACCCGCTGAGCCATCTCGCCAGCCCAGTAAATTTTTACTTTAGTGAAAGTAAAATTTAAGTTTTAGTTTTTAGTTTAGTAAAATTTTAGGAAGCAAATTTTTAGTTTTCTAAACTAATTTTTTTTTCTAGTACTGGACATCAACCCAGTGCCTTGTATATGCAATGCAAGCATTTTCTTGTACTCTGCTACCTAGCATGTATATATAAATCTACCCAACAAATGTTCATTACAGCTGACAAGGGTCTTTATAAACTCAGTGTTTCCCTTTATCACAATACAATTCCCTCCTTTGCCACTTCATGTCATCATAGAATATTGTTTTTTTCTCTAGCGGTTCAAGGTATGTATTTGTATAGCAGTCACACCTTTGATAAAAGTTACCATCTCTTTGATTATATATTCTCATTATGGTAACAAAATTAT
This sequence comes from Mus musculus, assembly GCF_000001635.26. Classification (NCBI taxonomy): domain Eukaryota; kingdom Metazoa; phylum Chordata; class Mammalia; order Rodentia; family Muridae; genus Mus; species Mus musculus. The sequence continues at coordinate 87,427,569 of NC_000073.6, read as the reverse complement.
ATTATGACTATTTCAATATATCTGAAAGTTTCATTAAATTCTCATTAACTTTGTATATTTCAGTCTTGCTTATTGTGAAGCTTTTATAAATTGCTTCACTTTTTTCTGAAATTGTCCTGTTGCTACATCATTCTGTTAAGAAATAAATAAGTGGCAATATTTTCCCCCTTTCTTCTTCCTCTAGGCTTTTAAAATTAATTTTAGTATTCATATATTTTTATCAAATCAAACATGCAATTCTCTATCTGTAGAGATTAACCTGTGATCGATACAAGTCATTTTAACTAGTGTCCTTATGAGGCTGACAGCAAGCATAAATCATTGATGTTCAGCATTTATATAAGCTTTCATTTATGAGTAGAGTTTGTCAGTTTATACAATAGAATATAAATTATAAACAAGCTATTAATACCACAAAAGCCTTAACATTATTTAGCTGTTGCAAACTACATATGAACAACTTTAGTAATTTTCATGTTCTATTTAAGTTTTATATGCTTCAAATTTATTATTTGGGGCCTCTTATTGTTTTTTTATATGGCAGCATTCTAGGATGGAGTGTGAAGAGATTTCTTAGCCTCAATCCCCATCTGATGCCCTATGGGCAGTGATGGCTTCTGTTTGAGGGACACTCAGTTTTCTATTCGAGTCCTGGTAGAGTTATCATGTTCTGGTAGAAGGATTCAAGCCCAGTAGTATAGGTACACCATGCCTTATAATGACTGAGCTATTACATTTAAAAAAGAATAAAAGCATGAAGCTGAGGAGGCAGTGAGGTGGGGGTGGATCTGCGGAGAGTCACATGGAGAAGTGGAGGGCAGATTTACATTATATCAAATTTTCAAAAAATAATAAAATATTTATAAAATGTAATTGAACGAACAATATGTGGGTTGGAATCAAAACTCATGTAGAACTTTCTTCAGTCACTAGATCTGATTGATTGTGAATTGATTATTAGCCATTTAAACTAGTAGACTCGAGACTTACCTTAATTATTTAGTTGCCAAATTTGGGATCACAATTGAATATGTCTCCTCAAAAAATATCTTAAAAATTCATAGTAATCACTTTCACTTTCCTTTTGCCTATTTTAAAATATATGCATTCTCTTTAATTAAACAGCTCTGCATCCTGTTTGTCCCATAGGTAAATAAAATGTTGAGTGTGAATATTTAGTGAAATATAGTTCTTAATAAATTTGCTTTACTAAAATTATTTTTACTTTCTTAGTCTTTTTTTTTTTTAGAAAATTAAAAGTAAATGTATAGAAGTAAAAAGTTTGTTTTCTAAATCAGTGTTCTATATGTTGCATAAACTGGTTCCTACTGCTGGATTTTGTTGGCTTTCCAGTCTCAGAGCAGTGTCTGGATTACAGGTAGATATTGCTGTACTAGGATGAAAGTAGACTGTTTTAATGAGAGATACTTTCAATTTCACAGGAAAGGTGATTTCTATTATGTTAGGCCAATAATCCTAACTTTAATGGCATTTCATAATGGGTGCTGAGTTAACTGTCTGATGCTGAAATTATACTAAAAATAATGTGGTGATCATGGAACCTCAAAATAAAACAAAATAAACTAAAAATTTATCACCTTTTAAAAATCTAGTATTATCTTTTCATTAACTAGAAAACAAATGTTGAAATGTTTAAAAAGAAATATTTAGCAATATACACAATAATTGATTAATTTCAGTTTAATTTTTAAAATATTTTATTCTTTCTTAATGACAACTACTGTATGATCTGGCTCATAAGTAGTAGCGGTAGCAGCTTTTGCAGAGCATATACCCCCTAAAATCTGTGTCAATATACTATTTGAGTTCCCTGAACATCTGTTTATTACAGTGCTACTCACAACAACTAGGTTGTGGAGACACCCCAGATGTCTATCCACAGACAAATGGATAGAGAAACCATGGCATGTATACATGGTGGAGGTTTGTTCAGCCATAAAGAAGAATTAAATTATGTCATTTGCAAGAAAACTAATGTATTTATAATTCATGATGATGAATGCAATAGGTCACACTAAAAATCACGTTTTTCTATATTATATATACATATAAGTGTATACATGCACATTTTCAGGAGGAACTATTTGTTTTTTTTTTAACGCATTCTAGAATGTAGCAGGAAAGACAATATTGTGGGTAGTTTGGGGTTGCATCAGTATAAGCAAAGAAAAAGTTATACAAGTATGAAAATTTTATAATGAGTACATTATAAAATTTGTAATGTGTACAATAAATATATACCAATATGCTGTATAATAAATATATACCAATGATTAAAGAAAAAATCCAAGTAGTTATGTATTTTACTTATAAAGACAAAATGAAATCAGCATTAACTTATTTCACAGATATTTCCTAGAATTTGGGGGTATAAAGATGATTAAGACACATAAACCATATGCTACATTGAAAAATGCAAGTGGGGTAATAGGAAAGTAGATAACTACTTATAAAATTATGATGGAAATAATCATTCTAGAGTAATATTCTAAAACACAATTTAAAAAGTAAGGTCATAAAATAGAAAAATAATTACCCATCTCAATTCTAAGACATAATTTTTTAGATTAGATTAATCTCTTCTTTAACAATTATAATAGAACCTTTTCATCATTTATATACTGGATGCATGTCTAAGCACTACTCTATATAATTTCTGCTTGTCATATGAACACTGAGTATGGTTATATTACTTTATTTTAATGATGAAGAAGCTTGAATAACAAAGATATTTTAAGAAGTCAAAAACCCTATTAAATTGTATGTATCACAATTTTTAATTTATGCCTCCATGACTTTAATTCTTATTTCTAATGCAAAGCCATATTGTTTCCATGACTTTTACACATATCTTTGATTACTTTACTATAATTATCACCATTACTAATAACACTGGGAATTTGTTTTATATGACAAAAATCTGTCATGTTTGCACATATATCATCATTCCTTGGATAGTGGAAGTTATTGAGCTGAGGTTATGCTCAGTGGATAAGAACACTTGCTGTGCAAGCAAAAAGGCCCTAATTCAGACTCCAACATCTATATAAAAAATATGGCCATGGTAATGCGCTCACCTATAACCTCAGTTCTGTGCAGGAAGTGTGACAGAGACAAAAATAAAATCACTCGATTTTCTGTCTACCTGCCTAGCTCCAGCTTCAGTGAGAAGCTCTGTCTCCAGTGAATAGGTAGAAATTGGTAAAGAAGGACACTGGGGATTCTTCCTTTATATATATATATATATGTATGTATATATATATGTATGTGTATATATACATATATATATATGTATATATATACATGTACACGTACACATACAGAGACAGACAGAAATAAAGACAGCAGAAATAGAGACAGAGATGGAGAAAATCAAAGTGCAGATGCAAATAGTTTAATTGTACAAATTTTTGAAGTTCAAATTAGTGGAAACAGATCTTTACACTAGCTAGTATGATTTTAAATTCACAGTTTGTCTCAGCATGTAAAAATAACTACATTGTACAGTAAGTCCTGGAATTCTATAGTTCCATAGGGACACAAAGTCAAGAAAAATAATACAGATAGAAAGAGATAATTAAAAATAGAAAGACATCATCCTGCTTCATCTTGACAGTAGTATGAAAGTTCCTAGATAAGCACCCACAGTGAAATAATACCTATTATGTCAACTGTTCTAAAAGTGTTCTTGGTGGGATGATTCTTATGTGTAGCAGTGAATAATCTACCTTGATCTCCCTTCTGGGAGTGGGGTCAGAACGTGTGATCACACTTCTTGTCACCTGCCAGAATTTTCTGGATTTGCGAATGAAAGACAGAGAGACAGAGAGAGACAGAGAGACAGACAGGCAGGCAGACAGACAGACAGACACACACACAATTAGAACACACACACACCATACACCACAACACACACACACACACATACACAGACTCGGGTCAGCTTAATTTTAATATGCCTTGACTAGTTCAGTGGCCAGGCATTTGCAAACCTCCCTTCAGCTAGCATACACTTCCATCCGTACTCTTCAGTGAACACTTTCTAAATCTATATTTTATCTTTGTTACCCTAGACCGAAGATGGTGAGTGGCCTCTGGGGTCATTTCCCTGTCTTAATGATGAACTCTCTGCTTCCCTGTCATCATGGGGTATGGGGTGGTCAGTACTAAGCCCCCTCATAGTGGAATTCCTTTGTCTTCTCCTTGCTCAGAAATCCCAAAAGTCCTGCCTCTTTCACTCTGACCAGCTATTGGGTTTGGCTCTTTATTGACTGTGGGGAGCGGGTGTGGCGGCAGTCCCAAAGGCGCCAGGGACTGCAGCTAAGTCATATGACTTGCACCTGACTTCCTCATATAAGACACAAACATCTCGAGTGCTGCGCAGGTGTACCAGGATACAGGTGAATCCAATTTGGTGGAGATTTGCCCCTGCTGCCCTGATTAGCTGAAGCCTCGTGACTGGCGAGGGGGCGTGGCCTGCGGTGCATGGATGAGAGAGAGTATAAAAGGAGTGAGAGGCCCAGGGTTCGGGGGAGATATAAACAAGAAGAATCAGGACTGAATAAACTGCTGTTAGAAGGACTGGTGGTCGCGTCGTTCTTGCTGGTCGAGAGCGGGCGCGACAATTGACTAATCAATAACCAACTGGGGACAGGGACCCTCAGTATCTGAACACAGAATCTCATGTGATTTTGGGACATGCATTAAATTCTAAGACAAAGCTTTAGAACCAATCACTAACATTTCTGCATTGGTCACGAGGAGTCATCACAGTGTAATATAAAATAGATGACAGAATGCATTTTGTTTATCTTGCCTATAGCCAGTACTCTGAGGTAAGGGAAATATTGGGAGAAAGATGGAGTGTGACTGGAGGACTTGGTAAGACAACTGAAAATAGCACTAATTCTTTGGAACAGTTAACTGTACCCTCATAAACTACATTGATCATGATTCCTGATGTTAAATGGTCCTTTAAATACTCCAGTTTATATACCAGGCACATTTCTTACTGGTGGCTAATGGAGACACTCATAGCCAGTAAAAATGCCAATAATTTGTGACAGTTAAGTGCTCAGTCCTAGACGGGATCTATCTCACTTCCTCTGATGCTTAAGCAAGATAGGAGGAAGAATGTGTGGAAAGAATGTAAGAGCTAGAGAACAGAGAAGTATACAGCAAAAATAAGTCTTCTGGAAATGACACAACTGTTACATACATGGAGTCACCAAAGCTATGATTGCCTTAAGCACAAAAGCTGCACATATATGGGTGTGTAGACATTTCATCACTGATGGGAGAGGCCTATGAGACTCTCCTGTGAGGGGACCAGTTAATGGCTATTACAGGAAGAAGTGTCATTTTCTTCAGTGGTATAGCCATTGATAAGATGCTACTGTTCCATCTCCCACCCATATTTGTGTAAGCAACTATTATTATACTAAGTTTGTCACACAAAAAAAAAGGAAGGCATAAAAGTAAGAGAAGCAATTATTGGGAATAAAATGGCTTTAGTAGGAGTGAAAGATGTATGAGAGAGGAAAAGGAGTGATGCAAATGATTAAAATTCTTTACATTTCTCAAGGAAACTGTTAAATAACAAAAAGCAAATCACACAAAAGATAAGGCAGTCAGTCTTCTTGGCTTTGGCTGAAAATAATAGCTAACATTTATGTGTGACTTACAGTGCTTTTGTCAGCAGTTCAATGTTAATCAAATTAAATTATATATTTAAAATTTTATTATATTTATATATGATAAAATGCTGTGTGTGTATGTGGGGGCGTTCTTATGACAGGATTTATATGTATCAGTCAAAATCTATTTGGAGAAATTGGTTCTTTCCTTTAACCACATTGGGTCTGGATATCAAATTTTTTTTTAATTTTTTTTAATTAGGTATTTAGCTCATTTACATTTCCAATGCTATACCAAAAGTCCCCCATACCCACCCACCCCCACTCCCCTACCCGCCCACTCCCCCTTTTTGGCCCTGGTGTTCCCTGTTCTGGGGCATATAAAGTTTGCGTGTCCAATGGGCCTCTCTTTCCAGTGATGGCCGACTAGGCCATCTTTTGATACATATGCAGCTAGAGTCAAGAGCTCCGGGGTACTGGTTAGTTCATAATGTTGATCCACCTATAGGGTTGCAGATCCCTTTAGCTCCTTGGGTACTTTCTCTAGCTCCTCCATTGGGAGCCCTGTGATCCATCCATTAGCTGACAGTGAGCATCCACTTCTGTGTTTGCTAGGCCCCGGCATAGTCTCACAAGAGACAGCTACATCTGGGTCCTTTCGATAAAATCTTGCTAGTGTATGCAATGGTGTCAGCGTTTGGATGCTGATTATGGGGTGGATCCCTGGATATGGCAGTCTCTACATGGTCCATCCTTTCATCTCAGCTCCAAACTTTGTCTCTGTAACTCCTTCCAAGGGTGTTTTGTTCCCACTTCTAAGGAGGGGCATAGTGTCAACACTTCAGTCTTAATTTTTCTTGAGTTTCATGTGTTTAGGAAATTGTATCTTATATCTTGGGTATCCTATGTTTTGGGCTAATATCCACTTATCAGTGAGTACATATTGTGTGAGTTCCTTTGTGAATGTGTTACCTCACTCAGGATGATGCCCTCCAGGTCCATCCATTTGGCTAGGAATTTCATAAATTCATTCTTTTTAATAGCTGAGTAGTACTCCATTGTGTAGATGTACCATATTTTCTGTATCCATTCCTCTGTTGAGGGGCATCTGGGTTCTTTCCAGCTTCTGGCTATTATAAATAAGGCTGCTATGAACATAGTGGAGCATGTGTCCTTCTTACCAGTTGGGGCATCTTCTGGATATATGCCCAGGAGAGGTATTGCTGGATCCTCCGGTAGTACTATGTCCAATTTTCTGAGGAACCGCCAGACAGATTTCCAGAGTGGTTGTACAAGCCTGCAATCCCACCAACAATGGAGGAGTGTTCCTCTTTCTCCACATCCTCGCCAGCATCTGCTGTCACCTGAATTTTTGATCTTAGCCATTCTGACTGGTGTGAGGTGGAATCTCAGGGTTGTTTTGATTTGCATTTCCCTGATGATTAAGGATGTTGAACATTTTTTCAGGTGCTTCTCTGCCATTCGGTATTCCTCAGGTGAGAATTCTTTGTTCAGTTCTGAGCCTCATTTTTTAATGGGGTTATTTGATTTTCTGAAGTCCACCTTCTTGAGTTCTTTATATATGTTGGATATTAGTCCCCTATCTGATTTAGGATAGGTAAAGATCCTTTCCCAATCTGTTGGTGGTCTTTTTGTCTTACTGACGGTGTCTTTTGCCTTGCAGAAACTTTGGAGTTTCATTAGGTCCCATTTGTCAATTCTCGATCTTACAGCACAAGCCATTGCTGTTCTGTTCAGGAATATTTCCCCTGTGCCCATATCTTCAAGGCTTTTCCCCACTTTCTCCTCTATAAGTTTAAGTGTCTCTGGTTTTATGTGAAGTTCTTTGATCCATTTAGATTTGACCTTAGTACAAGGAGATAAGTATGGATCGATTCGCATTCTTCTACATGATAACAACCAGTTGTGCCAGCACCAATTGTTGAAAATGCTGTCTTTCTTCCACTGGATGGTTTTAGCTCCCTTGTCGAAGATCAAGTGGCCATAGGTGTGTGGGTTCATTTCTGGGTCTTCAATTCTATTCCATTGGTCTACTTGTCTGTCTCTATACCAGTACCATGCAGTTTTTACCACAATTGCTCTGTAGTAAAGCTTTAGGTCAGGCATGGTGATTCCACCAGAGGTTCTTTTATCCTTGAGAAGAGTTTTTGCTATCCTAGGTTTTTTGTTATTCCAGATGAATTTGCAAATTGCTCCTTCTAATTCGTTGAAGAATTGAGTTGGAATTTTGATGGGGATTGCATTGAATCTGTAGATTGCTTTTGGCAAGATAGCCATTTTTACAATGTTGATCCTGCCTATTCATGAGCATGGGAGATCTTTCCATCTTCTGAGATCTTCTTTAATTTCTTTCTTCAGAGATTTGAAGTTTTTATCATACAGATATTTCACTTCCTTAGTTAGAGTCATGCCGAGATATTTTATGTTATTTGTGACTATTGAGAAGGGTGTTGTTTCCCTAATTTCTTTCTCAGCCTGTTTATTCTTTGTGTAGAGAAAGGCCATTGACTTATTTGAGTTAATTTTATATCCAGCTACTTCACCGAAGCTGTTTATCAGGTTTAGGAGTTCTCTGGTGGAATTTTTAGGGTCACTTATATATACTATCATATCATCTGCAAAAAGTGATATTTTGACTTCCTCCTTTCCAATTTGTATCCCCTTGATCTCCTTTTGTTGTCGAATTTCTCTGGCTAATACTTCAAGTACTATGTTGAAAAGGTAGGGAGAAAGTGTACAGCCTTGTCTAGTCCCTGATTTTAGTGGGATTGCTTCCAGCTTCTCTCCATTTACTTTGATGTTGGCTACTGGTTTGCTGTAGATTGCTTTTATCATGTTTAGGTGTGGGCCTTGAATTCCTGATCTTTCCAGAACTTTTATCATGAATGGGTGTTGGATCTTGTCGAATGCTTTTTCTGCATCTAACGAGATGATCATGTGGTTTTTGTCTTTGAGTTTGTTTATATAATGGATTACATTGATGGATTTTCGTATATTAAACCATCCCTACATCCCTGGAATAAAACCTACTTGGTCAGGATGGATGATTGCTTTAATGTGTTCTTGGATTTGGTTAGCGAGAATTTTATTGAGGATTTTTGCATCAATATTCATAAGAGAAATTGGTCTGAAGTTCTCTATCTTTGTTGGATCTTTCTGTGGTTTAGGTATCAGAGAAATAGTGGCTTCATAAAATGAGTTGGGTAGAGTACCTTCTACTTCTATCTTGTGAAAAAAATTTGTGCAGAACTGGAATTAGATCTTCTTTGAAGGTCTGATAGAACTCTGCACTAAACCGGTCTGGTCCTGGGCTTTTTTTGGCTGGGAGACTATTTATAACTGCTTCTATTTCTTTAGGGGATATGGGACTGTTTAGAAGGTCAACTTGATCCTGATTCAACTTTGGTACCTGGTATCTGTCCAGAAATTTGTCCATTTCGTCCAGGTTTTCTAGTTTTGTTGAGTATATATAGCCTTTTGTAGAAGGATCTGATGGTGTTTTGGATTTCTTCAGGATCTGTTGTTATGTCTCCCTTTTCATTTCTGATTTTGTTAATTAGGATTTTGTCCCTGTGCCCTTTAGTGAGTCTAGCTAAGGGTTTATCTATCTTGTTGATTTTCTCAAAGAACCAACTCCTCGTTTGGTTAATTCTTTGAATAGTTTTTCTTGTTTCCACTTGGTTGATTTCACCCCTGAGTTTGATTATTTCCTGCCTTCTACTCCTCTTGGGTGAATTTGCTTCCTTTTTTTCTAGAGCTTTTAGATCTGTTGTCAAGCTGCTAGTATGTGCTCTCTCCCGTTTCTTCTTGGAGGCACTCAGAGCTATGAGTTTCCCTCTTAGAAATGCTTTCATTGTGTCCCAAAGGTTTGGGTACGTTGTGGCTTCATTTTCATTAAACTCTAAAAAGTCTTTAATTTCTTTCTTTATTCCTTCCTTGACCAATGTATCATTGAGAAGAGTGTTGTTCAGTTTCCACGTGAGTGTTGGCTTTATGTTATTTTTTTTGTTATTGAAGATCAGCCTTAGTGCATGGTGATCTGATAGGATACATGGGACAATTTCAATATTTTTGAATCTGTTGAGGCCTGTTTTGTGACCTATTATGTAGTCAATTTTGGAGAAGGTACCATGATGTGCTGAGAAGAAGGTATATCCTTTTGTTTTAGGATAAAATGTTCTGTAGATATCTGTCAGATCCATTTGTTTCATCACTTCTGTTAGTTTCAGTGTGTCCCTGTTTAGTTTCTGTTTCCATGATCTGTCCATTGGTGAAAGTGGTGTGTTGAAGTCTCCTACTATTATTGTGTGAGGTGCAATGTGTGCTTTGAGCTTTACTAAAGTTTCTTTAATGAATGTGGCTGCCCTTGTATTTGGAGCATAGATATTCAGAATTGAGAGTTCCTCTTGGAGGATTTTACCTTTGATGAGAATGAAGTGCCCCTCCTTGTCTTTTTTGATGACTTTGGGTTGGAAGTCAATCTTATCAGATATTAGGATGGCTACTCCAGCTTGTTTCTTCATACCATTTGCTTGGAAAATTGTTTTCCAGCCTTTTATTCTGAGGTAGTGTCTATCTTTTTCTCTGAGATGTGTCTCCTGTAAACAGCAAAATGTTGGGTCTTGTTTGTGTAGCCAGTTTGTTAGTCTATGTCTTTTTATTGGGGAGTTGAGACCATTGATGTTAAGAGATATTAAGGAAAAGTAATTGTTGCTTCCTGTTATTTTTGTTGTTA